>NW_016107386.1:1201604-1203022 GCF_001604975.1 Cebus imitator
TTTTTTGAGACGGAGCTTCACTCTTGTTGCCCAGGGTGGGGTGCAATGGTGCGATCTTGGCCCACTACAGTCTCTGCCTCCCAGATTCAAGTGATTCTCCTGCCTCAGCTCAGTAGCTGGGATTACAGGTGTGCACCACCGAGCCTGGCTAATTTGTATTTTTAGTATAGACAAGGTTTCGTAATGTTGGTCAGGCTGGTCGCGAACTCCTGAGGTGTGTTTTTTTTGTTGTTTTTTGATTTTTGCTTTTGTTTTGGAGACAGACTCTCGCTCTGTCGCCCAGGCTGGACTGCAGTGGCAGGATCTCAGCTCACTACAACCACCACTCCTGGGTTCAAGCGATTCTGCTGCCTCAGCCTCCTGAGTGGCTGGGATTACAGGTGCCTGCCACCATGCCTGGCTAATTTTTGCATTTTTAGTAGAGATGGGGTTTCACCATGTTGGCCAGGCTGGTCTTGAACCCCTCAAGTGATCCTGCCTTGGCCTCCCAAAGTGCTAGGATTACAGGTGTAAGCCACCGAGCCTGGCCTGAGTTTATATTTTGAAAGTAGGGCCAAAGTATTGTTTGTTTTGATCCAAACAGGCTTCGCTGCATGTTACCTCACAGGTTTGACCTTGGGGGAGTGTACATGACTCACAGACTGGACCTGCCATTGCCATCCCTCTGTCTCGGTCTGCAAAGACCAAGACCGTGTGTCCCCTTTCCTCATCCTTCCCTGGGGTAAACACTGCCAGGTAAGGGCTTCTACAGCCATCTTCTGCAGCAGCGCTTGGGTTCTGCCCCCTTTTCCCCACTCAAAAACCCCAGGAAGTCTATAAAAGCTTCCTCACTAGAAAATGGAGCCCTGACTCCTTTAGATCTTGAATCCAGTATGTTTAAACCTTGGTCATTGGGCAGTCTGCAAATGAATGTCCTGAGATATCCCGGAAGAAACTGACCCTTGCCTTTTAGCCTAGAGAGAGGCCCGGTCCCCAGCTGCCTGGTGTCAGCCAGACAAGGGTCAGATCATCAACAACCCAGTCCTTCCCCCTCTGACTAGACAGAAGGCTCTGGAATGACCTCAGCAGAGCATGGCTGACACCCTGCCTAGCTAAGTCTCAGAGAAAAGAAATCAAAGGAGTTCGAGACCAGCCTGGCCAACATGCTGAAAACCCATCTCTACTAAAAATACAAAAATTAGCTGGGCATGGTGGCGCACACCATGAGTAATTCCAGCTACTCAGGAGCCTGAGGCAGGAAAATCACTTAAGCCTGGAAGGTGGAGGTTGTGGTGAGCCGAGATCACACCACTGCACTCCAGCCTGGGCAACAGAGCAAAACTCTGTTTCAAAAAAAAAAAAAGCGGCCGGGCGCGGTGGCTCAAGCCTGTAATCCCAGCACTTTGGGAGGCCGAGGCGGGTGGATCACGAGGTCAAGA
>NW_016107386.1:1203533-1209605 GCF_001604975.1 Cebus imitator
AAAAAAAAAAAAAAAATTAGCCAGGCATGGTGGCACACCTGTAGTCTCAGCTACTCAGGAGGCTGGGGTGGGAGGATTGCTGGAGCCCTGGAGGCTGAGGCTGCAGTGATCTGAGATCGCACCATTGCACTTTAGCCTGGAGCAAGAGCCCATCTCTAAAGAGAAAGAAAAAAAGAAGGATTAGTCTTTCATTTTTCTACCATTCAACATTCTGGTTCAGTAGTTAGAGAACAGATGTTTTCCATCCCGGTTAAACTCACCTACTGCTTCTACAGAGGACACAGGCCTTCTGCTAAGTGCCTATCTGTTCACCATTAGTCTACAAAATGCCTTTTAGGCCAAGCACAGTGGCTCACACCTGTAATCCCAACACTATGGGAGGCCAAGGTGGGCAGATCACTTGAGCTCTGGAGTTTGAGACCAGCCTGGCCAACATGGTGAAACTGTCTCTACCAAAAATACAAAAATTAGCTGGGCATGGTGGCACACACCTGTAGTTCCACCACTCAGGAGGCTGAGATGGGAGAATCACTTGAACCCAGGAGGTGGAGGTTGCAGTGAGCCGAGATTGTGCCACTGCACTCCAGCCTGGGTGACAGGGTGAGTGAGAGAGACTCTTTCTCAAAAAAAAGAAAAAAAAAAGCCTTTCAAATTCTGAACAAATTTGAAGTACTTAACCTTCCTCCAGCCAATCTTGTTCCCCTCTGCTTTGAGCTGAGGATAGCTTGACTTGAATCTATCCCCTAGCTGATGGGGCAGAGGAACCGGGAGAGAGAAGGGGACAACCGTCAGTTCAGCTTTTCCCTTGAGCTCACTGTGCTGTCAGCCTCTCTCCCAGGCTGCTTGTGATGGGGGATGGGGTCAGCCACAGCTGACCACAAACTCTCCTATGAACTTCATTTTTTTGAGACAGGGTCTCACTCTGTTCCCCAACCTGGAGTGCAGTGGTGCGATCATGGCTCACTGCAGCCTGGAACTCCTTGGCTCAAGAGATCTTCCTGCCTCAGCCTCCTGAGTAGCTGGGATGACAGGTGTGTGCCTCCACTCCCGCTAATTTTTAAGTTTTTTTAAGAGATGGGGATCTAGCTATGTTGCCCAGGCTAGTCTCAAACTCATGGTCCCTAGTGATCCTTCTGCTTTGGCCTCCCAAAATTCTGGGATTACAGATGTGAGCCACTGTGTCCTGTCTAAACCTTCATTCTGAAGATAAGGAAATTGAGGGCCATCATGAGGTAGGGGTAGGGTTTGACTTGCCCCAGGTCACACAGCTACTCAGCAACAGGGCTGCAGCCAGAACCCGAGATTTCAATGGGGCATGGGGAGGAGCCAGCCGTGCTTTCCCATCTGTCCCCTGTGGTCACACAGAAGGACTCTTGGTATGTTTGACAGGGGGAGTACCTTTCAGAAAAGCTGAGTGACCTTTCAGAAAATGACTACGAAATTTGACTCCTGCCAAACTCTGCTCTCCCCTGTTTGGAAGGCCTTTTCACCACTGATCTAAACTCACCACCTTGAGGCTCAGACATATTTCTTATGACTCATGAATCCACCATAAGCATCCCTCTTCAGCACTGAGCTTCTGTTCCTTGGTATTGAACCTAAATTGAACCTTGGCCTCTGAGCATCTGCCTGGGTGGGAGTACCCAGGGACACTGTCCACCTCTGTACCTCTGGAATTCAAGACTGAGCCTTCTCATGTTCTTTATCCTGCATGTCAGCACCTGACAAGTAGAAAGTTAGACACGCAAGAGTGACGAAGGACAGGCAAGCCCCAACATTGGGGCTTAGCCCAGGAAGGTTCTTGGCTTCATCCAGGGAAGAATTCCAGGGCAAGCTGGTGGTGGTGGCCAGCAAGCAGCAGTGCACAGCAACAGCAGAGGCACTGCTCCTCGAAGAGCAGGGCTACCCATGGGCAGTGTGCCCAGAACAGCAACGCAGAGGCGGGGCTGCACTCATATGGGTATCTAATTATATGCAAATTAATGGGTGGATTATGCAGAGATTTCTAGTATAAGGGTGGTAACTTCCAGGTCATCAGGTCATTGCCATGAAAAGGGACGGTAACTCCTGGGTTTTGCCACAGCAATAGTAAACTGACATGGCACCCTAGCAGGCATGTCTTATGGAAAGCTGCTTTTGCTGCCTCACCCACCCTGCGTTTTAGCTAGTCCTTAATTTGGTTCCATGTCTGAACCCCACCTCCTATTCAAGAGGACTGAATCAAATGCTCTAAATCACTTGGTTAATTGGCCCAGTGATAAGTAAATAAATTCTATTTCCTTATGCAGAAGAAAGCCCAGATCTTTGACAGAACTGGAAGGTCTTTGCCAAGACTCCACAGTCACCATTTGAGCCTCAGACTGTCCTTAACCAGTGGTGTGATGATAAATAAATGTTTAACCACCAGGTCTGGGAGGGGTGGGTGTGTGTGGAATAGCCTTGATTTGCAGTGTTTGCTGATTACTGTGGTGTAAATACTCCCACCATGACCAATGTTAAGCTACTAATGCGATGCCAGGAAATGCAGGGAAGAGACAATAGTAGCATTATATGTTCTGTTATCATGATATAGTAAACGCCATTATGCAGTATTTCTACTATACTGATACATACATTAAATAACCTCGAAGGCACAGATAACAGTAACATGTAGTAAAATAATTAGGAAATAATCAGTTTGAGTATTTATTACCTTTGTTTTTAATATAACCCAATTGTAGGTTTATTTAAGTTTTTAAAATTGGCTCCTTCATATAAACAGCTCATAAAATTCCTGAAAATGTAATAATCCATTCTAGTGAGCTATTAAGAGCCAAGCCTCCCAGAAATGGGCCATTCTTGTCTTAAAGAAAAGCAGTTCCTGGCTGTGCACTCACATCTGTAATCCCAGCACTTTGGGAAGCCAAGGAGGGCAGATCACCTGAGTTCAGGAGTTCTAGACCAGCTTGGCCAACTTGGCGAAACCCCATCTCTATTAAAAAATGCAAAAATTAGCCGGGTGTGGTGGCATGCGCCTGTAGTTCCAGCTACTTGGGAGGTTGAGGCAGGAGAATCGCTAGAACCTGGGAGGTGGAGGTTGCAGTGAGCCGAGATCGTGCAACTGCACTCCAGCCTGGGCAACAGAACGAGACTACTCCATCTCAAACAAACAAACAAAATGAAAAGCAGTTCCTGGGCTAGAGGGTGGTGGCTCACGCCAGTGCTTTGTAATTCCAGCACTTTGGGAAGTCAAGGTGGGCGGATCTCTTGAGCTCAGGAGTTCCAATCCAGCTGGGCAACATGGTGAAACCCCGTGGCTACAAAAAAAAAAAATACAAAAAATTAGCCAGGTATGGTGGCATGTGCCTGTTGTCCCAGCTGGTCCCAGTTACTTGGGAGGCTGAAGTGGGAGGATCACATTGAACCCAGGAGGTTGAGGCTGGTAGTGAGCATATCACTGCACTCCAGCCTGGTTGACAGAGCAAGACCTTGAGGAAGGAAGGAAGGAAGGAAAGAAAGAGAGGATAGGAGGGAGGGAGGGAGGGAAGGAAAGAAGGAAGGAAGGAAGGAAGGAAGGAAGGAAGGAAGGAAGGAAGGGAGGGAGGGAGGGAGGGAGGGAGGGAGGGAGGGAGGGAAAAGCAGTTCCCCTGAGTCTCCCTGCTGCCGGGGAGGGAAGTCCTTCCCTGGTGTGGGAGGGTGAGAGTGAGTGAATGTTCCATCAGCCTCTGATAGCCACAAAACCTGAAGCAAATGCGCAGCGCTCTCTGCAGTCACACTCACAGATGTTAGCGCCCCTCTCTGGAGGGTAGGGATCCAGTCACAGAGGCCATGCAGTGGGGTGGGAAGCACAATGGATGAGGAGGACCCAGACCACCCAGGTGCTGGCCCCCAGCTCCCATTTCCTGGCCCTGGCTCTAAGGCCCATCGCTAACTTCCTGAACTTCAGTTTCCCCATGGATAACGTAGGGGAACTTAGCACCTGTGCTGCCCATCTTCTGAGGCTCAGGTGAGGATGAGAATCAGAAAGGGCTGTGTGGGCAGGAGAGTCCCACACACGGGACTACAAATGACTGAGTCATGTCGTGGAGACAAACCCTCCCGGTGTTATTTACAAGCTGAGTGGCCATGGGTACCTTATGTGGCATTAAGTCTCAGTTTTCCCATCTGTAATATGGTGGGGCAGGGGGGTGGGGAACTCAGGTGTTTGTGTCATAGCGTTACTGTGAGAATGAAATGTGAACCTATGAAATACATTTAGTGCCTTGATAGATATCGAGTTTCTCATCGCTGTCTATATCCAAACCCACGAAATGAGTCTTTCTCAGGGTTTTCTACAAATCACCCCAAAAGCCACCACTTTGGTCAGGAGGGGGAGTGGATGTGTGCAGATGAGTCCCTCTGCAGGATGGAACCCTGGGGAACCCACCCTGCCACTCTGTCCCCAAAGGGCCCACTTACAGCCCCTGGCCTGCTGCCTGCCTGCTCCATCCCTGCAGGGAAAGGGCTGGCAGCGGGTGGAGAACCCAAACACAAACTCATCATGGTTCTAGCACAGGAGGTGTTCTGTCACATTTTCCGTGAGATTGGGTTTCTTTTTGTTGTTGTTGTTGTTGAGACAGAGTCTCACTCTGTCGCCAGGCTGGAGTGCAGTGGTGCAATCTCAGCTCACTGCAACCCCCACCTCCTGGGTTCAGGCGATCCTCCTGCCTGAGCCTCCCAAGTAGCTGGGATTACAGGCGCTCGCCACCACGCCCAGCTAATTTTTGTATTTTTAGTAGAGATGGGGTTTTACCATGTGGCCAGGATGGTCTTGATCACTTGACCTAGTGATCTGCCTGCCTTGGCCTCCGAAAGTTCTGGAATTACAGGCATGAGCCACCGCGCCCGGCCGGGATTGGGTTTCTTGAGACTTCTTGGTGAGAAAACATGAAACGAAGGGAATCTGAAGCTATGGTGAGGAACAGGCTTATAACAGAGTGAGGAGAAATTTCAGGTCAAACAAAAATCCTCTTCTCTCCCCACAGACACAGAAAGCTCTACTCTCATCCCCTTGGAGGAAGGGCAAAAACTCTTTCCAGGAAAAGAGACAAGATCCAGACTGTAACTCCTGAGAATTTTACAGTGTTTCCAAGGGGTTATACCCTCCCTGGAAGTTGACATTGGTCCAGATACTGGTGGCAGGCAGCATCACCTGTCCCAGGGGTGATGCCATTTTAGCACTGAGGGGCTCTTGGAGGTGAAGCCTTGCTGGGTGTGGAGGGTCTGTCCCCTGGAGCAAGAGGAGATAGGGCAGCTCCTGAGGAAATGGTGCCTGTTTCATCTTTCACCATTTACTGTTAGCTCAATACATCGTTCTCTAGTTTTCTCTCACCTTTGAAAAGAAATTACAAGGCTCATGTCTGTAATCCCACCACTTTGGGAGGACAAGGCAGGTGGATCGCTTGAGCCCAGGAGTTCAAGAGCAGGCTAGGCAACATGGCAAAATCCTGTCTCTACAAAAAATATAAAAATTAGCCAGGCATGGTGGTGTGCACCTGTAGTCTCAGCTACTTGGGGAGGATGAAGTGGGAGGATCACTGAGCGTGGGAAATTGAGATTGCAGTGAGCTGAAATTGTGCCACTGCACTCCAGCCTGGACCAAAAGAAGAGAGAGAAAGAAGCCACAAGTTCTTCATGTGATGTGATCACCTACATTACAGCTCTTCACTGTCCAGCCTTCTGGTTATTACCCTGGCCTTGGAGCCAACAGGCCTGGCTTCAAATCCTGGCTCTCCCACTTATTAGCTATGTGATCTTGGAACATTAAATTAAGTCCTCTGGATGCCTCAATCCCATCAAGAAAGCAGGAATAATTACAGCCTATATACCTCAGAGACCTGTTTTGAGGCTAATTTTTTTTTTTAATGTAGCTAGGATGCTCACACAAGACTGGCATAGTGGAAACAGTCAACCAGCAAAGCAATAAAGACAAATTAGGGCCGGGCGCGGTGGCTCAAGCCTGTAATCCCAGCACTTTGGGAGGCCGAGGCGGGTGGATCACGAGGTCAAGAGATCGAGACCATCCTGGTCAACATGGTGAAACCCCGTCTCTAC
>NW_016107386.1:1211851-1213316 GCF_001604975.1 Cebus imitator
TCTCTAGATGCTAGTATGACCCTACTGGGGTTGCCTGAAGGAAACCAACAGTTCAGAAAGAACAAGTCAGCAACCACTCCCCTAGTGTCACTGAGGGGCCAGGAATGTCCTCTGCCCGAGGGTCAAAGACAGGGGTGGGGACAAGTCTGGCTAAAACTGGCCTCTTGGAAACAACAGGGCTGATTGTCCGGCAAGCCAGGGCCTAGGAGGACAACACTCACTTGCCAGCACCCCCGGGGCACCGACCCACCAGTGGGCACTCCACTTACGGAGGCAGGAACCCCTTCCTGGAGGGTTCCTAGGATGTGTACTACCTTGCTTTGCCTACCTGCAGTCTTGCTGGGTAAGGCTGTCCTCCTCCCTGGGCAGAGGTAGTAAGCCGTTCTTCAAGCAAGGACTTACAACTGTCTGGGTGCAGTGGCTCACACCTGTAATCCCTGCACTTTGGGAGGCTGAGGCAGGTGGATATCTTGAGGCCAGGAGTTCAAGCCTGGCCAACATGGTGAAACCCCGTCTCTACTAAAAACACAAAAATTAGCTGGGGGTGGTGGTGGGTACCTTGTAATCCCAGCTCCTCCGGAGGCTGAGACAGGGAATCACTTGAACCTGGGAGGTGGAGGTTGCAGTGAGCAAAGATTGCGCCACTACATTCCAGCCTGGGCGAGAGAATGCGACTCCATCTCAAAAAATAAAAATAAATATTTTTTTTAAAAAAAAGGACATATACTTAAGAGGTCACTTAAGCAGATAGTAAAATGAACAAAGGCACTCTCCTTGTCTTAGGAAAGTCATTGGCCCACAATGGCAGATTCTGACTAACTGGTGGTTTCCTCACTACCTAAACTCAGCTCTGAGACCTCTTGCCTGGCATTCAAGACCTCAGACTACCTCCCACTATTCCCTGAGAGGCTCCGAATCTGCGCCACTCACTTCATCTCAACTTCACTTACATTGCTAATTATTTCACACAGGTACGTTTTGTCTTTCCAGAGGCCTCATCTTGTATCTCTTTGACATTATCCTGAGTCTCTTGCACAGTGCTGGACACTGTGCAACTCAATATATTATATTTTGTGTTAAATTCCAAGGCCAAGCACACACCCCCATGACTATCTTATCAACAAAAAAGATCTCTCAGAGTGCTTGCTTTCTTTTAAATGCCATGCTTTGGCTGGGTGCAGTGGCTCACACCTATAATCCCAGCATTTTGGGAGGCCAAGGCAGTAGGATCACTTGATCCCAGCCTGGGCAACACAGTTAGATCCTGTCTCCCTCTCTCTCTCTTTTTTTTGAGATAGGGTCTGGCTCTGTTGCCCAGGCTGGAGTGTAGTCGTGTGATCTCAGCTCACTGCAGCCTCCACCTCCTGGACTTAAGCCGTCCTCCTACTTCAGCCTCCCAGGTAGCTGGGACCACAGGTGCACAGCACCACACCCAGCTAAGTTTTGTATTTTTTTTTTTTTTGTA
>NW_016107386.1:1214101-1219036 GCF_001604975.1 Cebus imitator
AAATACAAAAATTAGCCAGGCATGGTGGTAAGTGCCTGTAATCCCAGCTATTCAGGAGGCTGAGGCAGGAGAATTACTTGAACCTGGGAGGTAGAGGCTGCAGTGAGCCGAGATCACACTACTGCACTCCAGCCTGAGTCTTAAAAAAAAGCCATGTTTTAGCAATGGGGTATCTGACAAAAGTCATTTCTGCTTTTTTGGGGTCTGATTTAGCCTGTCTGTGGGACTTTCCAAAGTATCCCAAACATCAGGAACACACCCTGACAGAGAATGGGAAGGACTCCTCAGGCCCAAGTGTGGACGCAGCAGCACTGCCCAGCTGCCCTTGGCCCTGTGGTTTCTCTTTGGCCCTGGGCCTTGTCCTCAACGGCTATGTGCCAACCTCTCAGTCTCTACGTGGAGAAAAGTGCTTGTGGTTTGGGATCTTGAGGTGCGATTCCCTGAAGAGGGAGAAAGAAGAAAAGGGAACCAAGTGTGACAAGAAAGAGCAGCAGCGTTTTTGGGATCAATTTTTATTTGGGCTTCTCACAGTGGTTAGAGCCACTCTGTCTTCAGAACAATCACAGCACAGGAAATGCGTCACCGAGACTGCCCAGAAAAGTCTGACCAGCTGAATCTTATTGCTTAAAATACACATATTCACAATAACTGACAAAGGGTAACGTGCCTCACACAGGAATGTGTTCGCATTTGCAAATCTTCCGACTGGCTGTAGCACCAAACCCTCCACCAACCCCGTCTCATTCACCTGGAAAACCAGCCTCAGCCACATCTCCCAGGCCCCCAAACGATTCCTTCAGCTCCCGATTAAATCTCTCTCTGAGCAGGGCAGCCTGTAGCGGGGGCCAGACTGCAACTTGGGAACCAAGCCCGGCTCCGCAGGTTGCATTTCTGTCTTCTCCAGCCTTTAGGGTAGCATGCTGCAGTGAATCCCGCGGTTAACCTTCGACCAGGTCCCCACTCTCACTGGGGAAAGGAACTTGAGAGGGTCAGAACTCATCCATTTGATCTATTAACTGAAAAAGGATTCCTTTTGGTAAAACTTGTTTGCCTTTGAGACACTTCAGTAAGTTATTTGGGATTCTTAAAAAAAAAAAAAAAAGGTGGAAGGAAAGGCATCTGAGGGCCGTGACACACTCCAGCCACCTCTGGCCACAAGCCAGCTCGCTTGTGCCTGCTGGGCTCAGCAGAGGGAGGCAGGCCCTGCAGTTCCTCCGGTGCCCACAAAGCCTCCTCCTGGCAATTCTGGGCAGGGCTGACGTCTGGGCCACAGCTAGTCCAGGCCTGTCCTTGAACACCCAATCAAGCTTCTGTTTGAAATTCCACCTTCTTCTGTCCCAAGTGGTTATGGACACCCCCGGGGGCTGGTACCGAGGACCAGCAGCAGCCGAGGGAGGCAGGCAGGCTCAGAGCACACCTCCATTTACAGGGAACAGAATGCAGGCCTCTGAGTGTCCACGGAGCAATGTGCAAATCGCAGTGATGCGTAGAGTAAAACCTCTACTTCGAGCACAGTATCTCTGGCAAACACAGCAGCCTGCAGTTGACAATGCTGCGAATACACGCAAGCACACTGTCAGACATTTGTTCCGTAAGCAGTAAATATGTAAGATCAGTTACCTAGAGACAGCCATCTGTGCTCCAGATGTGTGGTTCACGTGGGGAGAATGCCACTCAAAGTATCTCCACAGGAAAACAGGGCTCAGGCTCACACACAACAGACAGATACACACAGCTCACCCAAAATGTCACTTTGTACAGACTTCACTGTTCAACATGGATTTTGGTTTTGTGGAATCCAAATGCAGACACTCATTTACCTCACAGCCTTGGATTTGTCTGTTTTCGGACATATATATATATATGTCCAAAAAATATATATATATATATATTTTTTTTTCTTTCCTTCTTCCATAACATCAATGGTTCATCTGAGTATCATCATCGTTCAAGAGTTGGGAGAAAAAACAGACACTTCATATGCACAGGGCTGGGAGGGGAATGTTCGTTTTGGCTGTTGGCTGCCTCCAATCAGATTTTCCTATCACAGCTCAGCTGGTGACTTAAGGCCGAGCAACAGGCACGGGGGTCCTCAGGGCCTTCCGGACGGCCGCTTTCACCTCCTGCCTGGGCTGCCGAGTCTCCACAAAGAAAAATGAGTCACCCAACTCAAAAGGGGTGAGGGCAGAGGCAGGGACAAGGCATGAAAACCACAGATAACCAAGGTATTTCTTCCAAGTGGTCAGTTCAAAAAAAAAAAAAAACAACCACAGAAATATGTATTCAGAATCAAAGACAAAATACTGCGTGAGAGCCAGGCTACAGAGGCCCTTTCTCAGGGGTCATCGCTTCCTCAGTCTGCTGTTTCCTCATATGGAACAGTGAGACATGAAGGGTCGCAGAGTGTGTGTTTGGGACGCAGGCTGACACGGGTCACCTGTGGACACAGACCAAAGGGCAGAGAGGCAGAGAGCAGCACTCTATCCACGGCTGCGGCTTAGGGCCTCCTGCTCACAGAAGCTCCGAGAGCCTTCACACGAGACATCTCCTTCTGGCTCAACAGCAGCCAGGCTCTTTGAAGCCCAACTTGGGAAAGAGCCACAAACGTCATTTTCCAGAAGAGAATTTTGCCTGCCCACCGGTGACGTTCTTATCTTCAGCTGTCTTTTGTTGTTTGTTTTTAGAGGAAAAAAACAAAACAAAACAAAACAAAAAACAGAAGAAAAGGCAGTATAATCTTTCACACCAGAACCAGCCTGCAGATCGCCGGAGAAGAGGCCCCTCAAGGACACATGGGGTGCGTCGATCTTGTCACCTGGAATTTGGCAGATCAACCAGCCCCCTACCAACCTATCATACAAAGGCCTGGCAGCTCTCATCCGTCCACAGGGTTTGCTCAATGCTGGCTCGGCAGCTGCTGCAGCCAGTGACAAGCCCTGGGCCTCTGTGGGCTTCCTTCTTCATCCAGGGCCAAGATGGGCTGCCTCTCCTGGACTGAGACACAGTGATGTTCTCTTAAACTAGAATCAGAGCACAAACCTACTCCATCACCAAGAATCATGTCAGGGCACAGTTCCAGCCTCCTTCCTTGGGGGCTTTAAAAACACATTTCTCTTCCCATCTCTCTGACTCAGGTAGGTAGGTGAGATTTGACTTTAAAGAAAGGGGATGGAGTTGGGAGATGAGGAATGAGTCCCAGAACCAACTCAGCGCTCTACAACACTGTGCCCTTGTTGGGGGGAGGCATCCACACCTCGAACTGTACCTGGTGATGGAGGAAAATGCAGGAGAGAAGGAAAACAAACAAAAAAAAGGAACCAGGTGGCTGTCCTCTGAAAGTCTCTGAAAGTCATTTAATGCTTCTCTCGTGGTTCTCCCCTACCCTGGTTGCTTTGCCGAGTTCCTGGGTGCTGGCAGGGCCTGCTCTAGCTGGGGGAGCTGCTGCTCTGGGAGTTGGGAGAGTCCTGCTCGTTGATGGTATTCAGAAGCAGGCATGCAGGCAGCCGTGGCAGGTGTGGGTGCCCAGGCTCTCGAGCCTGCTCCTCAGAGGGCTGGCAGAGGCCTTCCTCCTCGTCACCAGGGGGCCGCACATGGCAGCTGTCGCAGAAGTCCAGGGGCCCATCCAGAGCATCGTCGATGAGGGTGTTGAACTCTTTGAGGTCATCGTCGTGGTGGCCCCGGTTACACACACACACTTCAATGCCCGAGTCACCCGTGAAGCGGCGATGTCTCCCGGGCGTCTTCTCTTTGCTGTCGGGCAGTGCGCTGCCAGGTTCAGAGCTGTCATCTTTCAGCAGCTCCTCCCTACACTCTGCATCCTTGTCCAGGAAGGCTCCTGGGTCCAGCTCCCCCAGGCCAGCCACAGAGCCACTGGGCTCCATCCCCGGGGCTTTGGTGGCTACTCGGTCAACTGGTAGGTCAGAGGGCTCAGGGTCAGCGATGCTGGGGGGTCTTGTGCTGCTTCTGCTGGGGCCAGACAAGGGGCTGCTCTGTGCCCCCTGGGATCCCCTGGTGGGATCAGCGCTGCCTGGAGGACTGCCACCTGCAGGGCCACACTGTGGAGGCAGCAGCTGCTGCTGCTGTAGCTGGAAGGCACTGTATGGTGGGGGAGGAGTTGGAGGTCGGTTCACCACTTCCTCATAAGGAGGTAGTAAATAGTTTGGCAAAAACCCTAAAAGGGGAGGTAGGAAGGAGAAATTACTGCACCGTCACTGTTCTAGGGCGGACTGCAAAGCTCCCACTCAACACCTGCAGTGTCTCTTCCCGCCCCAGAGCACCCACCAAGTGATGGCTACAGCTCTTGGTGGTGGGCAGAGGAGAAACAGCTGCGAGCAATCCTGCAGAGAGAGGGACAGTTTGGGAGAGGCCTAACCTAGCTTCTTGAAATCTGAGAGCCCCTAAAGCTGCTTCCTAGGCAAGGACTTCACGCCTGCTGGGAGTTAAGGCAGAGTCAGGCAAATGTGGTGGATGGCCAAAATCACTTCTGCCTGGAGTGGACCTCTTTCCACATGCACACAAGTCTCATGTTTCTGGCTAAGACTATGTACTTCATCTAAATCCCAATGGCCTCAGGGCCAGGGACCTTAACTTATGACTTTGTAACTACTTGTCTTCCTCCTAACCTTCCAAATGCACTATGTAGAGGGTCTTTTGCTGCAGGGTTAGAAATCTCTGTTGTCTCCAGTGTGGCTGGAGGTGGTCTGGAAACACAAACCAAGTTTCACCTTGACTCAGATCAGGAGCAAATGGGTGACCAATGAAGGGTGAGGGGCCTCTGTCATCCAAGGCTTTTTAAAAACAGCTAGGAGGCCGGGTGTGGTAGCTCATGCCTGTAATTCCAGCACTTTGGGAGGCTGAGGTGGGTGGATCACCTGAGGTCAGGAGTTCGAAATCAGCCTTGCCAATGTGGTGAAACCCTGTCTCTACTTAAAGTAC
>NW_016107386.1:1219071-1220760 GCF_001604975.1 Cebus imitator
ATTGTGCCACTGCACTCCAGCCTGGGAAACAGAGCGAGACCCTGTCTCAAAAAAAAAAAAAAAAAAAAAAAAAAAAAAAAAAAAAAAAAAAAAAGAAAAAAAAAAAAAAAAAAAAAAAAAAATTAGCCAGGTGTTGTGGGGGCACCTGTAATCCCAGCTACTTGGGAGGCTGAGGCAGGAGCATCACTTGAACCCGGGAGTTGGAGGTTGCAGTGAGCCAAGATCATGCCATTGTACTCTAGCCTGGGCAACAAGAGTGAAAACTGTGATTAAAAAAAAAAAAAGCTAGGTGATTTATCTTTTGAATGTGCTGAATGTTTTAGGGCACAGATAATTTAATTATAACAGAACATTACTAACATTTATTGAACACTTACTATATGCCAGGCTTTCTGCTAAGCACTTAACCCTTCTAGATGTAGAACTGAAATAACTGTGTGCTGGCATGGTGGCTTATGCCTGTAATCCCAGCACTTTGGGAGGCCGGGAAGGACAGATCACCCAAGTTCAGAGGTTCGAAACCAGCCTGACCACCATGGTAAAACCCCATCTTTAATAAAAATACAAAAATTAGCAGGGTGTGGTGGCACACGCTTGTAGTCCCAACTATTCAGGAGGCTCAGGCACAAAAATCACTTGAACCCAGGAGGAAGAGGTTGCAATGAGCCGAGATCATGCCACTGCAGTCCAGCCTGGGTGACAGAGTGAGATTCTGTCTTTAAAAAAAAAAAAAAATAGAATTACATGCCTGTAATTCCAGCAGTTTGGGTGGCCCAGGCGGGTGGATCACGAGGTCAGGAGTTCAAGACCAGCCTGGCCAACATACTGAACACAGTCTCTACTAAAAATACAAAAAATTAGGCGTGGTGGTGGGCGCCTATAATCCCAGCTACTTGGGAGGCTGAGGCGGGAGAATCGCTTGAACCTGAGAGGCAGAGGTTGCAATGACTGGAGATCACGCCACTGCACTCCAGCCTGGGTAACAGAGTGAAACTCCATCTCAAAAATAAAAATAAAAATAAAATAAAACAATTGTGAAAGCTTATTTTGTAGAATACTGAGGACTGGCTTTGGGAAAGTGGCACAGTCGGGCCTCCACTGACCATTTGAGAGGTCACATGTAAGGAGCCCCAGGGAAATCCGGAAAGCGCTCTTCAGACCGTCACTGTTTCTTGGTACTCAGAAGTCCTAATGTCACCCCTCCACCCGCCCCTCTGCTCAGGCATACAACATAGAAATAAGCAAAATGGGAGGAATTCAGGCTACTGAACCCCAAATCTCAACTCACTCACATTATATACTGACTCCTGACCTCAAATGATCCACCTGCCTCGGCTTCCTGAAGTGCTGAGATTACAGGTGTGAGCCACCGAGCCTGGTCCACAACTGTTTCAATTCCACATCTAAAAGGACTAGGTGCTTAGCACAGTACCTGGCATATAGTAAGTGCTCAATAAATGTTAATTATCGTTTTATTATCTGACTATCTGCCATTAAAGATGGGGGAGGAAAAGGAAGGAAGGAAGGAGGGAGGGAGGGAGGGAAGGAGGGAGGGAGACAGGCTGGGCGAGGTGGCTCACGCTTGTAATCACAGAACTTTGGGAGGCCGAGGAGGGTGAATCATGAAGTCAGGAGCTCGAGATCATCCTGGCTAACACGGTGAAACCCCGTCTCTACTAAAAATACAAA
>NW_016107386.1:1220918-1225003 GCF_001604975.1 Cebus imitator
AAAAAAAAAAAAAGAAAGGGAGGCAGGAAGGGAATGAGTGGAGGGGGAGGGAGAAAAAGAAAGAAAGGAAGAAAGAGAGAGGGAGGGAGGGAGCGAAGGAGGGAAGGAGGAAGGAATCTGATGAAGGGACAGAGATCCAGCCAGAACCCAGCCACTGTGAGCTTTGGAATGGCCCAGTGGCTTCAGGGAACTGCATAACTAGCACCTGCTCCTCTGTGCTGAAGGAGTACCCCCTTGTTCCTGTACTTTCAAGACCTTGCTCTGTGGAGGGGCAGAGAGAGGACAAACACCCTATGCCTACAGGGGCCCTGGCCACCAATATTCAGTCTGAGCACTGGGTCTGTGCACCTGAGCTTCTGGGTGTGGGGATGGGGGCTTGGGTGTACGTACTGAAATAAAATGGCAGCGCTGAGTAATTGTGGGCTTCTCGGTAGGCGATCAGGTTGATTTCATGTTGCCGCTGCTGGGCCTGAAGGCGGTGCTTGGCTCGGCGGTGGTGGCAGACACAGCAGCAGCTGAGGATGATGATGATGGTCCACACCAGCCAGAACCCTGGGGGGTGGGCGAGGCAAGACAGAGAGGCACGCACACACAGTGAGTACCAGCCAGAGGGGCAACTCACAGAACAGGGAGGTCCCTGGACGGTGCCCAAGTGGTTAAAGCTGGCAAGGCTGGGCCTCACCTAGTTAATTTACATTGAAGCCATGTGATCAATTTTCGTAAATGTTTGTGCCAGAGTGAAAGACACATGAAATAGAAGTTGGCAGGAATGTAAGAATGATGACAACAGGCCGGGCACGGTGACTCATGCCTATAATCCCAGCACTTTGGGAGGCTGAGGCAGGTGGGTCACCTGAGCTCAGGAGTTCGACACCAGCCTGCCCAACACAGTGAAATCCTATCTCTAGTAAAAATACAAAAATCAGCCAGGTGTGGTGGCAGGTGCCTGTAATCCCAGCACCTTGGGAGGCTGAGATGGGTGGATCACCTGAGCTCAGGAGTTCACGACCAGCTTGGCCAATATGGTGAAACCCTGTCTACTAAAAACACAAAAACCAGCCAGGTGTGGTGGCAGACACCTGTAATCCCAGCTACTCAGGAAGCTGAGACACGACAATCACTTGAATCTGGGAGAGGGAGTTTGCAGTGAGCCAAGATTGTGCCACTGCACTCCAGCCTGGGAAACAGAGCAAGACTGGCTTGAAAAAAAAAAAAAAAAAAAAAAAGAATGGCTGTGCGCAGTGGCTCACGCCTGTAATCTCAGCACTTTGGGAGGCTGAGGTGGGCAGATCACCTGAGGTCAGGAGTTCGAGACCAACCTGACCAACATGGAGAAACCCCATCTCTACTAAATATACAAAATTAGCCGGGCATGGTGGCACATGCCTGTAATCCCAGCTACTCAGGAGGCTGAGGCAGGAGAACTGCTTGAACCGGGGAGGCGGAGGTTGCGGTGAGCTGAGATCGCACCATTGCACTCCAGCCTGGGCAACAAGAGCGAAACTCCTGTCTCAAAAAAAAAAAAGAATCACTAAAGTTAGAGGTGGAAAAATTCTAATTGCCTCAGGTCCAGCTCCTCCCTAGAGAGTGTAAATGACTTCCTCTGCTCTCGACATAATCCTAGTTGGGTACAATTCCATCTCCCACTGCCACGGACTTCCCCTCCCTTTGGCCTGCCTTTGCAGTAGACTCAGGGCTATTAGCAGCCCTTCCTTCTCCCTGCTCCAGGGAAGGGCGGCGGCACAGAGGCCAAGGCCCACAGTCCTTTATTTCCCTCTCTGCTGTCTCTGGGATCAGACTCAGAGAATCTCAGCAAACCCCAATATAAGACAAGACCTCCTCCCCAATTTTCAAATGTATGGCACAAAAGGCTTTTAAATATTTTTTTTTAAATTAATGAGCAGTTTTGCTTTTAACATACACACACATACACATATACACACAAGGGGGAAAGAACTGAAAGGAAAACAAAAACAATGACATCTTTAAATGACAGAATAAGAAACCTAAATTTTCTTCTTTTATTATCTTTCAAATTATAAAACTAGAAACAAACTGATTTTCTTTTTTTTCTGAGACAGGGTCTTGCTCTGTCGCCCGGGATGGAGTACAGTGGTGCGAACACAGCTCAACTGAAGCCTCGACCTCCTGGGCACAAGCTATCCTCCCACCTCCGCCTCCTGAGTAGCTGGGACTACAGGCACATGCTACCATGTCTGGCTTTCTCACTATGTTGCCCAGGCTGGTCTTGAACTCCTGGGCTCAAGGGATCCTCCCGTCTCGGCCTCCCAAAGTGCTGGGATTATAGGTGTGAGCCAACACGCCCGGCCAAAACAAATTAAAATTTAAAAAATATCTATGACTAATTTTATTTTTGCTAGCTTTTGTTTTTTTAATCAATAAATTAATTTTTGGACTGCCTTTTAAATTCCTCTGGGAATATGGCTATACAATGAAATAGTATGAATCATTTAAAAATTACTCAAAGAATATTATTTTTGACATAACAAAGAGTTTCTGATATTAAATGAAAAAAAGCAGATGACAAAATGATCCTAACTTTTGCTTAAAAAAAGTATGTATGGGGCGGGCACGGTGGCTCACGCCTATAATCCCAGCACTTTGGGAGGTTGAAGTGGGTGGATCACGAGGTCAAGAGATCGAGACCATCCAACATGGTGAAACCCGGTCTCTGCTAAAAATACAAAAATTAGCTGGGCATGGTGGTGCACGCCTGTAGTCCCAGCTACTCGGGAGGCTGAGGCAGGAGAATTGCTTGAACCCAGGAGGCAGAGGTTGCGGTGAGCCGAGATCACGCCATTGCACTCCAGCCTGGGTAACAAGAGCGAAACTCCGTCTCAAAAAAAAAAAAGAAAAACAGTATGTATGGACAGAAAAAGGAGAGGGATGAGCAGGAAGCTCTAACTATGAGGTAACTCTGGATGGCAGGACAGCACCAGCTCCTTTGTTCTTTGCTTACCTATATTTCCTAATCTAAGATGGACATGTACTTCTCTGTAGTAGGAAGAATTTTTTTTCTCAATTAAAAATGTATCAAAGGAATAATTTTAAGATGTGCTGTTACTAAATGAGAATAGATAATACTGTTTGTTCTCTATTCTTGCAAGATTTCCATTTTTTCCACTACAAATGCTATGTGTATTTTTTATCATCTGCTTTGTAATTATAAATTCGTTTAAAATTTTGAACTATTTCCACATGCATCTCTTGTCAGAGTGAGTTAAATCAAGTTAACCTGGTTTAAAAAAAGAAAATAATGCCTCCCTCCCCCACAAAACAGACTTGTAAAAATGAACAAATCCTTGACATTTCTCCCCCTTATTTGTATATACACAATTTTCCAAAAGATCCCCCTGGCATTTAGGGTGTGTCATCTGGCGACAGCTCTTTCTGTTCCCCTAGGATGCCCACACTGAGTCTCCCCACAAAGCTGTCCTCGACCAAGTGCGGCAGGACAGTGATATGGCCCTCCAGCCCCAGCAGGCTGGCAATACCATTCCATGGCACTTCATTGCTTTCAGCAGACATTATTGTCCTACCAAACCTTTATACTGAGGCCTTACAGCAAGAGAACAGGCAGGGGGCAACAGGCAGAGGGCAACAGACAGAGGTTTTTTTTCCTGTTACCCATCAGCAGACAGGAAAACCCATTCCTAACTGGAGACCGTAAGGTGAACTTAGAACCTATTGGTCTTTCCCAGTTCACTAGTCAAACCTGCTTAACTTCTGTTTCTTTATTTATGAATGCTGGCTGATTTAAGACTAGACACTGGCAGAGGAACCCTCGGAGAAGGGTGGAGAGGCTGGACAGGAGCTATGGGGCTGAGCTGGCTACAGACACAGCTTGATAAAATCTCCTAGGGGTGTTGGGGTGGACACTCCTGCTTAAGAACCTGGCTGCATGTGCATTTTAGAGTCAAGTCTACGTGATTCTGAGTGGACCACTGTTTTGTATTAACTATACTTCTCTTACTTCCTCAGAGTAATCTCACAGTCCATTATACTTCTGTGTTACTTCATAACTTTATTTTTTTAACTTTCTTCTTCTTATTTTTTTTTTTTTT
>NW_016107386.1:1225109-1226083 GCF_001604975.1 Cebus imitator
GAGTAGCTGGGATTACAGGCACGCACCACCATGCCCAGCTAATTTTTTGTATTTTTAGTAGAGACGGGGGCTTCACCATGTTGACCAGGATGGTCTCGATCTCTTGACCTCGTGATTCACCCGCCTCGGCCTCCCAAAGTGCTGGGATTACAGACTTGAGCCACCGCGCCCGGCCCTATTATTTTTTGAAACAGAGTCTCATTCTGCTGCTCAGGCTGGAGTATAGTGGCATGGGAACTTGGCTCACTGCAACCTCCACCTTCCAGGCTCAAGTGATTCTTGTGCCTCAGCCTTCTGAGTAGCTGGGACTACAGGTGCATGCCATTACAGCCATCTAATTTTGTGTGTGTGTATTTTTAGTAGAGATGGAGTTTCACCATGTTGCCCAGGCTGGTCTCAAACTCCTGAGCTCAAGTGATCCGCCCGCCTTGGCACTCCCAAAGTGCTGGGATTACAGGTGTGAGCCAACATGCCTGGCCAATTTTTTTAAACTTATTTTTAAGATACAGGGTCTCACTGTATTATTATTATAGGGTAGACTGCAGTGGTAGGAACACAGCTCACTGCTACCTCAATTTCCTGGGCTCAAGTGATCCTCCTGCCCTGGCCTCCCGAGTAGCTGGGACTACAGGCATGCACCAGCACGCCTGGCTGATTTTGTTATTGTTGTTGTTGTAGAGATGAGGGCCCACCAGGTTGCCCAGGCTGGTCTCAAACTCCTGGTCTCAAGCAATCCTCCTGCCTCAGCCTCCCAAACTGCTGGGATTACAGGCGTGAGATACTGCAGATGGGCAAACATTAAAATGTCAGAAGTACATTCTTCCTTTAGATAATCAGCATCTGCTTGAAGCAGTGGCTCACATTAAAATCCTAGCTACTGGGGCCGGGCGCGGTGGCTCACGCCTGTAATCCCAGCACTTTGGGAGGCCGAGGCGGGTGGATCACGAGGTCAAGAGATCAAGACCATCCTGGTC
>NW_016107386.1:1227933-1229491 GCF_001604975.1 Cebus imitator
CAGGAGAATTGCCTGAACCCAGGAGGTGGAGGTTGCGGTGAGCCGAGATCGCGCCATTGCACTCCAGCCTGGGTAACGAGAGCGAAACTCTGTCTCAAAAAAAAATAAATAAATAAAAATAAAATCCTAGCTACTTGGGAAGCTGAGATGGGAGGATTGCTTCTTGCGATCAGCATTGGTAACACAGAGAAACTCCATCGCTAAAAAAAAGATAACCAGCATCTAACTCTTACTAGTTTTTTACCTGCCCACCAGTCATTTTTTCAATAGTTCCCTACCTAAAGGTAAACCAACTTCTTCTTCTTCTTCTTTTTTTTTTTTAAAAAGACGGGGTTTCACCATGTTGGTCAGGCTTGTCTTGAACTCCTGACCTCAGGTGATTCGCCCGCCTTGGCCTCCAAAGTGCTTGGATTACAGGTGTGAGCCACCACGCCCGGCCAAGGTAAACCAACTTATAACTTTTATACTGCAATATATATAATCTATTCCACAGCTTCTACAATTTAAAAAAATTAATTAAAAAAGTTTTTTTGAGACAGGTATTCTCCGTCACCCGGGCTAGAGCGCGGTAGAGATCAGAACTCACTACAGCCTCCAACTCCTGGGCTCAAGGGATCCTCCCACTTCAGCCTCTCCAGTAGCAGGACTATAGTTGCACGCCACATCTGGCTGTTTTTTAAATTATTTGCATAGATGGTGGGTGGGGATCTCACTTTGTTGCCCAGGCAGGTCTCAGACTCTTGGCTTCAAGCAATCTACCTGCCTTGGCTCCCAAAGTGCTAGGATTACAGGTATGAGCCACCACACCTGGCCAAAATGTTTTTTTTTTTTTTTTTTTAATCCTGTTTTAATTTAAAGAAAATCATATACACTAGTTTTCATGTTCGACAAATATTTCTGGTTCTTCCCCTTCTAGGCATGTGGGTAGGCTTGAACTTCCTGACCCCCTTATGACTGGGTTAGGTTTTGGGACTAAGTCTAACTAATGAATTGAGATCAGATGTGATGCATATCACTTAGCAAAATATGACTTGCTAATATGAGACCTGTCATTGGACTTCCTTCTGTTTTGGCAATTGGCAACATCCCAGATGGTGATTTCACATCAGTCTGGGTCCCAGAGGATGGTTAAGTGGAAACAAAACTCTCATCCAGCCTTTGATGGACATACAGTCTGAGTGAGAAATAAACCTGCTGTTTTAGGTCACTAGGACTTTGGACTTGCTTATTCCTCTGGAGTCACTTAGCCTATCCTGACTACTGCGGTGTGCTGACAGATTTTTCTCAGGAGAGAATTTAAAGTGTTCATCAGATTCTTAAAGGAATCCTTGATCCAGAAAAAGGCTAGATTCACTGAACCAGAAGTATAATTTTAAAAAGGGGGCTTTTTTTTTTTTCGATGGAGTTTCACTCTTGTCGCCCAGGCTGGAGTGCAATGGTGCAATCTCGGCTCACTACAACCTCTGCCTGCAGGTACAAGCGATTCTCCTGCTTTAGTCTCGAAAGTAGCTGGGATTACAGGCATGTACCAATACACCCAGCTAATTTTGTATGTTTA
>NW_016107386.1:1230116-1231544 GCF_001604975.1 Cebus imitator
AGACAGGGTCTCGCTGTGTCACCCAGGCTGGAATGCAGTGGTATGATCTCTGACTGCAACCTCTGCCTCCTGGGTTCAAATGATTTTCCTGCCTCAGTCTCCCAAGTAGCTAGGACTGCAGGCAAGCATCATCATGCCCAGCTAATTTTTGTATTTTTAGTGGAGACGGGGTTTTGACATGTTGGTCAGCTGGTCTCGAACTCCTAGCCTCAGGTGATCCACCCAGCTCAGCTTCCCAAAGTGCTGGCATTACAGGCGTGAGCCACCACACCCAGCCGCTTTTTTTTTTTTTTCTGCGGGGCAGAAGGTGACTGTGAAAAGAAATGAGTCAACACAATGCCAAGCATGGTGGCCCACAACTGTAATCCCAGCACTTTGGGAGGCTGAGGTGGGCGGATTTCTTGAGCTCAGGAGTTCAAGACCAGCCTGGCCAACATGGCGAAACCCCGTTTCTACTAAAGATACAAAAATTAGTCAGGCGTGGTGACACACATCTATAGTCCCAGCTACTCAGGAGGCTGAGGCAGGAGAATTGCTTGAACCTCGGAGGAAGAGGTTGCAGTGAGCTGAGATCATGCCAGTGTAGAACAAGACTCAGTCTCAGAAACAAAAAAAAAAGAAGAAAAAAGAAAAAACAAAAGAAATGAGTCATCTGGAACACACATCTTCGGCAAGGTTAACATCATATGTAACACACCACAAGAAAACTCACATGCTTACTGACATTCCACAGCCTACCTCTTTCTACTTACTAGTAAGGGTAGAAAAACTATCCCTACTGTTTACCAGCCGAGTGATATTAGTGATAGTTCCAAACTGAGTTCCGATTTCTTCATTTCTAACATAGGACCACAAAGAAATTATCTCTGTGGCTCAAAATTGGGGTTAAACTCACTTGGGAGCAGAATGGATCTACAGGGATGCTGGGGTATTAGTGCATATACAGAAAAGACCCCTAGTGAGCCGGTCCCACCTCATGGGAAGTAAGGCAGAAGACATTCTGATCTGACCCAAACAAATCTGATTATCTCGGGAGCCATTCTAAACAAAGTCATATTCTATCTACTTTATATTTTGGAGACGGAGTCTTGCTCTGTCGTCCAGGCTGCAGTACAGCGGCACAATCTTGGCTCACTGCCGCCTTGACCTCCTGGGCTCAAGTGATCCTCCCATCTGAGCTCCCAAGCATCTGGAACTATGGGCATGTGCCACCATACCCAGATCGTTTTTGTATCTTTAGTAGAGATGAGGTTTCACCATGTTGCCCAGGCTGGTCTCAAACTCCTGGGCTCAAGCTATCCTCCAACTTTGGCCTCCCAGAGTGCTGGGATTATAGGCATGAGACACCGTGCCTGGCACTCCTATCAACTTTAAAAGGGGAATATATTCAGAGCAGTCCCTGTGGAGCCTGTGGAGTTAGACAAAAAA
>NW_016107386.1:1231674-1240989 GCF_001604975.1 Cebus imitator
CTCTGTCATCCAGGCTGGAGTGCAGTGATGCAATCTCAGCTCACTGCAACCTCTGCCTCTGAGTTTCAAGTGATTCTCCTGCCTCAGCCTCCTGAGTAGCTGGGATTACGGGTGTGCACCACCACACCTGGCTAATTTTTGTATTTTTAGTAGAGACGGGACTTCACCATGTAGGCCAGGCTGGTCTCAAACTCCTGACCTCAAGTGATCCACCCGCCTCAGCCTCCCAAAGTGCTGGGATTACAGGTGTGAGCCAATATGCCTGGCCAAGTTAGGAAAAATTTTAATCTTTTAGCTAGATTTCAAAAAAACAAGGAAAAAAGTTCATTTTTACATTTATTACTTTTTTTATGGAGTGCTTCACAAATTTGCTGCTGTCCTTGGCCAGGGCCGCACTAATCTCAGTATCATTCCAATTTTAGTACAGGTAATGCTGAAGCAAGCACAAGGAAGAAAGTTTAAAAAAGGAAAACCCAATGAAAGACACACCAAAGCCGGGCACGGTGGCTCACGCCTGTAATCCCAGCACTTTGGGAGGCCAAGGCAGGTGGATCACCTGAGGTCAGGAGTTCAAGACCGGCCTGGCCAACATGGTGAAACTCTGTTTCTTGAAAAAAAAAAAGACACACCAGAGAAGCACAGAAATATGACCCTCCTTTCCCCAACACACATATGCCTACCCAGACACTACATTCCTCAATGACAAGTTTGAAAATTGCGAGTTTACTGTGGAGGCGCATTCATCATGCTAAGCAAAATGGAAAACATGTTTTTAAAAACAATCATAGTCCAATGTAGGAACTGAGTCATGTGCCCCAGAGTTCACTACAAACTTGGGAAAACACCACTCTTCAACTGGCAGGAAATTCCCCATTAAGGAGGCCCAAGCATACTGTAAGTGACCTCTCCTCCCATCCTCCAGGATGGTGAGTGACTGGCTCCCCTGGCCCTTCCTCGGTCTCAGCAGGAGTTCCTGCCACCTCCACCAACGTGGAAAAGGCCTGCATTTGGGAAATAAAGACGTCAGAGGTCAGAGACTTGCAACTTCATCTGAGCGCCTGGCTAACTTTCCTACAAGCATGACTCCAGACATGGAAGAGAAGAGGCAGATGGCCTGGTTCAAAGTCCAGCTTAAAAAAACATTTTCTAGCTTTGTGACCTTGATAGTTTTGGTTTTACTTCCCTCATCTGTAAAATGGGGAGAATAAAGGTCTCTCACTCTCTGGTCTCTGTGTGGACTAAATGACTTAATACATGAAGCATGCCTGATGTAAGTTCTTAGCATATTATATTTATTGTTGCTATTATAGGCTTAACCATAGATGGGAACGGTTTCCTTTCAATTTCCCTTTTAACCCCCCCAAAAATATTCCATAAACAAACACGGGGCCAGGTGTGGTGGCTCATGCCTGTAATCCCAGCACTTTGGGAGGCCAAAGCAGGTAGATCACTTAAGGTCAGGAGTTGGAAGACCAGCCTGGCCAACATGGTAAAACCCCGTCTCTACTAAAAATACAAAAATTAGCTGGGCGTGGTGAAGTGTGTCTGTACTTCGAGCAAGCTACTTGGGAGGCTGAGGTGGGAGAATCGCTTGAACCTGGGAGATGAGATCCTGCCACTGCACCCAAGCCTAGAGGAGGGAGTAAGATTCTGTCTCAAAAAAAAAAAAAAAAAAAAGAGGCCGGGCGTGGTGGTTCACGCCTGTAATCCAAGCACTTTGGAGGCCAAGGTGGGCGGATCACCTGATGTCGGGAGTTCAAGACCAGCCTGACCAACATGGTGAAACCCCATCTTTATTTAAAAAAGAAAGAAAGCAAGAAAGAAATAAACATGGGTTAGAAATGAGTAGTCCAAAGCCTTATTTTAGGTTCTGCTCTTGGTAAAATTCACTGGAAATTCAGTCAACTCCTATTTACTGAGCTCTTGCTAATAACGGGCATCTTAAGACAAACTAAAAAAAAGAAAACAAAAAAAAATGCAGGTAAAAACTGAAGCTTGGGCAACATGGTGAAATTTTATCTCTACAAAAAAATACAAAAATTAGCCCGGTGTGGTGGCACGCACTCATAGCCCCAGCTACTCAGAGGATCCCTTCCTTGAGTCCAGGAGATTAAGGCTGCAGTGAGCAAAGATCATGCCACTACACTCCAGCCTGGGTGAACAGAGTGAAATCTTGTCTCATACACAAAAAAAGAGGGAGGGAGGGAGGGAGGAAGGGACAAAGGAAGGGAGACAGGGAGGGAGGGGAGGGGCAGAGGAAGGGGACAGGGGAGGGGGCAGAGGAGGGGAGGTGGAAGTAGGAGAAGAGGGAGGGGAGGAGATGGGGGAAGGAGGGGAAGGGAGGGAAGAGAGGGAAAGAGAAGAGGGAGTAGGGAGGTGAGAAGAAGGAAGAGAGGGAGGGCGTGGGGAGGGAGGTGGGAGGGAAGGAAAGGAGAGAGAGGAAAGAGAAAGAGGAAAAGAAAGAAAGAAAGAGAGGAAGGAAGGAAGGAAAGAAAAAAGAAAAGAAAGAAAGAAAGATGAAAAACAAGTTGGGAAGCACTGACGGGATTTGCTAATAGCCTGTTTCGTATCACCTCAGGGAAATTCCACTGTTCAGAAACACACTCCTCTCCCACCTAAAGCCCAAACCAGGGGAAATTGATGCCTGGGTGAAATTCTCCCAAATTATCTCAAGGGCAAAAATTCCCAACTTTGATCTCTCCCTGGAAAATGCAGCTTGATGAGTGGAAAGAGCCTTGGGATGAGAAGTGGGAGACGTGGCTTTGGGGTTTCCACTGGACAGTTTATCTCCTCCCCACTGGATTACCTTCTGAAGGTAGGAATTTTGTCTCTCCAGAGTTTCCAGCCCAGAGGAGGCCACAGCATCCACTAGGAACTTGTTAGAATTGCACACTCGGGTTTTTGAGTCTCAGTCTTGAATCAAAAAATCTGGGAGTAGGGCCCAGAAGTGTGTGTTTTCAGCAGTCCTTCAGGAAATTCTGATGCCCGCCAAAGTTCAAAAGCATGGGAATAAGGGTTTGCTGAATGAATAACTGATGGAATGACAAACTAAAGTATAGGTGCCATTAAATGCATGGAGATAATAACAACAACAATCAGGTCCTCATAATAAACCTCAACTATTTCCCCTATAAAATAGGATCTTCCGATCTCGTCACGTGCAGCCCCAGTAACTGGTTTAGGTTATGGACGATTGAAAAGACGTGGGAAAGGTTGCCAGCCAGAGCTCAGGTCTATGTGTGCTTCTGTGTCTGTGTAAACTGTGGGTGTGTGTGTAAGTATGTGTGTGAGAAATGAGAACTTGCCTCAGCACACAGGAAAATTCAGTTTAGTGGAGGTAAAGGGTGGGTAGACATGGCATTTTTTTCCCTGAGGCCTTTCCTGTAGGCAACTATAGTTAAGGAGGTGTCTTATGAAAACTCTGCCAAAGGATTTCCTGGCTGAGGATTTTTCTTTCCAAAGGAAGGTGGGAAGGAAATCTGCCCAAAGCCCATGACTTTCACACTTTAGACAAAGTTGAGAAGCAGTTAGAGGAACAGGACTGAAAGCAACAAAAGGTGCCATTTTGATGGGAACTTCAGGTGTTCATTCCAACATCAACCTCCCTCCCGTACACACCAGGCAGAGGCCATGACCCCAATAAGGAGGGAGATCGGAGGGCTTCCTGAGAGGGGCGTTTTGCTTTTATGCCTCCCATGACTCCAGAACGTGGAAAACACATGCCAGCTCATATAACAGGGCACCTTTTCTTTTCTTTTTTGAGTTGGAGTCTTGCTCTGTCGCCCAGGCCGGAGTGCAACGGTGCGATCTTTGGCTCACTACAACCTCCGTCTCCTGGGTTCAAGCAATTCTCCTGCCTCAGCCCCCCAGGTAGCTGTGATTACAGGTGCCCGCCACCACGCCCAGCTAATTTTTGTATTTTTAGTAGAGACGGAGTTTCACCATTTTGGCCAGGCTGGTCTCGAACTCCTGATCTTGCGATCTGCCCACCTTGGCTTCCCAAACTGCTAGGATTATAGGCATGAGCCACCACACCTTGCCAGGGGCACTTTTCTCTCCGTGTAGACACTGCTATCTGCCCAGCCTCCTCCTTTCCCAAATGCCCATAGCTGGAGAGACACCAAGCTATTCACACAGCTCTTCTGACTTTAAGCCCTTGGGGTAAGGCACCGCTTTCCCAGACTACCTCCTTGTCCTCTGGGTCTACCTGTCCCCCCCCCACTCCACCCTTCAGCCCTGCCTTGGGTGACCCAATTCCAGTGGCTCTTGAGTCTGCTCTGCCAAAGGCCCAGGAGGCTCTGTCAATCTGTGATGGGGCCATCAGCAACTTCGTTCCTTTTCGCAACTGATGCCGCCTGGCCAGGCCTCAGAAAAACAAACTGCAGCTCTGTGGCTTTTTGGCAGCCCAGCTTCGACTTCTGTTTTAACAAAGGGTGGGAGGGAGAATTTGAACCCTGTGGCTATCTACATTTTAAAACATTTAAACAGAGTCTGTCTACCTGCTTGGCACTGTGTGTCCTCTAGTAAGTTTCTCAGCCCCACCCCTTCTAAAATAACAGCAATGACTGTGCCCTCTTTCACTGCAGCTTACATATCTGCAGGTCTGGTGGGGACATCTTGAGCCCTGGGCTCTCCTGCACTGGATTGCTCCTGGAATTCCTCAGAAAGGCAAATGGGCCTGTCCTCAGTCCTCAAAAGGGAAAGGCAAGGGTGAGGGAGAGGTCTTGTTTGGAGGAGCCACTCCTGTTGGCTACAAATACAGCCACATTTCAGAGGGAGAGACCTCCCAGCCAAGAGTCTAATTTCCTTTCTGGTCCAAACAATAGTCCTTCTGGCGGCTTTTTCGCCGTTATCACTGACACAGGGAGTTGACAGGGGAGGAGAAGGGGGAAAAGGGCAGATAGGATGGTAGGGGCAAGGACACGGTTTGAAAATCTTGAAGTCTGTTTCCAAATGGTGACAGTGATGAGGGCATAGAATCATCTGGGGAAACTGTCTGTACTCTCCTTTCTCAAGAGACAGCTGTAAGAACCAATGTAATGTCAGTCACCGGGGGCCTCTCTGTCCTAGTGACCCCCCTCCCCCACGCACGCTCTCATTCTGTGTCCAGCATTCTACACGGTCTCATCTGAGTTCCAGGAAGGTCAGAGTACAAACAGTGTCAGTTCAAGCAACCCTGGGTCACTCCCTGAAGACTTAACAATATCACCACTGTCGTGCAACTTCAAGAAGCAAGTGGTTTTGGCCTCAGTCAAACCAGTGGCAAGACAAGCACAGTCTCCACAGGGCATTTTTTTTTTTTTCTCAGATAGAATCTCACTCTGTTGCCCAGGCTGGAGTGCAGTGGTTTGATCTTGGCTCACTGCAACCTCCACCTCCCGGGTTCAAGTGATTCTCCTGCCTCAGCCTCCCAAGTAGCTGGGACTACCCGGCTAATTTTTGTATTTTTAGTAGAGAGGGAAGGTTTCACCATGTTGGCCAGGCTGGTCTCAAACTCCTGGGCTCAAGCAATATAAGCGCCTTGGCCTCCCAGGGTGCTGGGGTTACAAGCCTAAGCCACTGCGCTCAGCCTCCTCATGGCATTTAGCTGACAGTGAAAGGTTAGGTACACTGGGGAATCCTCCAGGAGCTTCCATGTGAGAACTGGGGAAGAAATAAAAGGAGCTGAGTCTCAAGACTTCCTCTCTCCAGAAGGTCCTCTATAGGCAGCAACCTAGACACAGACTATTCGTTTCACATGGACCCTCAGAAACAGAGACACTCCATGAGGTTCTATGGGAAATTCTGGAAGCCCCTGAGGTCCTCACAAGAAAATAGCATAGTGGCCATCTAGAGTGGCCTGGCATTCACAGTAGCTTGGCTTGCAATCTCTCTGCAAAAATGGCAAGCCAGGGCACCTAGCCTGGCCCAAGGAAGGATCTAAGCTGTTGTCAGCTGCTCAGTGCACGACGGAAGGGGGCATCCAGAACCCCAGGCAGGAGCTTCTGCAGCAGACGTGGCAGAGACCATATTCTCCAGTCTTCAGCTAACAACATCCAAAGACCACCAGAACTCTCTTCCTCTACAAAGGAAGCACTTCTGGAACCCACAGATTCCACTCACCAACACTGTCCCCAAGAGACTCAGAAAAGAGCTGATTCCCACAGTTCCCCACCGAGCAGAAGGAGTAACTGGGACCCTGGGATACCAAGAGACACCCAGGCAAGGACTTACACCAGAGTTCATAGTAGTAGTTGCAGCACTGAGACTGTCCACAGCAGTGTCCTGTGTCACAGATGTAGCTTTGATTGTTGGTACCCACACAGGCTTCCTTATCCTAAGAAAAAAAGAAAAGGCATGTGAGCATATTAAATGACAGCTTCTGAACACTCTCCTTCTCATCACTGTGTCTACTTGTCCTAGCTGTCTACTTGCCTGCCCCCAAAACAGTTTGTATCAATGTTTATTCCATTAAGAAAAAACACTTTAAAAGAATTACACAACAATAACCGAGTTTAGGGAAAAAATATAGTTGGTTTTGTTTTTGTTTTTTTTTGGAGACAGAGTCTCGCTCAGTGGCCAGGCTGCAGTGCGCGATCTTGGTTCACTACAACCTCTGCTTCCCGGGTTCAAGTGATTCGCCTGCCTCAGCCTCCTGAGTAGCTGGGATTACAGGTGCGCACCACCGTGCCCCGCTAATTTTTGTATTTTTAGTAAAGATGGGGTTTCACCATGTTGGCCAGGGTGGTCATGATCTCTTGACCTCATGATCCACCTGTCTTGGCCTCCCAAAGTGCAGGAATTACAGGCGTGAGCCACTGCGCCTGGCCAAAAATATGGTTTGTTAAAGAGGTGAGGAAATTCAGGACACAAAAGCAACTGGCAGAGTGAAGTTTTCCTCAGACAGGACAGAAAAGGGCTGCCTCACCTTCTTTTTTTTTTTTTGAGACAGAGTCTTGCTCTGTTACTAGATGCCAGGCTGCAGTGCAGTGGCACAACCTAGGCTCACTGCAACCTCCGCCTCCCGGTTTCAGGCAATTCTCCTGCCTCAGCGTTCCGAGTAGCTGGGACTATAGGCGTGAGCCACCGCGCCTGGCTACTTTCTTTATGTCCGAGTAGAAACATTTCAAGTTCTGGTGCTAACCTCAGCCGGTAGGAGGAGGATGATTCTCTGGTAATTAGCAGTACCGTTTTAAATAAAACTGGCTTTTCTGTGAAACTTCCTGGAATAATTAATGCAGTATGTATTCTAGGATTCACATCTGCTCAGTTATGGATAGCAAGTTAAAACACTTGCACTTCAAGGTTAATTCACAGTGTGATCCCAAAGACGGCAACAACAAAAAAAATCTACAACTGAAATTCTTCACTTTTCAATAAAGGGGCAAACTGGTCAGATAACCCCATCCAATTTCAATCTGCTAGATCTTTTTTGCTTATTGAATAAGAATCCTGGCCGGGCGTGGTGGCTCATGCCTGTAATCCAAGCACTTTGAAGGCCAAGGCGGGCGGATCACCTGATGTCGGGAGTTCAAGACCAGCCTGACCAACATGGTGAAACCCTGTCTTAAAAAANAAAAAAAAAAAAAAAAAAAAAAAAAAAAAAGCAAGCCGTGGTTGCCTGAGGCACAAAGTGACTGCAAAGGTGCACAAGAAAGCTTTCTGAAGTGATGTAAATGTTCTGTATCTTTATTGTGGTGGCAGTTACACAACTATACACATTTGTCAAGATTTCACCGAACAGCACACCTAAAAAGATACATTTTATTGCATACAAATTATACCTCAAAAGGAGATTTTTAAAAACATTTAGCTGTGCTACAAAATTAAGGGGTTGATTCTCTTTCATGGTTCATAAGCTCACATTCAAGGAAATTCCAAGGGAAATGTTCCAAACAGGTTTTGAGTAATTAACAGTATCATCAGAATAAATGCCCAGCCTTCCACAATCATTTCAAAGGCTCTGACGCAAAATTTCTGATACCGTACTTTCAGGTTTTCTTCCCATCCTCTCCATTCCCTGTCATAATAGTCATGTCTCACAGCAGAGGCTCAATATTTGTGGGTAACATGTCTACCTTATTTAGACAAACATTATCACGCACAAGCACCATATACTGTAGCAACTAAAATGCTACCTATCAACTGTGAATGGGTTATTTTTAGGGAAAGCTATTAAGCTGTTCTCTAAGCCACCCATTTTGGTGAACTTTAATCATCTGAACATGAAACTACAGTACTCTGTTTCACAGATAAATATTAACTTGTCTTCAGATGTTAAGTTCGACTGAGCCAAATTAATGTTCCAAAAATAAACAGGTAGATAATACTAATGATAGCTTTAAAAGAAAATGTATTCCTTACTTTAGCTTGGTTCTCTGATAATTGAGTAACCAAGAAAGACAGTACAAAGGTTGTTTTTTTTAATTTTTATTTTCAGATGCTGCAAACCATTAAGTGAACAATTAAAAGCTAGCCTAGGCCAGGCGTGGTGGCTCAAGCCTGTAATCCAAGCACTTTGGAGGCCAAGGCGGGCGGATCACCTGAGGTCGGGAGTTCAAGAGCAGCCTGACCAACATGGTGAAACCCTGACTTAAAAAAAAAAAAAAAAAAAAGAATCCTGACTGGATCCAGGATTCATACTGTCCCTTGTCGGGGACACTCACATAACGGGCAATGCTGAGTGGCCATCTAGCAGTCTGCCAAAATTCTGTCCATGGCACTAGTGGATTAGGACGGAGGGGAACTTCAAAAAAAAAAAAAAGTTTCACATGTAAAGATACCAAATACCTCCCAGGCCAACGTTAACCTCAGCCCAAAATGTACTTGGGGCCACTATGCAGATGATGAGCCCTGTAAAGCATCTGCTATCTGTGGCCTTCAACATGTCTTCATCCTAAACAATAACACAGTCATCTACTGGACGCTCTCTTTGTGCCAAGCATTGTCTTGGGTTCAAGCGATACAAAGATGAATAAGACATTGTCCCGATCCCCAAGAAGCTCAGAGTTCAGAAGGAAAAAAGCCCTGCTCAGCGAAGAAACTAAAGCCACAGTATTTGCTGCGACTAAGATTGGTCCTGCCCACAGTGCACAGCTGGGCAGATGGCTGCCCGTGGAAACTGAAGTCACTCCTCCTCTCTGGGCCTTGCTTTACTCCACTGTCTACTTGGCCAAGGGTACACACAAAGCACTCCAGTAACTGTCTACAGGGCTAGTGGCTGGGCAGAAACAGGACTGACACCTGAAGCGACAGAGAGGACAAGAGAAAGCACAGGGCTGAAAACCAGTCCCCCAGCTTAGTGCAAGTTTCTACCATATCTCTTTTTTTTTTTTT
>NW_016107386.1:1247866-1259279 GCF_001604975.1 Cebus imitator
AAAAAAAAAAAAAAAAAAAAAGAAATGACTAAAAAGTTTCTAAATAAGACTGATTAAAGATACAAAATTTCCAGACGATAAAAAGCTCACACCTAGGTATATTGTATGAATTTGCAGAATGACAAAGGCAAAAAGGTTTAAATATGTTCCAGTTGGGAAAACTAACAAATAACAAGTGAAATTAGAATTTCACTAGCAGTAATGAGCTCTTTGAGGATAATATAACAGGATAATGGGACAAAGGGCTTTAAATGGGGTGGTCAGGAAAGGCCTCTCTGAGTAGGTGACATCTGAGTCGAGCCCTGACTACTGAAAAAGAGCCAGCTTGAACCACACCTGTGGGAACAGTGCTCCAGGAAGAAGAAATATCAAATGCATACAAACACACCAGCACAGGAATGAGCTTGGTGTGCTCAAGGAAGAGAAACAAGACTAGTGTGGCTGAGTACAGTGATCTCAGGGAGAGTAGTGTGAAAGGAGAGCTAAGAATTCAGCTGAGGCCAGACCTCATGGGCTTTGTATAACAATTAAAATAATCTCCAGACCAGGGGTGGTGGCTCACACCTGTAATCTCAGCACTTTGGGAGGCCAAGATGGGTGGATCACCTGAGGTCAGGAGTTCCAGACCAGCCTGGCCAACATGGCTAAAACCCATCTCTACTAAAACTACAAAAAAATTAGCAAGGCAGGGTGGTGTGCACCTGTATTCCCACCTACTCAGGAGGCTGAGGCATGAGAATCACTTGAACCCTGGCAGAGGAGGTTGCAGTGAACCAAGATCGGACCACTGCACTCCAGCCTGGGCGACAGAGCAAGACTCTGTCTCAGTAAAAAATATATAAATTAATTAAATAAAATAATCTCCAAAGTACCAGTTTGTAAATTTGTTGTTGGCTTTGGCTATTTCCTCCCTTAGGTTATGGTGAAGACTTGAATAAACATAAAAATATTTTTGCAATTCTCATATATTCTTTACCTTGGGTGTCTCTTTTTTAAACCCCAGCCAGGCTGTGGCTGCTCTTGCAGAGTAAGCAACAAAACAAACTTTCCTTCCATTCTTGAACCAGGAATGGCTTTCTAGAAGGGGACCAAAGTCTAGCACTGCACATGTACTACGACAAAGTTCTGCCTGATTTTGGTGATGCTCTGTAGCCAAAGGATAACAAAGTTTTCATAAACCAGACATTTGAAATGGCTACATAAGACAGCAAACAACTTTAACTTAGAATCCAGTATTTTTATTCTGTCCTAGATAGAATCTTTGAGTTCTGAAAATTCAGCACTTTCTGGTCCAGGTCCTTAGAAACATATTTGTAGGTGGTAAGGAGGAAAAGCTTCATGTATTCACCCATATTTTTACAATTAGAAAGATCACATTCTCCCTAATACTATTGGGTTGTTTTGTTCTGTTTTGTTTTGCTTTGCTTTTTGAGACAGGGTCTCACTCTGTCGCCCAGGCTGGTGTGCAGTGGTGCAATCTCGACTCACTATAACCTCCGTCTCCCAGGTTCATGTCATTCTCCGGCTCCAGCCTCCTGAGTAGCTGGGACTACAGGCACGAGCCACCACACCCAGCTAATTTTCTTGTATTATTAGTAGAGACAGGGTTTCACCATGTTGGCCAGGCTGGCCTCGAACTCCTGACCTCGTGATCCGCCTGCCTCGGCCTCCCAAAGTGCTGGGATTACAGGCATGAGCCACTGTGCCTGGCCTCAAACCTGATGTCAGGTGATCCACCCACCTCAGCCTCCCAAAGTGCTAGGATTATAGGTGTGAGCCACCACACCTGGCCACTATTGGTTTTTAAGACAGTTCAAAGAGCTGAGGGAAATAAATAGAACTGTTCAAGGACACACATTTTCGAACTGGGTGGAAAGAGGTTACAGAAGAGCTGAGGATGAAGAAAGTAAGCTCTAGAAGGGGACTGATGCAGCAAGAGTCCTGGCCTATTGCTTCCTATGTGTTAGTCTAGTCTCCCATTTCTTTCTTTTTTCTCTTGTTACAGGGTCTCACTCTGTCACCAAGGCTGGATGGCAGTGACATGATCATAGTTCACTGCAGCCTCAACTTCCCGGGCTCAAGCAATACTCCCAGCTCAGACTCCTAAGCAGCTAGGACCAAAGGCACACGCCACCCTGCCCAGCTAATTTTTTTTATTGTTTGTAGAGACAGGATCTTGCTATGTTGCTGAGGCTGGTCTCAAACTCTTGGGCTTAAGCGATCCTCCTGCCTCAGCCTCCAACAGTGTTGGGATATCAGGCAGGAGCCACTGTGCCCAGCCTAATCTCCCTTTCTTTGATGGTAGGGTTGTCATGTACTCTTTTCGTATCCTTTCCATTATACGCCATACCTGACAATTACTCCTTACGCTTTGACTAAAAGAGCTCAATTCCATCCTTCCCCATAAAGGGCAAGCCATCGCTAAGAAGTTAACCAAGACTTTGTCTTGCATGGAATGAGACACTGGGAATGGATTTTTATACTATTTGGCTAAATTCAGTAGTTTCCGAAAGAACAAACAGCCTGGGTTACATAGGCAGCTTCCCCTAACCAAGCCAGTAAATCTTGTCTGATAAGATACAGCCTCATCCCTCGGATCTGACAGTGTGGTTTACTACTAAAGGGCTCTGGAGGACCCAGCCCCCCATCCTTTAGCTACAGAGTGCCCTAAATGATAAGGCCAAAGAGTAGAGCTTGTGACAAATGTGAGAAAAGCCTAGAATCAAAAGAGGTGGCTGCTGCTTCAACATGAGCCCACAGTGTCACAGGGGGCCTCTGCTGTAGTGGGGACTACAGGAGTCCACTGACTTCAACCCACAGGGCATCCTGGAACAATTTGGTCTGGGGCCTCCCAAAGGCTCATACCAGCCAAGAATCTGAGGAAGAGCAACACAGTGGATCAGGACAAATCAGGGCGTTTTACAAATGAGTGAATTTGCCCCCATATAACAATGAACATCCTTAGACAACAAATGCAACAAAATACAGTTGTGTTTCCCAAAGTGCAGTCTGTGGGCCCCAAATCATCTGAAGTATTTGTCAAGAATATAGAGAGACCGAGACCCTCTGGGGGCAGTGACTGAAAATCCACCTTCTAAAACACGCTCCCCTGGCTATGTTTATGTATATTCAAGCTTGAGAACCACTGCCCTGGATCTAAAAAGAAATACAATAAACAGTTCCTGCTCTTTAAACATGAAATAGACTTATATCCTTTTTCTAGAATCCCAAACATGTCCCAACAGTTACCCATAAGAGTACCTACATATAATCAAGTCACATTATTTATACTCTCTCTGTCTCATTCCATTAAAACATACATATATCATACACATAAATTTAAAAAAGAAGTGACATGTCAGCTACGCTCCCATCCACACCAGTACTGTTACTGCCAAAGCTGCACTGCAACTACATCCTCATTAAACAGCCCCCCAACAGAGCAGCCAGCAAAAAAATTAAAATCCATTTCCTGTGTTGCTATTAGGAACCTGAATCACAATTTCAGAAAAAGCTATTTAACCCTGGTAGGAAAATCCCAGAGCAAAAATCAGAAGTTGCAACATATCCCACAGTTTTATTAAGGTCTACTTGTCAATGTCCTGGGGCATGCAGGCTGGAGTGGGGGGGGGGGTCTGGCAGGCTACAGAGGTACAGGACCCTGGTTCATGGACCACTCTTTCATCCCTGGACACTCAGAAGGAAAAGCAGTCCCCAGGAATCCCTCATCGCCGGCCTCTTCTGCTATAGAATAAGTCCACTGAGAAGCATGGCTTCTTTAGCAAGGGCTTATGCAGAGAGCTGAGGGCTGAAATAGCAGGTAGCATGCAGCAAAGCAAGTGAGTAGCAGTTGGCACTTAGGCAGAGCGGGGCGGCGCAGGCTGGGAATTAAGGCTACTGTCATCTGCTCACAGTTGGTTTCATGAGGTAGGTCCTTTTCTTCCCACAGTTGTACCTTTACCTCTTGCCTCTTAAAAGTGGGGATTGCACTAGTGGCCCTTAAACCACAGTAGGCCCACTAATGAGTTCTATGCCTACATGGCACCGTTGTTTTTCTCTTTTAAAAAGTGGGCTAGGTTGGCCAGGTGCAGTGGCTCACGCCTGTAATCCCAGCACTCTGGGAGGCCAAGGCAGGTGGTCACCTGAGGTCAGGAGTTCGAAACCAGCCTGACCAACATGGAGAAACCCCGTCTCTAATAAAACTACAAAATTAGCCAGGTGTGGTGGCGCGTGCCTGTAAGCTACTCAGGAGGCTAAGGCAGGAGAATCACTTGAACTCAGGAAGCAGAGGTTGCAGTGAGCCGATCATGCCATTGCACTCTAGCCTAGGTGGCTCACACCTGTAATTGGAGCACTTTGGGAGGCCATGGCGGGCGGATCACTTGAGGTCAGGACTTCAAGATCAGACTGGCCACCATGCTGAAACCCCATCTCTACAAAAATACAAAAATTAGCCAGGCATGATGGCAGGTGTCTGTAATCCCAGCTACTCAGGAGGCTGACGAAGAAGAATCACTTGAACCCAGGAGGCAGAGGTTGCAGTGAGCCAAGATCTTGCCATTGCAATCTAGCCTGGGTGATAGAGTGAGACTCTAAATCAAAATAAATAGATAAATAAATTAAAAAGTGGGCTGGGTGCACTGGCTCGGGCCTGTAATCCCAGTACTTTAGGAGGCTGAAGTGGGAGGACTGCTTGAGCCCAGGAGTTTGAGACCAGTCTAGGCAACAAAGCATGAGCTCACCTCTATTAAAAATTAAAAAAAAAAAAAAAAAAAAAAGCCAGGCATGATGGCAGGCACCTGTAGTTCCAGCTACTTGGAAAGTTGAGGCAGCAGGATCACTTAAGTCCAGGAATTCAAGGTTGCAGTGAGCTGTTATTGTGCCACTGCACTCCAGCCTGGGCAACAGAGTGAGATCATGTCTCAAAACAACAACAACAACAAAAAATGGAATTGACTGTCAAAATTTTTAAATGAGAGAAATTCATACAAAAATCCAGATTTCCACTTTCTCTAGAAAAATCAAGGACCACATTCACAAACGGCTGTCAGAGAGTGGGCGGAGATGTACATGGGCTCCAGCTTCACCAGTCTACACAGTCCCACCCCCTGCCCCATCCTTACTGCCCAATAATCCCATCTGCTTGACTCAGTCATGTCACTGCCTGGCCTCTTCGGGCACCTGACTATACTTCCTGCTCTAAAGTTTAGTAGCAACTTTGAAGTTGAGGCAGGCTAAAGGCACCTAAATACAAGCAGCAGACATCTGAATTCTCTACACTATGGCTCACGCAGCATCTAAACACATGTCAAATAGGAGCCTTGATAAAGAAGAGGGGTCCGCTCCACTGCACAATGGGAGCACCTGTGGATAATCTGGAAACATCTCCTACCACAACAGCATGACAGCATGGAAGAGAACCAGTTTTGCCTAGTGACTGTGCGTTTCAAACACTGGCGTAGGTGTTTTTACCTATATTATTCATTCCCCTTTTTATAGGAAACAGGTTCAGAGTGATCATACAGCTGGGAAAAATTTCCCAAGACCTAAAACCCAAAATTTAGTGGAAATAATTTAATGCTTAGGGTTACCCTAAACTTTTATGCTAGACGCTGACAGACACAAAAATGACAGATAAGATACGAACTTTACATTGGATGGTACTTTGTAATAACTAAGCTGTTAGATTTTTAAAAATCTAACAAACAAGCCAGGTGCCGTGGCTCATGCCTATAATCCCAGCAGTTTGGGAGGCCGAGGTGGGCAGATCATGAGGTCAGGAGATTCAGACCACACTGGCCAATGTGGTGAAACCTCATCTCTAGTAACGATACAAAAAACTAGCTGGGCGTGGTGGTGCACGCCTATAGCCCCAGCGACTTGGAAGGATGAAGCAGGGGAATTGCTTGAACCTGGGAGGTGGAGGTTGCAGTGAGCTGAGATCGCACCACTGCACTCCAGCCTGGCAACAGAGCAAGACTCAGTCTCAAAAAAACAAAACAAGCCAGGCGTGGTGGCTCACGCCTGTAATCCTAGCACTCTGGGAAGCCGAGGCGGGTGGATCATCTGAGGTCAGGAGTTCAAAACCGGCCTGGCCATCACAGTGAAACCCCATCTTAAAAAATAAAAAAATAATAATAAATAAATAAATAAAACCTAACAAACTTTTTTAAGTTTATTTCAATTTTTGTTGCTGCAAAACTTCCTAAAATATTCAAGTTCATCTTGTTCCTTCATAAGTACAATCTAATAAATAGAATGTGTTCTTTATTTAATGATCTGTGACAAAGCCTTGAGGTAATCATTTCAAGCAGGGATGATGCATATACAGGTAAATATACACAGTACACATTTACATACAGCTCTTGAGCTTTTTTTTTTTGAGACAAAGTCTAACTCTGACACCCAGGCGAGAGTGCAGTGACACGATCTCAGTTCACTGCAACCACCACCTCCTGGGTTCAAGTAATGCTTGTGCCTCAGCCTCCTGATTAGCTGAGACTACAGGTGCATGTCACCACACCCAGCTAATTTTTGTACTTTTAGTAGAGATGGGGTTTCGCCATGTTGGCCAGGCTGATCTCGGACTCCTGACCTCGGGTGATGCACCCGCCTATAATCCCAGCTACTCGGGAGGCTGAGGCAGGAGAATTGCTTGAACCTGGGAGGTGGAATTTCTAGATCATACCATTACACTCCAGCCTGGGCAACAAGAGTGAAACTCCATCTCAACAACAACAAAAAAAGCTCTTGTTCAAACAGAATACCCACTTCTTTTTTTCAAAAGAAGAAAGAGGTATAGTTTTCAAAAGGATCTAAAACATTGAAGGTACAAGTTAATTTATGGATGATGTGCTTGAAAAGAGATTTGCCAGTTTCATTTGACAGTGAAAAGCATATGCCACATCTTATTCCTCATTTTAAGCATAATTCTAGATTAACTCCCCACCCCTTTTTTTTTTCTCAGCAGTTCCATCCCACTGCAGCAGACCTTCTGGGAGCAAAGAAGCGCATAATGGGACCTGCCTTCTGTGGTTGTCTGTCTTGGGACCAGTACCAGAGATGTATTACCAGCAACAAGTTCAACACTGCTCAAGGGAACTACTTACTTCTGTCTCAGACAAGGGGTCACTTTAACAAGGGTCTCACTGCAAACAGGCACAGGATAAAAAGTTTTCAGAATCCAGAGGCTATGTCTCCAAAAGACAGAAAAACTTTAAGAAACTAGAACTTTTGGAACTCTAAGAGCTTGGACTTGAAGATTAAAACAGACTTCAGTGATTTAGAAAAACAGGGGGTTTGGCCGGGCACAGTGGCTCACACCTATAATCCCAGCCGAGGCGGCCAGATCACAAGGTCAAGAGACGAGACCATCCTGGATAACATGGTGAAACCCCATCTCTACTAACAATACAATAATTAGCTGGGTGTGGTGGCACGTGCCTGTAATCCCAGCTACTCGGTAGGCTGAGGCAGGAGAATTGCTTGAACCAGGGAGGCGGAGGTTGTAGTGAGCCGAGATCGTGCTATTACATTCCAGCCTGGCAACAGAGCGACATTCCATTTAAAAAAAAAAAAAATCATAAAAGAAAAGCTGGGGTTTAATACGTTACTAAGGGTAGATTTGACAGATTACAATAAACCCAATCCACAGCAACAGGTACCTGGCTTGAAATATGGCCTGCTACTAAAATAACTATGCTTTACTGTTCTTTAAGTTGTATGTATAAAGTAATTTGGGTACTACTGAGATCCTGTCCTCCTGGGGGGTGGTTATCCAGAATTTTTTTTTTTTTTTTTTTGAGACAGAGTTTCGCTCTTGTTACCCAGGCTGGAGTACAATGGTATGATCTCGGCTCACCACAACCTCCACCTCCCAGGTTCAAGTGATTCCGACTCAGCCTCCCGAGTAGTTGGGATTACAGGCATGCGCCACCACGCCCAGCTAATTTTGTATTTTTAGTAGAGACAGGGTTCCTCCATGTTGGTCAGGTTGGTCTCGAACTCCCAACCTCAGGTGATCCATCTGTCTTGGCCTCCCAAAGTGCTTGGGAGGTGTGAGCCACCACGCCTGGCCTATCCAGATTATTTGAGTAAGAGATGAAATGTCAGCTCCAGAAGGGCTTGGTCATGTCTTCTAGCCCACAAAAAATGACTCTGTACCTGTCACTGATAAGACAGAGTACCTGGTGATTAAGGAGACAACCAATGTCAAAATTCTCAATTTCTGGGCAGATAATTAACACACATTGCTTAGAAGGCAGCAAGAAGGGTCCACCTATTTCTCCTTTATTAAAACAGCATGGTCCTTCTTCCCTCAGTCCTGTGACTCTTGCTTCCCAAGCAGAGTGGACGACTATGAGTCCACGGTTTCTCCCCCAGGGTTTCTCCACCTTAGCCCTACTGACATTTGGAGTCAGGTAATTATTTGTTGCAGGGGACTGAACTGTACATTGCAGGGTTTAGCAACATCCCTGGTCTCTATTAACTAGATATGCCAGTAGCAACTTTCCACCCTCCTAGCTGTGACAGCCAACCACGTCCAGTGACAGCCAACCATGTCCAGACACTGCCAAATGTCCCTGGGGGAGGGGGGAAGGCCAAAACTATCCCTAGTTTAGAGTCCCTGTTTTAACCAAACTGCAGAACAATATTTTGTGCAGAACTGTGTTGTAGCCATTCTTGTTCCCTGAGTGCCTCATAGACTCCCCAGCACTATGCTGCTCTAAATTCCCCGTGGACAGGACTGATGTCAGTCTCACAAACGTACCTACCCTGGCAAAAAGCCCTTCACAAAGTCCTGAACCTGGCGACTGCTAAGTCAACTAACCATAGTTGTCCCTTGAGCCTCTTAGCTACACAGTACAAGCAGCAGCATGAAGGGGTCCTCCAAAGCCTGGGGCAAGGCTGTGGGAGTGTGATTTTCGCATGACCAGTGCAAGACTGAATCATGGCTCTCTGGCTAGGACAGGTTTACAGTAACCCAGCACCAGCTGAGCCTGGCCCATGCATCTGGAACCTTATACAGAGATGCAGGAATGACTGTACGTTCTATTTGTGCTGGCAGTCCAAACCAGCCTGTCCTAATCTTCCTACTGCACTCCAGAGCCACACCCAGAGGCGTGGGAGATCACAGGTATTCACACCACCTGCCTGGTGGGTAACCAGGTCTTTCAAACCCTCGATGGAAACCACAAGGTCAGCTGGACAGTATTTGAAACCACATCGAGACCGTGCGTCACAGTTTGGTGGGAGCTCCTGAAGTCCTGTGTGTTAAGCAAGAAAACCAAATGATAATAAATACTCTGGCCTCCTTGACGCAATGCCCGAGGAAACCAGCGTCTCATGTGTAACACAGTCCGGCAAACCCTGAGCCACTTTCAGGAAAAGAAGTCAGTGTGTCACACTCCAGCCATTCCCAAAGCAAGTCTCCTTCCCTGCACTGCCCCTCCCCTTGCAGGATTTTAATCACCATTTCCAGCAACCAGCAATAGAAGCCTCTTGTGAGGTCTGGGGTTCAAATTCAGGTGAGCCCTGCCCAGAGACGCAATGGCTACAGAGGAGCACAGAAATGGCTCAGGCAGGTCCACACTCAGGGCTCTTTCAACCCACTCTTGCTACAAACTAGCAAGAAATAGAGTCAAGGAGCCCTAGGGAGGGAGAGGTAAGAAAACAGTATCTTATTACTGCTAGGGAATGAGGGCAGGAGAAGGGATTTCAAAGCATTTTTTAAAAATAGCCCTAAAGTATTCTGTTTTCCTGGACTAAAATTTACCTCTTCAAGGAAAAGGGGTGGGAGGGGGTGGGTCACACTCATGGGCTATCACTGGAGGAAGTGACTGTTTTCTTTGGCTCCATCCTGGATAAATGTTTCAAAATCAGCAGCCACAGTCCTTTCTTCCAGTGAGTTACTGTCCAGTACACTGCTTTCTCTTTGCTCTGATAACAGATGTAATGAAAAACAAGTCATGTTCCCCTAAAGAAAAAAAAAAAAGCAGCTTCTTTCAACAGAGAGGGTTAGAGGGTCAAAAATTAACCTGAGGCCAGGCACTGTGGTTCACACCTGTAATCCTAGCACTTTGGGAGGCTGTGGTGGGTGGATCACCTGAGGTCAAGAGTTTGAGACCAGCCTGGCCAACATGGCAAAACTCCATCTCTACTAAAAATACAAAAATTAGCCAGGCGTGGTGGCGGACACCTGTAATCCTAGCTACTCAGGAGGCTGAGGCACAAGAATCGCTTGAGCCTGAGAGGTGGAGGCTGCAGTGAACTGAGTTCACACCACTGCACTCTAGCCTAGGCAACAGAGCAAACCTCCATCCCTGACCCCCCTCCAGCCCTACCCCCATCCACCTCACCCCCACCTCCCACCCACCAAAAAAAAATTAACCTGAAAGGGCTTGGATAAGTACCACCTTTCTCACCTTTGGTGACAGTAGGAAATTGAGGTATGCTGTGGAGCTGTCACAAGAATCAGTTTAGATAAAGATAGTGGCTTCAACTTTAGGTAGTACAAACAAGTGTCACTTTGGTGTTTGCTGCTACATACAGCTAGTTCCCTTCCAAGCAAGATCTTGCTTAATTTGTCCTCAACCTGGTGGAAAGAGGTTGGGCCTGAGGGTAACAGCGACTCATAGTCAACATTCAGTCTTCTGCCGGGCACAGAGCAGGCAGGGAGGAAGAGGCCTGCAGCGGGCTGTAGGTGTGGGTACCAAGCCAGAACAATGGGCAGGGGCAGACAGATACCAGGAAGACCTGCACTCCAGACCTGCACTACCCGCCCCCCTGCTGCAACCACACATTAGTCCTGGGGTCTGGAACAGATAACTTCTCTCTGGGTTTCAGTTTCCTTACAAAAAGGAGATAAGACCTCCTCCCTCAGCGGTGGCCACTGTGGTGAAATAATAAATACTCCAAGTCAATGCTGGCTAACATTCAGCAGTTGAGGGGTTAAACTGGAAGCTCGGCAATTCTCCTCCTTCCCTCTAGGCAGTCTTGGCTCCCTCACTGCAGCTTTAGCTGGCCTTCACAGAGCCTTTCCAGTGCTCTCCTTGTGAGACTCGAAGTCCACTTCTGCCCAGGGAGTAAGTGCCATGTAACATTCTAATTGCCTTGTCACATTCGGCATCAGCCCAGGGACCAGTTCACCCTTTCAAAAATACAAACAGCCCCTTGGGCCAGGAGTTGCCCCCTGTGCCTCTTTCCATGACAAATTCCAACATGCGCAAGGGACCCTAAGATGGTTTTGATGGGTATTATTCATTTCCAGTATCAAGGATTATCCCATCTCATTGGTGTGGACAATGGGTCTCTCCCACTGAGAAAGGCAATATTCCAAGGTGCCAGATGTAAAATTACTGTCTTAGTGGATCTAGTCTGCATTCCATCAACAACTAGAACTTACCTTCTTTTT
>NW_016107386.1:1259375-1266834 GCF_001604975.1 Cebus imitator
CGGCTCACCGCAACCTCCGCCTCCTGGGTTCAGGCAATTCTCCTGCCTCAGCCTCCTGAGTAGCTGGGATTACAGGCACGCACCACCATGCCCAGCTAATGTTTTTGTATTTTTAGTAGAGACGGGGTTTCGTCATGTTGACCAGGATGGTCTCGATCTCTTGACCTCGTGATCCACCCGCCTGGGCCTCCCAAAGTGCTGGGATTACAGGCTTGAGCCACCGCGCCCGGCCTAGAACTTACCTTCTACACACCTAACACCTACAGTGCAACAACTGATACTACTGGACTGTGGGAAGGGCCACCTGCACAAGGGTTGTCTCTTCACACCTCTGAACTGCAGCATTCTGTTCTTTTCTAATGTCATTTGCCACCACCTGCAGAATGTCCTCATTACCTGTGTACTTATTCTACTTTCCCTACCTGACTGTAAACCCCTTAAGGGCAGGAATGGAGTTTATACCCTTTGTATTCACAACATGCTTTGGGTAGAATAGGTGCACAGTACTTTTCAGATGCTGAGTGTTGCTCCTAAGAATCCTTCAGCATTACCCAATCAATGCCTTCTGGATGCACGTGAAATAGAATTCATTCAAATCATGACTAAGAACATTCTGTTGCAATACTGTTCTCTGAAAATCAGTAATCCCTTTGTTAGGTACACATACTGGAATCTTTTAACCAGAAAATCTATTTTCTGATCTTGTCAGATAATAAAGGGATAGCATGCCTAATTGCGTATTTTATCTTAAATTTGGTATATAGTGCCTTACCCAAAAAGTTTAGCAGGTGACTATCTTCTGAGCTTTGGTTCATCTGAGCACAAAAAGAGCATTTTTTAGTCAACATTGTAGCTTCTGTGAGCTGTCTAACCATCCCTTGCATGAAAGAACTAATACATCCTACAGTTTGTCTGCCCTTTACAGACACTGAAATCATGCCATGCTCATTATTAAACGGAAAGGCCCTGAGGGCTTCCTCCTTCTCAGTATCCATAAAAGACACCCATACCTGGTCAGCTAAGGTCCTTGTCTTGCCTCAGGCAAATTCAATACCAAGACTCAACAGGTGAATGACAGTTTCCCTTGTCATCTGCAGGAGAAAACAAAAACAACTCTCCCAACCTGATCTGTCCAGAATGCTCTTCCCCAGCTCATATGTCTGGTAAACTCTCCTACTCACCCTTCAAGAGTCAGATCAGATATCAGTTTCTCAGGAAAGCTTCCCCTAGCCTGATTCAGGTACCTGCCCCCACACTCTGCTCTCCCAGTTCCTGGGCGTTCCTCTGTTGCAGTCTCAGCACGCTGGCTTGTAATTATTCCACGCCGAACTCTAGAGGACAGTCTCTCAAAGTGCGGCCAGAGACAACCTGGGCCAGAAACACCTGGGGAACGTCACAGAAATGCATATTCCTGGGCCCGGGCCCCAGACCTAAACAGTCTACTTTTTTTTCTTTCAGACAGTCTTGATGGCACGATCTTGGCTCACTGCAACCTCCACCTCCTGGGTTTAAGCAATTCTCCTGCCTCAGCCTCCCAAATAGCTGGGATTACAGGCACCCGCCACCATGCCCGGCTAATTTTGTAGAGTCGGGGTTTTACTATGTTGGCCAGGCTGGTCTCGCACTCCAGACCTCAGGTGATCTGCCCACCTTGGTCTCCTAAAGTGCTGGGATTACAGGCATGAGCCACCTGTGCCCAGCCAAAATCTGCATTTTAATAAGCCCCACTTCCAGGTGATTTTTATGGTTTTGAGAACAATTCCTTTAGGTGCATAAGCCCCCTGGAGATAGGGATTGTGTATATTTGTGTCCTTTATGCCAGGCCACATTCATTAAGTGGTCAAAGTCTTCCACAGAGTAAAATGCAAGTGAGCATACGAAGAGGTGAGCAGCATGTTCTCTCCTACCTGGGCAGGCTAGAAAGAAACATGCCCAAGGAGAACAATGCCTTAATCATACTCTACTCTCAGACATCAAGCCCCACAGTCTAGGTAGTGAGAAAAATCCAGGATTTGGGAAGGACTCTAGTTAAAAAAAAAATCTTCAATTACCCTTTCTTTAGACAATGAACAACGCTGTGCAAATGGCTTAACTTCTCTAAACCTCAGCATGCACCTCTGTACAAACAGAATAACACTACCACATAAGACACAGGGTTATCATATGGATTAAGGGGAAAAAAATAAACCAAAGTATATACATATGTATGATAAAGATCAATTTTATATGTGTGCGTGCACATGAGCGTTATGTGTCATTTTTTCTTAAACAGAATTACACCAAGTGATCCTTAGAAGGCTGGCTTCTACATGGCTCCAATAAAGAATGTAGTTACACTGTCTGAACCAAAATACTAGAAATATACAAAATTATATAACCAAAACTACCCCAAGATTGTACAGGCAAGAGTTTTAGTCACAGAAGCTTAGGGCAGGAAGAGCCTTCAGAAGGCTTCTCAATTCTGCCTTCCCCCAGGCATCTGTTCAGACGCAGGAGCTAAAGGTTCACCTGCTGTTGATCCTCTCAGAGGCTCCCCACAACAACCATCTCAACCCTTCACTCCCCTTGAAGAGTTTAATTTAATGCTACCCACTGCTTCATTCTCTCACTACATGTCCAAGTAACTGGACACAGGCCCTCGCCCTCTTGCCACCTCAGTATATAAGATTAACAGTATCTTGCTGGGCACGGTGGATCTTGCCTGTAATCCCAGCATTTTTGGAGGCCAAAGTGGGCAGATCACCTGAGGTCGGGAGTTCAAGCCCAGCCTGACAAACATGGAGAAACCCTGCCTCTACTAAAAATACAAAATTAGCCGGTGTAGGGGTGCATGCCTGTAATCCCAGCTACTCGGGAAGCTGAGGCAGGAGAATTGCTTGAACCTGGAGGCAGAGGTTGTGGTGAGCTGAGATTGCACCATTGCACTCCAGCCTGGGTAACAAGAGTGAAACTCCATCTCAAAAAAAAACCAAAACAGTATCTTGGTAGAGCAAGAGGTGGCCTTCCAGCTCTATGTCACTGCACAATGGTCACTGACCACAGATCGAGAGCTCACTCGCCTGGCTGTGGGCACCTGCCTGGCACACCTGGCTCCTGTCAAGGCATCAGTCCCTTCGCTTCTCGCTTCCTGTACCCCTACAGTGTTGCATCCTTTGGGAATGAGTGGATCAAAGTAAGAGTTATGTCTACTCTCTACCAGCCAAGGTGCTAACGTTTCACATACATTCTTTGGTGGAATCTCTGTGCAACCTCAGAGATGAGGTTCAGAGCGGCTAAGAGCCTGCCCAAGACCCCAGGGAGGCTGGGATGCGAATGCAGGTCTTTCTGGCTCCCAGCCCACTCTCTCCACTCTGTTAGGCAGTTTTCGCCCTCCCAGCCTGCTGACACAGCATGAGATGCTTCACCCAGCTTCATCCTGTTTCTAACACTGCTCAAAATTCTCTGCCCACAGGTTTAAGGACAGCCTTTCTGACCAGGTGTAGTGGCTCACGCCTGTAATCCTAGCACTTTGGGAGGTCAAGGCAGCCAGATCACCTTAAGTAAGGAGTTCGAAACCAGACAGGCCAACATAGTGAAACTCCATCTCTACTAAAAATATAAAACTTAGCCAGGCATAGTGGCACATGCCTGTAATCCCAGCTACTTGGGAGGCTGAGGCAGGAGAATCGCTTGAACCCAGTAGGCAGAAGTTGCAGTGAGCTGAGATAATGGCACTGCACTCCAGCCTGGGAAATAGAATATGACTCCATCTCAAAAAAAAAAAAAAAGGACAGCCTTTCTTGTGGGGGCAGAAGGGGTGCTCCAAGTGGACACCACTCTGCCCATCAGCTGCATCAACGCAAACTCTGAAGATAACAAGAGCTGATTAAGTTTGGGGCTTTTCAAAGGAGCTTCCTTTGAACAGAACTGTAGGCAACTCAAGGGAGAGTTGCCCACCTAGCACTTTTCTCAGAGTGAGGCAACCAGTCCCTAGCGGCTCCCCTCTAGGGCTTCTGCTGTGAACTCATCTGTGGTTTTCCTCACCCAGGAACAGGCAGCAGAGGGTGTGTGCTCTGTCCCCACCCCTTACAGCCAGCAGCTGCTGGTTACAGTTACACATTCCGATATAGACATGCCTCTCAGACGAAGAGAGGGTGGGGGTGTCCGACTCGCAGAAGCCCTGGAACACATAGTTGGCAACAGCTGTGTTCTCAGCAGACAGCAGTTGGCTTGCTACTGTTCTCTCACTCCTCACTGCTTTACCGGCTAGAATGAATGCAGTGCCCCCACTTCAAAGGGTGGCTCACCCGAGCAATCAAGTCTTTGCCGCAGGGGTCTGTTTGCCTTGAAAAATCGGTAAGGCCAAAATGGGGTCAACTCCACACCCCTTCCCCTGAGGTGTCTGGGATGTCCCTGAGCCGCACAGCCCCAGCCACATGCTTGAAAGGAAGAAAGCCTTTCCTTTAAAAGAAGTACAGAGCCCTCATCCCACCCCCAAATCAGAGTTCCTTCAGAACCAGAGGGCTATGAGGAAATCTCCCCTGACTAGCCAAATCAAAATGGAGAAGGAATAAAAGGGGTTTGCAGGAAGCATGGCATTTGGCCTCTCCCCTGCCCCAGCCCCACTCTCCAGCTGCTCCTCCGTGAAGTTTCCAAAGCAGTTTTACAGGGTCTGATGGCAAATCAGAACTGGACAGCCCTAGAGAAACCTCGGGGATGTAGAGGGTTAAGAACACGGTGGCTCTGAAAGTAAGGAGCAACTAGCAAACAAGAAGGGAGACTGGAAAGTTCTGTGTGGGAGCTGGCCTGGTATAACCGAGAGGCATTTGCTAAAATATTCCCTCCACCCAAAGCAGTAGTACAATAAACAAGCTCCCACCCCTTCTTCCCTTCCGAACCCGATCCGTGCAGAACCAATTACCTGTCTAAGACCCAAAAGGAAAGGCATCCTGCAAGAGCATCGTCCACACTAACGTTGGAACAAAAGGCTCTTAAAAGTTAAGGTCTTGGAATGAGCATTGCCCCTGGTGGGCCTGTGTGCGCGGCGGTCCTGGTTCACTGGCCTTCCTTAGCAAAGCAGACAAAGTAAACAGAGTCCTGGGACCAAGCAGGCACACTGCCTCCTGCTCTCCTTGCTACTCCCCCCGCCTGGCTCTGGCCCACCCCCACCTTCTCGTGACATATCTCAGACGCAGCTAAGCCGAAGCTGTCTGCCAAGGGGGAAATGACATCAGTTCAGGCGCAGCAGAAAAACTTCAGACAGCTGCGCTGGAATACTGAGGAGGATGTGCTGCCGACCCACGATGCCCAGCCCTGGACCCACCTAGAGCCAGAGCCCACTGTGGGAAGACAGTGGGAGCTGCAGATGGGAGCAGGCTGCTGCAACCCCTTGGCTCTAAGCAGCTCCGGGGTACATAAATCAAGTCTCTAAAGCTGAAAAGAGCTCCACTGGTCTGAATAAGGATGGACTCTATAGCTCCTAGACTATTGTTTCTCCTCCCTGGGAAAGAAAATCAAGTCTAATGTCTGTCAGTTTCACAGAAACTTTTCCACCCCCACCCCTGCCAGAGTCGGTGCTCAGTAAATAACAGGACATTAAGCCTGGCTGTCCCAACTTTCTCTAGGGAATGAGGCAATTCGCAGGGAGGGCTTGGGGAGGCACCTTTTCCCCAGCTAAGGTAGGACACACGTTACCTTGGACACTGACCTTTTTGAGCCCTCGCTTCCACAGGAGAGTTTATATTTCATAAACAAACTGCGCAAGTACAGGTGCCAACATCTTTCCTCACTTGCCTTATAAAAGGTACAACAAGTCCCCCCGCAGCCTCCAAGTTGCCAGAGAGGCAGATCATCTATATTTAAACCAACTCTTGGTTCGGAAAAGTTCACCGCCTTAGGTGTGTCTTGCTTTCTTCACTAAGTTCAGCTCAGGGAGAAAAGCGTTCTCCAACAGCAAGTTTTGCACCAGACGCAAGAGCCGTGGGGATGGTGTCCTGCTCTGACTTTTCCTAGTCAGTGGTGTAAGCCAAATCCCTTCTGGCTACCCTTCCTGAAACAGCAGGTCACAGCAGCTCTCCCTGGGCCTGAATCCTCTACCAAAGACAACACTCACACAGGACAAAAGGTCCCATTTGGGTTTGGATTTCCAGAAATGACTCGAGGAGAACAATGTTCAGAGGAGCTTTATAAATCCAAAGTTACTTTTCCTTTTTTTTTTTTTAGACATGGTCTTACTCTGTCACCCAGACTGAAGTACAGTGGTGTGATGATCTTGGCTCACTGCAACCTCTACCTTCTGGGCTCAAATGATCCTCCTACCTCAGTCTCCCAAGGAGCTGGGACCATAGGCACGGGCCACCACATGCAGCTAATTTTTGTTTTTTTGTGTGGAGATGGGGTTTCGCCATGTTGTCCAGGCTGGTCTTGAACTCCTAGGCTCAAGTGATCTGCCCACTTCAGCCCCCTAAAGTGCTAGATTATACAAAGTTACTTTTCAATAACTTCCTCGGCTACAAATTAATTATACTGTCCAGGACTCAAAGCAAGTATATTTCATCTTTCCTTTCATTTTCTGCAACAGTTTTCTTTCATGGTACTTATCCAAGGCTTCCATGGTAGTGGCACTGTGCTGGGCATGGCCCATGTAGGTCAGAAATTATTCCTGCAAATTAGTATCTATAACCCCCACCTAGGACAATAAATTAGCAGCGCATGACACGTACAGCACAGCGAGGTGCCAAAAGTACTGTTTGATCATTAGAATCCAGCCAGACACACAACGTGTTTACTGCAGGTCCCCACTGACGGTCAAGGTCACATCGACTTTCCTGACAAGAAAATGAATGTGCCAAGCTGGCTGAGCCATTTCCTTGAGACTCACAAAAAGAATGGATCACAACCTCATTGCTAGAGGAAAAGGCAGCTGATGTGTAAACAAAGTAGCTCCTGCTCCTGCAGGTGTTTGGGGACTGGGAAGCCATTCTTCGGCACACACGTATTCTCAAGACACCGAGACACGGTCTATCCCAGGCCTTGCTGCCAACAACCAGGTCAAACTGCCAGACAAACGAGGTTGGACATCAAGGCACAGCTGCCCAGGGAAGAGCAATGAGGCTGTTTTCAACCCCTTCCTTTCACTTCCTTGGTTCCCTGGCAACTACTGAGAACCACAAAACACATGCAGCATTAACTTTGGCAGTCAAACTGGAGGAAAGAGCATCCTCATCCCCTCATGGGCAATGTAGTCTGCACTGATCTCACAAGACCAGACTGGCACCTGCAATTCTCCAGAAAGAGTGCCATGGCAGGTGTACCCATTCATTTACTCACTCCACACTCACTGAATGCCTACAGTGTGCCAGGCAGTGTTTTAGGCACTGGGGATGCCACTATGACCAAAACATACAAGAAACTTTGCTCTAATGGGCCATGAAGTATTTCATATTTCTTCCCCCTCCCCTTTTTCTTTTTTTTTTTTTTT
>NW_016107386.1:1267851-1285516 GCF_001604975.1 Cebus imitator
GGCCAGGCATGGTGGCTCATGCCTGTAATCCTAATATTTTAGGAGGCTGAGACAGGCAGACTGCTTGAGCCCAGGAGTTCAAAACCAGCTTGAGCAACATGGCAAAACCCCATTTCTACAAAAAATACAAAAATTAGCTGGGCATGGTGGCACGTGCCTGTTGTCTCAGCCCTCAGGAGGCTGAGGTGGGAGGAGCACTTGAGCCCAGGAGGGAGAGGTTACAATGAGCCAAGATTGCACCACTGCACTCCAGCCTGAGCAACACAGCAAGACTCTGTCTCAAAAAAAAGAGGGCCAGGCATGTTGGCTCACGCCTGTAATCCCAGCACTTTGGGAGGCCGAGGCGGGTGGATGACAAGATCAGGAGATCAAGACCATTCTGGCCAACATAGTGAAACCCCATCTCTACTAAAAATAGAAAAATTAGTTGGGCATGGTGACACATGCCTATAGTCCCAGATACTTGAGAGGCTGAGGCAGGAGAATCACTCGAACCTTGGAGGTGGAGGCTGCAGTGAGTTGAGATCATGCCACTGAACTCCAGCCCAGGTGACAGAGTAAGACTCTGTCTCAAAAGAAACTACTTATGGCCTCAAGCAGCATCTGAGATATCCTTCCACTAAGGTCTCCTCCTCTGCACTTCAGAGAACCCCCAGAGACAATACTGCTGAAAATATTACCCTTTGGATTCAGATTAACTTTTTTTTTTTGAGACAGAGTCTCGCTTTGTCACCCAAGCTGGAATATGGTGGCAGGCACAATCTTGGCTCACTGCAACCTCTGCCTCCCAGGTTCAAGCGATCCCCCTGCCTCAGCCTCCCAGGTAGCTGGGACTACAGGCATGCGCCATTACACCGGGCTAATTTTTGTATTTTTAGTAGAGACAGGGTTTCACCATGTGGGCCAGGTTGGTCTCGAACTTCTGACTTCAAGTGGTCCACCTGCCTCAGCCTCCCAAAGTGCCAGGATTAAAGGCGTGAGCCACTGTGCCTGGCCTCAGATTAACTTTTAAATTTTTTATTTAAAAAAATTGTTTTTGTTACATAGATGAGGACTTCCTATGTTGCCTCTTTATGAACCAGGGAAACAGAACCGAGCCACCGCACCTCCCTAAAATTTTATTTTAAATAGGGAGTCTCGCTATGCGGCCCAAGTTGATCTCAAATTCCTGGCCTCAAGCAATCCTCCCACCTCAGCATCCTCAAATGCTGGCATAACAGGCACGAACCACTGTGCCCTACTGGATTAATTTAAGACACACTGTAACAACATATATGCTCACAGCTAGCTGAATTCATTCTTTTACTGTAGTAAATTTGCTTAAGTATCTTTTGGCAACATTTTTGTAGGCAGTTTATATATTTATAATCTTTAAATTCTGGGATGGGGTAGGGGAGAGATAATGATTTGTTCAACCCTAACCATGAGCCAAACTCCATGCTGGGAACTCTATCTAACCAACATCTCAAAGCCACAACAACCCTACAATGTGGCCACTACTATCACTATTACTCAGTTGCAGAAATGGAGGCATGTGGGGCTTACGTAACTTGCCAAGGTGACACAGCCAGCTGTGAGATAGCACAAGGATTCGAGTGAAGACTCTGGCTCCACAGGCTCTTTCCTTTATGATCACACAGGCGTCAGATATTAGAATATCAGAAGTTACAAACAAGGAAAAAATAAACAGCAAAAACCAGAACTGAGGGTCAGGTGAATGTTAAACAGACAGGGAGGTCCCTGGTCAGTGCTCTGGAACCCTGTTTAAGAGACTGCCATGTGGCTGTACATGGTGGCTCATGCCTGTAATCCCAGCACTTTGGGAGGCTGAGGTAGGTGGATCATAAGGTCAAGAGATCAAGACCACACTGGCCAACATGGTGAAACCCAGTCTCTATTAAAAATACAAAAATTAGCTGGGAATGGGGCACATACTTGTAGTCCCAGCTACTCTCAGAAGGCTGAGGCAGGAGAATTGCTTGAACACAGGAGGCAGAGGTTGCAGTGAGCCGAGATCGCACCACCGCATTCCAGCCTGGGCGACAGAGCGAGACTCCATCTCAGAAAAAAAAAAAAGAGAGAGAGAGCCTGCCACGCACACTGGATCTGACGGTGCTGTTCAGGAGTGTAAAGTCAGGGTCCTAGGCTCCTAGGGCCCTCCTCTAACCCACTTTGGAGAGCAAGGTTCTATGAGGTCAATGACCGGGAAAGCCCCAGCGTTCCCATCTGTTCCCAATGCACAACAGATCCACACACAAGGAACAGGCTGAAGACCTTCCTATGCCATGGCTCTTGGGAACCTGGTGAGCTGCTCCCACACCCATGGCATCTGGTCAACTGAGGCTGGTGGTGACTAGGGCTGAAGGTCTAGAGGAATCTTATTACGCAATCAAGGGATCTGAAGAGAGAGGGTTTGTCAGAACAGGACAGTAACTGCCAGGCTTCTAGGGTAGTAGATAATCACCAGGGGTAAGGCCATTTTATTTCCAGGAGCTTTGAGCAGAGGCTGCTGGGCAGACACAGAATAAGAGACCTTATTATCTAAGATAAGAGACCTTTCTTATCTTTCTCTGGTTTGGGCACACACCCATTTATAGGCCTTAGAGTTCTAACTCAAGAGAGAAGAGAAAATACTAACTCAAACCTCAGACCAACAAGAATGTCACAATAAAAGTTAAACTTAGACATCTTCATGTCATGGGTATGAGGCTGGGCATTAACAAAAGGACCCTGAAGTAATTATTTTGGTGAATGCCAGGGGATCAACTCTAAACCCAGAATGAAAATTTGCAGAACTCTGCCAAGCAGAAACACTAAAGGTTGCTTAACTGCTAGAAACCAAGAACACTAGCTTTATCTATGTTCTGGGGCTGGACAAAGACAGACATGTAGGAGCAAGAAAACACACACCTCTGTTTCTGGGCAGGACAAGGCATTCTACAAGTCACAGAACTTATTCCTTCCACAAGGTATCCACAATAACCCATGGGTGCTTTCCTACCATTGAGTCTTGCAGGAAAGATAGCTGGGTAAATGATTCTTAAGCGCAGTATGTAATCCTCTGCTAAACATCAAATCGTGAATTTCAGAGAGGGAAGATTCCAACAGATGGGGACATCTCATATTTTACACCATGACGTTAGGTAACTCATTCAAGGACACACATCTAATAGGCAGTGGAACCAGAATCTCAACCAGGTCTTTGTGACTCCAAAATGGCTTGGACACAGATGGAGATGGGATTTTGATATTAATTAGAATTGTGACCTCCCCCTTACTTGTGACCTGATATTTACAGTTGTATCCAGTCTATCCAGGATGTGCGGGGGGGATCACAAAGATGTACTATTGGATAAATCAGTCTTGCCCTGGAGGATTTATTTATTTAGTTACCCAGTTTGGGAGAAAAGACACACAGAAACAAACATACTCACTCTAGGAAAAGCATGGTGGGGCAGGGGACAAACACAGCGACATAGAAGAGCTCAAAGAAGAGATGCTGGATGAGCCTCTGAGCTTCCAGAAAAGGAAAGAAAGAGAGAGAGAGAGAGAGAAAGAAAGAGAGAAAGGGAGGGAGGGCGGGAGGGATGCTGTTGAAAGACAGAAAGGCCAAAGAAGGTTTTTGTTTTCAAAGGAAATGTTATCAAGAGATAGATACTAGGCTTGACAAAATGGTTCATGCCTATAATCCCAACGCTTCAGGAGGCTGATGTGGCACGATCACGTGAGGCCAGGAGTACAAGACCAGCCTGAGCAACATATTGAGACCCTGTTTCTACAAAAAGTTAAGAAATTAGCCAGGCATAGTGGCAGATGCCTTGTACGTTCAGCTATTCAGGAGGCTGAGGCAGGAGGGTCACCTGAGCCCAAGAGGTTGAGGTTGTAGTGAGCTGTGATTGTTGTAGTGAGCTGTGATTGTTGCAGTGAGCTGTGATTGTACCACTGCACTCCAGCCTGGGTATCGGAGTGAAAGTTTGTCTCTTAAAACACAAACTAAGGGCCAGGAGCAGTGGCTCACGCCTGTAATCCCAGCACTTTGGGAGGCAGAGGTGTGTGGATCACCTGAGGTCAGGAGTCCGAGACCAGCCTGACATGCATGGAGAAACCGCCGTCTCTACTAAAATACAAAAAATTAGCTGGGCGTGTGGTGGGTGCCTGTAATCCCAGCTACTTAGGAGGCTGAGGCAGGAGAATCACTTGAACCTGGGAGGCGGAGGTTGCAGTGAGCTGAGATCGCGTCACTGCACTCCATCCTGGGCGACAAGAGCGAGACTCTGTCTCAAAAAAAAAGAAAAAAAACTAAGGCCAGGCATGGTGGCTCAAGCACTTTGGGAGGCCGAGGTGGGTGGATCACCTGAGGTCAGGAGTTAAGAGACCAGCCCAGCCAACATGGCAAAATGCTGTCTCTACTAAAAATACAAAAATTATCCGGGCATGGTGGCGCATGCCTGTAATCTCAGCTACTTGGAAGGCTGGGGCAGGAGAATTGCTTGAACTCAGGAGGCAGAGGTTGCAGTGAGCTGAGATCGTGCCACTGCACTCCAGCCTGGGCAACAGAGCAAGACTCTGTCTCAAAAAAAAAACAAAACAACAACAACAAAAACTAACTAAAAAAACCCCAAAGAGATGGATACTAAAATAGTATGTAGAGTTTCGGTGGATAAAATGAGCACACTAGGCAGAGCCGAGCATGGATAAAAGCATGAAACAAGGATGCACAGAGCATACGAGAAAGGCAGAAAAAGATGACGCAAAGATTAGCTGGAGGTAGAATGTCAAGGCCCTGCACACGCTCACATCTATTGAGTACGTTTCACCAGCACATTTTTTCTTTCTGATTACAGTAGCAGCATGAGTATCAACTACAGGAATTTCTATTTTAGTGGGGTATTTTAGGGCCTCGTTTTGCTTGTTTGATATTTACTACTAAAATATGGTAAATCTTGGAGTTGATTTTGTTTTATTGCAGAGGTTGGGGGTGATGGAAGGAAGATAGAGATGACAACTTTAGGGCATTCCCAGTCACTGACCTCAACCTCACAGAATCCTGCTCTCCAAAGAGGGCCAGAAAGAGTTCTAGGTTGCTGACCCCAACCATGTCATTGGTGCAGCCTCAGACGTCTATTTACTTTTTTAAGAGACAGGGTCTCATTATGTTGCCCAGGCTGCAGTACAGTGGCTATTCACAGGGGCCATCATAATACACGGTAGCCTCCAAATCCTGGGCTCAAGTGAGCCTCCCACCTCAGGCTCCTGAGTAACTGGGACTACAGGCACATGCCACTGTGCCCAACTTTAAATGGAGAGAAATAAAAGTAGCTGAAGCTGAAACTGGTTTACAATAGCTTCCTAAGGTTTCTGCCCCTTGCCTCGCTGCCCCCTAAACAAGAAAATCACTTTGTTGCTGACAATCACTGAATACATATTTATTACTTTCATAGGCTGGCACAACCATTTGCTGCTATCTCCAGAATGTGCAGGGGTCTCTGAAACTCACCACTGTCAGTGGGCCATCACCAATAGTTAATGGGCTCTCACTGGATCTGCAACTTGAACTTCATCAAGTACAAAGCAGCCTTGTTTGTTTTCATACCACAATGCTAGGTTCGTGTTTTTCCTACCTTGGAAACAGTTTAACCCCAACCATGCTGCCAAGCAGCCAAGATTTACATGAAAATCAGCAGGTGCAGCTCCTGGCTGTCTCCAGATATATTTCATGCCTCCTCACCAATTCCTTTCCAAACGAAAGATTGGAAATAAGAACAAAGGAGGGACGTAGATCACACCAACTAAATGAAACACACTCAGATGTAATTTGTTTTTTGCTTTTTGTTTTTGAGACAGGATCTCACTCTGTCACCCAAGCTGGAGTGCAGTGGTGCGATCATGGCTCACTGTAAGCTCCAACCTCGTAGGCTCAAAAGATCCTCCCACTTCAGCCTCCCAAATAGTTGAGACTATAGGTGTGTACCACAATGCCCGGCTAATTTTCAAAAATTTTTATAGATGCAGGGTCTTCCTATGTTGCCAAGGCTGGTCTCGAACTCCTAGGTAGGTTCAAGTGATCCTCCCATCTTGGCCAGATGTAATTTGGATAGAGAATTCCATTAGGAAAATTAGGCTTCCAGGTCTCCACCAATCTGACTTCATCTTTCACTGTTATTATTATTTTTTTTTCTGACTTCTTCTCATTACACAACTTTCACTGTTATTTAAACTTTGGGTGAGATAAAGAGAGACATGGTCTACTTTAAGTGGGACTGTGGGTACAATGGTGGCTGACCCAAGAAAAAGCCTTAACAGCAAGGTCATTTTATGACAGGCATCTCAACTCTGAGTCTTCAGAAGCACTTCTGGGTGCTCTAGGCATTCTCACTGTCCAGAAAGCAATCATCTTGGTTGTGCTTTTATAGAAAAATCCACTCACTTCTTACATGTGACTCATAAACTCAACAAAGCCATTTCATACTTCATGTTTTAGTTATTTCTTCTCAGACCTACCTTCTCCTCTAAAGTAAGCAACTTAGGGGTAAAACATGAAATGTTCACTTCCATATTCCTCACAGTAGCAAGCACAATGCCTTGCACAAAGTTGGTCCTCAAGAAAAGATTGTTACATGGATGAAGAGGTAAAGACACCAGGCACGGTGGCTCACACCTGTAATCCCAGCACTTTGGGAGGCCAAGACAGGCAGATCACCTGAGGTCAGGAGTTCGAGACCAGCCTGGCCAAGATGGAGAAATCCCATCTCTACTAAAAATACAAAAATTAGCTGGGGGTGGTGGCACACTCCTGTAATTCCAGCTACTCAGGAGGCTGAGGCAGGAGAATCACTTGAACCCGGGAGACAGAGGTTACAGTGAGCCGAGATTGCGTCATTGCACTCCAGCCTGGGTGACAGAGCGAGATTTTGTCTCCAAAAAAAAAAAAAGAAAGAAGATGAAGACGTGACTAAAGAGAGGATCCTGGGTGCGGTGGCTCATGCCCATAATCCCAGCACTTTGGGAGGCCAAGGAGGGTGGATCGCTTGAGCCCAGGAGTTCGAGACCAGTCTGGCAACATGGCAAAACCCCATCTCTACAAAAAAAACACAAAAATTAGCTGGGTGTGGTGGCACATGACTGTAGTCCCAGCTGCTGGGGAAGCTGAGGTTCAATTGAGTGCCCAGGGAGGTTGAGGCTGCAGTGAGCTGTGATCCCACCACTGCACTCCAGCCTGAGTGACAGAGCAAGAACCTGTCTCAAAAAGGATCATAAAAATGAAGCTAAAATATAGCTGAATCCCTAAAGATTAATGCTGGTAACACCTGCCTGGTCACAGAAACTGACAAACAGCTAACAGGTCAGGAGAACGCCTGGATTTCCCCAAGCTCATGAAGTCTGATGCAGCAAACCCTCCATGTGTCTCATTATCTGTACATCTCTCATTTCTCAGCTGAAGAATTTAAAGCACTTCAATCATCCCAAAAGCAAGATTCCCCTTCTCAAAGCAGAGCTGGGCCATGGTCTAACTCGCTAGCAATCGTTTTTGGATTTGAGGGAATAAAGAAAGCTGCTCCTGGTTTTGTCTCCATGTCACAAGATACCTTCATTAGCAACTCCTGCAAGTTGTCTTTTTAGCATAAAGGATTGCGAAACTTACTAAGGTCTAGCTGGAAGCACAGCTCATGGCATTGTGCCTTCCCGCATTTCCTGGATCTTACATAAATCAAATATTGTGTCCTCTCTCATTAGGCTATTTGGTAACCAAATGCATGCCAGGTCTAAGATTTCACAGTTAAAAACACCAAACATTAGGACAATTTATCCCTCCAACAAGTTGTAGAGAGTAGGGAAACTCCTAGAACAAATATGTCCACACCCCAAGTAAAACGATGACTAAAGGTGGTAAAACCAGAGAAGGCATCATACCAGATGCAGAGGACGCTGAACCCTTTGTCACATAACGCCCACCGACGGCCAGGCCTGAAACCCTGCACTTCCAGGCCACAGAGAGTGAGGTGACATAGGATGACAGCAGTAAGTAAACCTACTTCAAAAACACCTTCATCCAGAGTCTGAATCATGAGGAAGGTACTAGAGCAAGGCCGAAGAAATGGTCAGACATACCTAAAGCTTAGGGGGAAAAGCTGAAAGTACTTCTGAGCAAGCATCCATGCCCTATCGCAGCCCAGCCACTGGCCCTCCCAGAAACACTAATGTTGTTCTTCCTTGAGAGACTCAAGAAACAAAGTTTTTCCAAGGCCTTGCACTGTGCTCAAAATTGCAGGAAAGGTGGAGCTCACAAGTGAGAAGCACGGTAAGTCATCATCCTCATTCTTGCAGAGAACTCGAGGTTTTAAGGAAGCTCAGCAAACTTCAAGAAAATAAAGAGGAGACCAGGAGCAGTGGCTCAGGCCTGTAATCCCAACACTTTGGGAGGCCAAGGCAGGTGGATCACCTGAGGTCAGGAGTTTGAGACTGGTCTGGCCAATATGGTGAAACCCTATGTCTACTAAAAATACAAAAATTATTGGGGCATGGTGGCACACACCTATAGTCCCAGCTACTTGGGAGGCTGAGACACGAGAATTAATTGAACCCAGGAGGTAGAGGCTGCAGTGAGCTGAGATTGTGCCACTGCACTCCAGCATGGGCGACAGAGCAAGACAAAAACATATATATATACACAGAGAAACAATTCAACAAAATCAGAACTCAAGGTTTATAAACAACTTGCACATCCATTTTAGCTGCTCCTTACCTCACCTGGCAACAGGATATTACTATCCCTACTTCCTGGATGAATATACTGGAAGTCTGAAAATGTAAAGTGACTTTGGATTAGAACAAGGGTTTCTGACTGAAGGGACACAGGTCTTCCCATGGGATTCCAGTGAAGGATGCCCAGGGGGAGATTTCCTTTCAACTAAATTGTTTCCGGTCTCTGGCGTTCCTGACCTGGCCATGCTAGCACTTGGTCTCATGATTCTGGGCTGATGACTGAACCTCTCCGAACCTTCCTTCCTTCTATCAGCATTGCACAGAGACCCTCCGAGCCCAGCCATTTCTATGATAAGAGGCCCATATGATCAAAGTCTACCATCTCCTTTGTGGAGTCACAATGTATCAGCTCACGGTTAAGCCTCGGAATAGTCACACAGTTAAGGAGCCTGCTCAACTCAACATCTCCTACATTTTGAGCAGCCCTGACTCTTCCTAACTGAACATCTGTTCGCAGCATCTATCTCTCCAGTGCCTTTCAGTCTCCAAATTCCTTTTTTTTTTTTTTTTTTTTTTGAGACAAAGTTTAACTCTGTCACCCAGGCTGGGGTGCAATGGTGTGATCTCAGCTCACAACAGCCTCTGCCTCCGGCTCTCAAGCAATCTTCCCACCTCAGCTTCCCAAGTAGCTGGGACTACAGGTATGAGCCACACCACCCAGCTAATTTTTGTGTTTTTGTAGACAGAGGGTTTCACAATCTTGCCCAGGCTGGTCTAACTCCTAGGCTCCAGTGACCTCCTACCTTGGCTTCCCAAAGTGCTGGGATTACAAGCATGAGCCACTGTACCCAGCCTCGGTGTCTAAATTCTATGTTCCATTTCTCCCTCAGTAGCATTACTCATCTGCCCTGAAACCCCCAGCACTGTATCGTAAGGGTAGGCATAGTCAGCCAAACACAGGATGGGGACCCACAGCTTGCACCCCCGAAGAGCTGGAGGAGGAGAAGATACGCTGGTAGGGTCTCTTCATTTTACCACGTTCCTCTGAACATTTATGCAATCTCAGATAAGAGTAGGATTTTCCCCAAAATTCTCTCCTCACTAGAAATTCAGGGCAAAAGTCGTAAGTTAATCTTTCACTTTATACATAGGCAAAGGTTGGAAATGGATATGTGTGTCAAAGAAAACGACAGACCAAGTTTTGCAGGGGGAAAAAAAGGTTTGTTATAATTAAAATGCCACCACTAGACCTGTTCAAGTAAAACTGAGAAAGCTGGGATTGAAAGAGCACTTTTGATTCTCATGGGATTGAGGATACTGTTGGGAGTAACATTTTTTTTTTTAAGTAAAGGAACTTACTAAGGGCTAATTACTAAGAAAACTGAAGAACTGTCATAATTAGCGGAATTCTGTAAAAATATTTTTATTCTTAGATCTTATTTAAATTCTCAAGTGCAAGATCCTATCCTACAACATTAAGGAATTATTGTCAACTTTTCTGGGTATGCTATGGGATGACGGTAATGTTGAGAAACAGATTTGTTATCTTTTAGAGGTTCACTATTTATTTTTTTACTTCTTCATTTTTTGAGACAGGGTCACCCAGCCTGGAGTGGTGCAATCTCTAAAACATAGCCAGTGGCAGTGGCTCATGTCTGTAATCCTAGCACTTTGGGAAGCTGTGGTAGGAGGAATGCTTGAGGTCAGGAGTTCTAGACCAACCTAAGCAACATAAAAAAATTGTTTTAAAAATTAGCTAGATCTGGTGCCACACACCTGTAGTTCCTAGTTACTGGAGAGGTTAGGTAGGAGGACTGCCTGAGCTTAGGAGTTCGAGGCTGCAGTGAGCCATGATCGCACCACTGCACCCCTGAGCAACAGTAAGATACTAAAAAAATTAAACATTAAGGGCCAGGTGCGGTGGCTCACGCCTGTAATCCCAGCACTTTGGGAGGCTGAGGCAGGTGGATCACCTGAGGTCAGGAGTTCGAGACCAGCCTGGCCAACATGGTAAAACTGCGTCTCTACAAAAAAATACAAAATATTAGCCAGGCATAGTGGCGGGCACCTGTAATCCCAGATACTCGGGAGGCTGAGGCAGGAGAATCTCTCGAACCCAGGAGGCGGAGGTTGCAGTGAGCCAAGATTGCACCATTGCACTCCAGCCTGGGCAACAAGAGTGAAACTCCATCTCAAAATAAGAAAAATTTAAACATTAAAAATTTAAAGCTGGGTGTAGTGGCTCAAACCTGTAATTCCAGCACTTTGGGAGGCTGAGGTGGGCGGATCACCTGAGGTCAGGAGTTCAAGACCAGCCTGGCCAACATAGGAAAACTCCATCTCTACTAAAAATACAAAAATTAGCCAGGCATGGTGGTGGGTGCCTATAATCCCAGCTACTCGGGAGGCTAATGCAGGAGAATCACTGGAACCCGGGAGGTGGAGGCTGCAGTGCGCCAAGATCACACTACTGCACTCTAACCTGGGCAACAGAGTGAGGCTCTGTCTCAAAAATAACAATAATAATAATAGTAATAATAATAATAAAGGCCAGATGCAGTGGCTTATGCCTGTAATCCCAGCACTTTGGGAGGCTGAGGAAGGCAGATCATTTGCAATCAGGAGTTCAAGACCAGCCTGGCCAACATGGTGAAACCTCATCTCTACAAAAAAAAAAAAAAAAAATAGCCAGGTGTGGTGGTATACGCCTGTATTCCCAGCTACTGAGGAGCTGAGGAAAGAGAATCACTTGAACTCAGGAGGTGGAGATTGCAGTGAGCTGAGATCATGTCACTGTACTCCAGTCTCGATAACAGAGTGAGACTCCATCTCAAAAAAAAAAAGAAAAGAAAGAAAGTGAGGGCAAAACAGAATGGGAGGAAACATTTGCAATTTATATATTGAATTCATATAGATTTCCTAACCATGTAACTGTTCAGAAGCTGAACTGTAAACATATGCACTAAGACTCCCCAAATGAGACAGGAGACTTCTCTGACCACATGGGCCTCTTATCACAGAATGGCTGGCCTCAAAGCAGTCTCTGGGCCATGCTGATAGAAATAAAGAAGGCTCAGAGAGGTTAAGTGGCCCAGGGTCACAAAACTAGGTGGGAACACAGCCAGGTCTGGAAATGCCAGAGCCCTGACAGAACCCAGTTTGAAGGAAAATCTCACCCTGGGCATCACTCACTAGGAAGACTTCTGGCCGCTTAGTCAGATAAAGGTAAAGGGACAAAGGATTGAACAGACATTTCTCCAAGGAAGATATACAAATGGCCAATAAGAACAGGAAAAAATATTTGACACCACTAATCATTAGGGAAATGCAAATCAAAACCACAGTGAGAAACTACTTCACACCTACTAGCATGGCTATAATTAGAAAGGCAGACCATAACAAGTCTTGGAGAAATTGGAACTCTCACACATTGCTGATGAGACTGTAAAATGGTGTAGCTGCTTCAGAAAAGTCTGGCAGTCTCTCAAAAAGTTAAACATCAAGTTACCAAATAACCCAGCAATTCCCCTCCTAGGTATACACCCAAGAAAATGAAAAACAAGTCCACATAAAAAATTGTACACCAAGCCGGGCACAGTGGCATGTGCCTATAGTCACAGCTACTCAGGAGGCTGAGGCAGGAGGATTGACTTGAGCCCAGGAGTTTAAGGCTGCAGTGAGCTATGATCTTGCTTGTGAATAGCTTACTCCCCAGCCTGGGCAATAGGGTGAGATGCCCCATCTTTAAAACCAAAACAAAATTTGTACACCAATGTTCACAGCAGCATTATTCATATTATTAGTCCCAAAGTGCAAACTGCTTAAATGTTCATGAATTGATGAATAAATAAAATGGAGTGTATCTATAAAATGGAGTATAAATTGATCATAAAAAGGTATGAAGTACTGATACATGCTACAAAATGGATGAGCCTTGAAAACATTATGCTAAGTAAACAAAACCAGTCATAAAGACCACATGGTGGTCTTTGGACATTCCATTTGCATGAAATGTCCAAAATAGACAAATCCATAGAAACAGGAAGTAGTTAGTGGCTGCCAGGGACTGGAGGGAGGAAAATAAGGGGAATGAATGCTAATGGCTATAAGGTTTCTTTTTGGAGTGATGAAAATATTCTGAAGTTAAGATAATGATGATGGTGGCCCACCTTGTGGATATACTAAAAACCACTTAATTGTACCCCTGAAAATGATGAATGTTAGGTCTGTGAATTAGATCTTAATTAAACTGTTATTTTAAAAAAAGTGGCAAGGCACAGTGGCTCATGCTGTAATCTCAGCACTTTGGGAAGCCAAGACAGGCAAACCACTTGAGGTCAGGGGTTCGAGACTAGCCTGGCCAAAATGGTGAAACTCTGTCTCTACTAAAAATACAAATATTAGCCAGGCATGATGGTACACGCCTGTAGTCCCAGCTACTCAGGAGGCTAAGGTGGGAGGATCACTTGAACTCAGGGGGTCAGGCTGCCATGAACCATGATCATGCCACTGCACTCTAGACTGGGTGACACAGAGAGACCCCTGTATCCAAAAAAAAAAAAAGCCTCAGAAACCATATTCCCCCCAGAATAGAAAGTGCCAAGTGGAGGTTGGGGACAAGAGTCAAGGATCCCCATCTCTGCAGTAAAGTATCATGCATGAGAGCAGACAGAGTCACATGTGGTCTAGCCCTGTGGGCAAGATGGGTGACGACCCCCACACCTGACAAGCAGCACCCATCCGCACTGGTGGTGAGCCCATCACTCTTCTCACTGAAGGGCACAATGATGTGCAAACAAGAATAATAGTATCGCTGGGTGCGGTGACTTGTGCCTGTAATCCCAGCTATTTGGGATACGGAGGCAGAAGCACTTGAGGCCAGCAATTCAAGACCAGACTGGTCAACATAGAAGACCCTGTCTCTATAAAAAAATTTAAAAATTGGGCTGGGTGTGGTGGCTCACACCTATAAGCCCAGCACTTTGGGAGGCTGAGATGGACAGATCATTGAGGCCAGGAGTTTCAGACCAGCCTGGCCAACATGGCAAAACTTTGTCTCTACTAAAAACACAAAAAAAATTAGCTGGGTGTGCTGGCAAGCGCTCATAATCCCAGCTACTCAGGGGCCTGGGGCCCGAGAATTGTTTGAACCCAGGAGGCAGAGACTGCAATGAACTGAGATTGCACCACTGCACTCCAGCCTGGGCAACAGAGCAAGAGTCTGTAAGTAAGTAAGTAAATAAATTAATAAATAGCAGGAGCAGTGGTGCCTTCCTGTAGCTCCAGCTCCTCAGGAGTCTGAGGTGGGAGGACAACTTTAGCCCAGAAGTTCAGGGCTGCAATGAACTATGACAGTACCAAAAAAAAATGTAAGTGTATATTCTAACTTACCTGCTCTAAGAATATAAAATAATTTCATAAGTCATTATTAGAAAGCAATTGCTGGCTGGGTGCAGTGGCTCACGCCTGTAATTCCACCACTTTGGGAGGCCGAGGTGGGTGGATCACCTGAGGTCAGGCGCTCCAGACCAGCCTGGCCAACATGGCAAAACCCTGTCTCTACTAAAAATACAAAAATTAGCCAGGCATGGTGGTGCATGCCTGTAATCCCAGCTACCCCAAAGGCTGAGGCAGGAGAATCTCTTGAACCCACGAGGCAGAGGTTACAGTGAGCTGAGATCACGCCACTGTACTCCAGCCTGGGAAAAAGAGCAAAATTCCATCTCCCCCCACCCCCTAAAAAAAAGAAAGCAATTGCTGGCCAGATGCAGTGGCTCACCCTGTAATCCCAGCACTTTGGGAGGTCGAGGTGAGCAGATCATGAGGTCAGCAGTTTGAGACCAGCCTGATCAACATGGTGAAACCCCATCTCTACTAAAAATGCAAAAATTAGCTGGGCTTGGCAGTGTGCACCTGTAATCCCAGCTACTCAGGAGGCTGAGGCAGAAGGCTTGAACCCAGGAGGAGGAGGTTGCAGTGAGCCAAGATTGCATCACTGTACTCCAGCCTGGGCAACAGAGAGAGACTCCACCTCAAAAAAAAAAAGGAAGCAATTGCTACAAAAGTACCTCTCATCTGATTGCCAAGGTTGATGATACTGAAAGTGAGTCACATGCTTTTGGACTAGGAGTTAATAGATTAATTTTTTGCAATGGAATCAAATCTTGGATCAGTGAGAGAACGGAGACACCCTATGGCTTTCCCAGATGTTAAAAAAAAAGAAAGAAAAGAAAAAAGATGACAATGAAGGCTAACACCAAGTGTCTGTTTGAGACACAGTCTCACTCTGTTGCCCAGGATGGCTGCAGTGGCGCCATCTTGGCTCACTGCAACCTCTGCCTCCTGAGTTTAAGCAATTCTTGCGTTTAGCCTCCCAAGCAGCTGGGACTATAGGCTTGTGCCACCACGCCCAGCTAATTTTTTGTATTTTTAGTAGAGATGGGGTTTTGCCGTGTTGTCCAGGCTGGTCCCAAACTCCTGGTCTCAAGTGACTCACCAACCTCAGCCTCCCAAAGCACTGGGATTATAGGCATGAGCCACTGCACCCAGCCTCAAGGGCTTACTATGTGGCAGGCATGCTCTGTTTTATAAGCATTAACTCAATTAACTCTGATAATAAAGTTATAAGTGAGGTGCTATTATCCCCCATTTTACACATGAGGTAACCAAGTTAACTAACTAGCTCAAGGCTGTGCGGACGGTGAGGGTGGACGTGCACTTTAGGTGCAGGCCTTTAGACTCCTGACTGCACCCTTTTTTTTTGGAGACAAGAGTTTTTTGTTCTTGTTGCCCAGGCTGGAGTGCAACGGCACAATCTCGGCTCACTGCAACCTCTGCCTCCCAGGTTCAAGCGATTCTCCTGCCTCAGCCTCTCCGAGTAGCTGGGATTACAGGAATGCGCCACCATGCCCAGCTAATTTTGTAGTTTTAGTAGAGATGGGGTTTCACCATGTTGGTCAGGCTGGTGTCAAACTCTCGACCTCAGGTGATCCGCCTGCCTCAGCCTCCCAAAGTGCTGGGATTACAGACATGAGCCACTGCGCCCAGCCTGACTGCACTCTTAACAACTGTACTTCCAAGTGTCCCTACTTTTAGAATGACCACCATGCAAATGTAGTTGATCAAGCACACAATTAGACTTGTTTGCCATACAGCAACAGCCACCTGCCTAACATCTTCCAAGGCATCACAAGCCACTTACTTTAACTTTAACCTGGGCAGGCATTGCTACCCCGCCCCTCACCCCACAGCTCCTTGCTCTTGGGTAAATCCTGTTTCACAGTAAAGGGAGCTACAGATTGCAGACAGGGAAGAGACTGGAAGCTCGGCAAAATAGAGACCAATAGGTTGTTTTGTTTTGTTTTAGCCAGAGTCTCCCTCTGTAGCCCATGCTGGAGTAGAGTGGCATGATCTGGGCTCACTGCAGCCTCAACCTCTCGGGCTCAAGAGATTCTCTGACCTCAGCCTCCCAAGTAGCAGGCATGTGTCACAATGCCCAGCTAATTTTTTGTATTTTTAGTAGAGATAGGGTTTCACCATGTTGACCAAGATGGTCTCGATCTCTTGAACTTGTGATCCGCCTGCCACAGCCTCCCAAAGTGCTGGGATTATGGGAGTGACCCACCGCACCTGGCCATCCAGCTAATTTTTAAATTTTTTATATAGATGGACTCTCACATTGTTGCCCAAGCTGGTCTCGAACTCCTGGCCTCAAGCGATCTACCCACCGCAGTCTCCCAAAGTGCTGGGATTACAGGTGTGAGCCAGTGCACCCAGCCTGCAGATCCTATTGATGTGAATGTAAACTGATAACAGCCACACTAGGGAACAACATGGCAGTATCTACTCCAGCCTTTTAATGTACATACTCTATAACCACACAATCCTCGGTTCCACTTTCAGGAATCTAGCACAATTGCAAAAAGAAATAAGCACAACAATGTTCAACATAGCACTGTGTGAAATGGCAAAAACTCCATTAACCATGGAGAAGTGGTTAAATTATGGTATAAAGCAAAAGTATACAGGCATTTTAAGAAATCAGAGGAGTATCTACAATATGGAAATTAGTCCACAGTATGTTAAGGTAAAAGAAAAAATGCATGTTGTAGAATACTATATTCTAAATGTAGTATACATTTCTTTTTCCGAGAGAGAGTCTTGCTCTGTCGCCCAAGCTGGAGTGCAGTGACGTGATCTCAGCTCACTACAACCTCTGCCTCCAGGGTTCAAGCGATTCTCCTGCCTCATCCTCCTGAGTATCTGGGAAGAAAGCTGTGTGCCACCACACCCATCTAATTTTTGTATATTTAGTAGAGACGAGGTTTCACCATGTTGGCCAGGCTGGTGTGGAACTCCTGACCTCAGGTGATCCGCCCACCTCAGCCTCCCACAGTGCTGGGATTACAAGTATGAGCCACCATGCCTGGCCCCATTTTTGTTTTTAAAACAAATAAAGAACCTATCTGTACCAAACAATTTATGGTTCTTTATATGTATAAGTTGTTTGTATATGAATATTAGTATATCTATGAATATGCAGCATAAGCAGAAAAAACACCAAAAATGCATACCAAACCACAAACTTTCACTTTCTACCCTTCATTTCTGAATTTTTGGATTATTTAACACTCTTACGAGCATGTGTTGTTTTGTGTAATTAAAAAAGGATGTAGACTGGGCATGGTGGCTCGCACCTGTAATCTCAGCACTTTGGGAGGCTGAGGCGGGCAGATCATTTGAGCTCAGGAGCTCGAGACCAGCCTGACCAATATGGAGAAACCCCATGTCTACTAAAAATGCAAAATTAGCCAGGCGTGTTAGCACATGCCGTAATCCCAGCCACTTGGGAGGCTGAGGCAGTAGAACCGCTTGAACCTGGGAGGTGGAGGTTGCAGTGAGCTGAGATTGTGCCACTGCACCCCAGCCTGGGCAACAAGAGTGAGACTCTATCTAAAAAAAA
>NW_016107386.1:1286376-1289682 GCF_001604975.1 Cebus imitator
CTCGGGAGGCAGAGGTTGCAGTGAGCTGAGATCACACCACTGCCTTCCAGCTTGCGTGACAGAGCAAGACTTTGCCTCAAAAAAAAAAAAAAAAAGGTGAAAGGTATTTTAAAGCTCAAAGAAAAGCAGCAATCAGCTCCAAGGAAGAAAAATGGAAAGTCAGCCATAGTGGACCTGTGCCAAATCACACTGGGGTAGGTTTTATGCTCCTTACCCCTCCCAAATGTAGCAAAAGGATCTGCAAAACTTAAAGACAGATTATCCAAGGGAAAAGAAAGAAGCAAGCAGGATGAACTCACACTACTCAACTCTTGTATTCAAGTTCCAAAGGGCTACAACATCCCAACATCCTGGTGTAAAAAGACATAGTAATTTCTTCTCCCAAATGAACCACTAAGAGAGAAAAATACTTAAATCTGATCAATAAACTAAGCTGTGGCATTTTTACTTGCTGTTTCTGTGTTTGATGAAACTGCCAGGTGGGATTTTAAATGAAGAAAATAAATTAGGAAATGGTAAACCAAAAAGCAACATGTAGAATTTTGAAAAACAGGAATATTTTCTCCATGAATGCACACTTTTGATCTCAAAGAATGTGTAATAAAAGCATTACAACATAACATTTGCCTTGCTAGACATTTAAAAATCAAAACAGACATGTTTTTGTAACTCTCCACTCTAGAACCCGCCCTTCCAAGAATATTTGTGACCACAAATATTCTTGTAACATCCTATATTTATTTTTACCTCTTCCAAAGATGTTTAAGTTAAATTATTTAAAACACCTGGGCTCTTGAATCAAAACTTAGCTTTGGGCCATGAGGACAACAGCACCAGGAGCAGAAGATAAACAGCTCCTCTGATTTCCCACAGAAGAAAGTGTGGAAAGGAGAAAACCAAAAGTAAATAAATCGAGCTATGGGAATGTAACTGAGTAAGCAAGCATATCCCAAAAGCTCAGACCATGCAAGATGGGCAATCTACAAATCTGAGAGGATGACCTACTTAATCCCCACATCAGGAAAGGGCAGAATTGTATCAACAAGCCTTAACATTCAATAGGATGGGATTTGTTTCCCCTTTCCTGACCTCCCAGGTTGCAATGTTCTGGATTTATTTGTGTTTCTTTGTTTGTGGTTTCCACATAGCATGCAGTTTTCAGTCCAGACTTTGCTCCACCTAGTGGAACTGAAAAGGATGGTTCAAAAGGGAGGTACCCACAGACCAGATCTCAGCCTTTCTACTGTATGCCACCAAGGAGACAGGTCACCAAGACCCTCAAGACCCTCTGTTGCTGTAGTGTGTGCCTGTAGTCCTAGCTACTTGGGAGGCGAAGGCAGGAGACTCCATCACTCAGTGGCTGCTCTTAATGGCTGTGCAGTTACAGTGGGATCAGCGGCCCTGGTGGTGTCCATGACTGGGGTAGTAAGAGCAAGGAATCAACCCAAGCCATTCTACCACCTGGAACCTGATGATCTCCCAGACGTTAGTCCTAATAGTTGACAGCAGGAAAGGAAGAGGTCCTCTCAAGGGTATGGGTGGACAGGCATTCAAAAGACAGGTTAAGTTTTGAATCCAAAGTCAGGCAAGATGCCCATGGCATCCACAAAGACCTGCTGGCTCAAACATGCACAGATGAGCTGCCTCCTGGGGGCCTGAAAAGAGGACTCTCCTCGAGATGGAGCCACTCTGAGGTCCAGGACACTTCGCTTCTCTTGCGGCAGACCCTGGGAACATCTAATGGTTTCCACAGGCTAAGTGTGCGTGAGAGCAAACCAACGTTCCTGAGGCTGAAAATCAGAGTAGAGCCAGGCCTTGGAATGGGGAAAGGAAAAAGTTCTAAGAACATGACTCAGTTCAGATTGGTTACAGGACTATGGAAGACTCTGAGAAAATAACTGACCATCAGGCTTTCACTGGGACCAAAGCAAATCATGTTCTTAAAATAAAACCACAGGGCAGATCAAAGCAAGAGGAGAGAAAGTTCAAGAAGGGGTAAATAAAGGAGGCTCACCTGCTTGCTGAATCACAGACCAAAAAAAAAATGTGCTTTTTTCAACATGTTTGATGTTGGCTGACAAGACAGAGCTGACTGATCGCATACATCAACAAACCCGAAAGGAGGTGAGATTCAGCATATCAAAGCTTCAGACTGTCCCACCGAAAACCTGTCCAAGGTTACTTCATACACTTCACAATGCTATGTTGTTCTTGCAAGAAGGCTGACCCCAAGCTCTGCCATAATGAACAGGATCTGGCAGGGCCACAGCAGGTCCCACTAAGCCAGGATTTCTCCACCTCAGCACCACTGACATTCTGGGCTGAACAAGTCTGTCATGGGAGGCTGTCCTGAGCACTCCAGCACATTACGCAGCATCCCTGGCCTCCACCCACTCGATGCCAGTGGCACTCCCAAGCTGTGACACTGACTAATGTCCTCTGGAGGACAAAATTGCCCCTAAACCTCAATTCAGACATAGAACAGAATCAAGAAAGTCATTTCCAAAATCTCCAGATCTCAGTTCCTGAAGTTAGTCTAGGGACTGACACTAACTTACAAACCATAATACTCCCTGAGGACTGCCATACAATAATGGTGATCATTATTATTACATTTAATAGTCATTGAGTATATTCCAAGAGCTTTACATGTATTATATCTTTTCACCTCATGACAACCCCATACTAGCACAATTCCCATTTTGATGAGGAAGCTGAGGCACAGAGGTTATGTAAGTTGCTCACCGATAGTATCAAGTTTGGAGCTCAGGTGGTCTGACCCTGGAGCCCATGGCATGACCACTATGTTTGACTGTACCAAACCCCCACTCTGGAAAGCTGTTAGATCCTCTAATACGTAGTCATTAGCTACACCCAGCTATTTAGTTTAAATTATTAAAAGTAAATATCACAACAGCCGGGTGTGGTGGCTCATGCCTAAAAAAAAAAAAAAAATTAGGCCAGGTGTGCTGGTTCACACCTGTAATCCACACTGGGAAGAGAGGGAAAAAAAAGGCCAACCACGGTGACTCATGCTGTAATTCCAGCACTTTGAGAGGCCGAAGCGGGTAGATCACGAGATCAAGAGATCGAGACCATCCTGGTGAAATCCCATCTCTACTAAAATACAAAAAATTAGTTGGGTGTGATGGTGCGCGCCTTTAGTCCCAGCTACTCAGGAGGCTGAGGCAGTGAAATCGCTTGAACCCAGGAGATGGAGGTTGCAGCAAGCCAAGATTGCGCCACTGCACTCCAGCCTAGAGACAGAGCAAGATTCCATCTAAAAAAAAAAAAAGAAGGCCGGGC
>NW_016107386.1:1290022-1297151 GCF_001604975.1 Cebus imitator
AAAAAAAAAAAAAAAAAAGAAAAGAAAAAGAAAAAAATATATATATCTAGGGCCAGATGTGGTGGCATGCACCTACAATCCTAGCTCCTTGGGTGGCTGAGGTGGAAGGATCGCTTGAGCCCAGGAGTTCAAAGCTGCAGTAAGCTATGACTACACCACTGCATTCCAGCTACAGAAACTCAATGGGCAAGAGAGGAAGATCCTGTCTCTAAAAAATAAAAATATGTAAATAAAAAAATAAACATTAAATTTGGTTAAAAATTCAGTTTCTCAGTTATCCTAGCCACATTTCAAATGCTCCGTAGCCACCTGGCTAAGTGGCTACTGAATTGAACAGCACAAAGAGAGATCATTTCCAGCATCACAGAAAGTTCTACTAGATGGTGCAGCCTTAGATGAGTGAATAAAAGGCCTCCTGACCATAGGACAACAGCCTCCCTTTCGAGCCTCCCCCACTTCCACACTCCTCTACATCCACATACAAAGCTTCTGCCACAGAGTACATGCCACCTCCAAACACACTCTCCATTTCATTCTTCCACACTGGAATCCACTTCTCCCCTTCCTGGTCCACAGATATTCTACTCATCCTTATCAACAAATGCTTTTTCCTGAATGAAGCTCTTCCTAGCACCCCATCTTCCTCTGACCTTAGCAGAATCAGTTGCTCTGACAGTCCGTTGTTTGTACTCTTCCATTTCAGCAAAACCTCTGGATTACAATTCACTGTGTGTGCTATGTCCTTGCCACAAGATTACCAGCTCCTGGTAAACAGGGATTCTGTACTCATTTGATGCTTCCCAGGGCCTAGCAATAATAGCCTGCTGCAAAGAGTAGAAATGTCAGTCAATGCTCATTCTTTGAAGCCTACTGAATTCCACTGAAAGAGTTTACAGAAACTCAAGGTGCTGATTTTACACTTCAGTATATCAAATGCACTAAGAAGGTGAGGTAAAGCGGATTAGAATCTGGAAGTCTCACAACCCACTACTGTACAAAACGGAATGATGGTGATGGCTCTGAAATACATTTTTAAGAAAGGAGAATGGAGGAGAGCTTCCAGACTGAAAACTGGGCAGTGGAGGTGAATAAAGGTGAGGTGGGGCCAAAGGGTAGACCACTGAGAGTTAGGTGGGAAAAAAACAGCAGGAACTGAGCCCCTCCCATCCAACTCAAAGCTTTAAGCTTGGCAAAGGAAAGGGAAGGACTGCATCTCTAGAAATTTGTGCCTAAACCATTGTCTGAGTCACTCTATGGAAAAGACATTTCTACTAAAACTTTATTTTAAATAACACAGTCAAATTAGACTGTTTAGGCTGGGCGCAGTGGCTCACGCCTGTAATACCAACACTCTGGGAGGCTGAGATGGGCAGATCGCTTGAGCCCAGGAGTTCAAGGGCAACATGGAGAAACCTCATCTCTACAAAAAAATACAAAAATTAGCAGGGCATGGTGGCATGCACCTGCAGTCCCAGCTACTCAGGAGGCTGAGGTGGGAGGCTCGCTTGAGCCTGGAAGGTTGAGGCTGCAGTGAGCCGAGATCCCAACACATCACTGTGCTCCAGTCTAGACAACAGCATGAGACCCCATCTCAAAAACAAAACACAAACAAAGATTCTGGTTAAATCTAAATAACCAAAAGCAGCTCTATGTATCTCAATCATAATCTAACCGGAGGAAACAAACGCCAAGGCTGGGGGAGCCTTAATGTTTGGAGCCTCTACTGTTTTTTCACTCCTTATAGATTTAAGGACTCATGTCTGTGAGTTGTAGTGTCCTAATCTGTAGGAGAGTTAAGTCTAAGTTCCTAACCATAGAATGAACGAGCTGATGAACTTTCCAGGGTCTGCCTGCATGACAAGAAACGGCTGTTCCAGTGCAGAGCTGGTAACAGGGAAACTGAGTTGCCTAACATCATTTGCTTCTGATAGTAAATGTGTATGTAATAAAAAGATTTTATTAAGTAGATCAATTTCGTGGGAGAAATGCAATAAGGGGCCAATACCATTTTCAATACCGAATGACTACAGTTAAGTCCTCCTGAATTCAAAGTTAGCTGGACTTCGCTGTTGAATTAAGGAGAGTACTTGCAGTATGTCCTGTGCCAAAATGGCCTTGGGATTTGTTTTTTCCCTTACTGATTTGTACAAGCAACCCCTTCCCCCATCCCAAAAAAACCCCCAGAAAACTACAAACTACATTGACTAAATTGTGGTGGATTCAGAGTTAATAATTATATAGTGGGGCCGGGCACGGTGGCTCAAGCCTGTAATCCCAGCACTTTGGGAGGCCGAGGCGGGTGGATCACAAGGTCAAGAGATCGAGACCATCCTGGTCAACATGGTGAAACCCCGTCTCTACTAAAAATACAAAACATTAGCTGGGCATGGTGGCGCGTGCCTGTAATCCCAGCTACTCAGGAGGCTGAGGCAGGAGAATTGCCTGAACCCAGGAGGCGGAGGTTGCGGTGAGCCGAGATCGCGCCATTGCACTCCAGCCTGGGTAACGTGAGTGAAACTCCGTCTCAAAAAAAAAAAAGTAATAATAATAATAATAATTATATAGTGTCTTGCATTTCAAAAGTTAAAATTCAAAACGGAAATCTCACTATAGATATCTAGTATTCTGGAACAGAAAGAGACAAGGGTATCAGGTGGGGGATGGGAGTGTATGGGGAGTGTCGGGGTGAGGGTATGTGGCGGCTGGTTAGGAAGAGGGCCACTGTTCACCACAAAAACTTTCCCTTCCCTGCAGGAATTGTAACCACGTAACAGCTGTTGGTCAGCGCTAGCATCCATCCAAATGGAACAAAGTACAAAAGCCACCTGTCCCCAAAATTAAGTATTAGAAGTGCCAGAGACGGAAGAGCGCAAACTGCAATAAGTATCTAACATTAACAGTCCCCTTCCACATCTTCACAATACCTCCTGGGCTCCATGACCTGGTAGAAACCTCTGCATTCTACCATCCCCCTTGCCGAAAAAGTGAATCTAGTTTCTTTTTTTTTTTTTTTTTTCTGAGACGGAGTTTCGCTCTTGTTACCCAGGCTGGAGTGCAACGTCGCGATCTCCACTCACGCAACCTCTGCCTCCTGGGTTCAGGCAATTCTCCTGCCTCAGCCTCCTGAGTAGCTGGGATTACAGGCACGCGCCACCATGCCCAGCTGATGTGAATCTAGTTTCTATCATTGACCAGGCCTTCTCCAAAGGCTCTGACATTCCTAAATCAACCCTCTAGCTATGTTATTTATTGATTATTGGGAACAGCTTTTTTGAGATACAGAAAGAGATATGTGCAAAGGAAAAGTAAATTCTGTATTTCCTATATCCTATATTTTGTTGTCAGTACCTATACATAGTCTTGCTCTGTCACCAGGCTGGAATGCAATGGCACATCTCAGCTCACTGACACCTCTGGCTCCCGGGTTTAAGCGATTCTCCTGCCTCAGCCTCCCAAGTAGCTGGGACTACAGCCTCGTGCCACCACGCCCAGCTAATTTTTTGTATTTTTAGTAGAGACGGGGTTTCACCGTGTTAGCCAGGATGGTCTCGATCTCCTGACCTCGTGATCCGCCTGCCTTGGCCTCCCAAAGTGCTGGGATTACAGGCGTGAGCCACCACGCCCAGCCTTTTTTTTTTTTTTTGAGACGGAGTCTCGCAGTGTCTCCCGGGCTGGAGTGCAATGGCGCGATCTCCGCTCACTGCAACCTCCGCCTCCCAGGTTTAAGAGATTCTCCTACCTCGGCCTCCTCAGTAGCTGGGATTGCAGGTACCCACCACCATGCCAGGCTAATTTTGTATTTTTAGTAGAGATGTGGTTTCTCCATGTTGGTCAGGCTGGTCTCAAACTCCGACCTCAGGTGATCCGCCCACCTCAGCCTCCCAAAGTGGTGGGATGCCCGGCTGGGCTATAACTTTTCTAGTAAACAAAGAAAATGTATTTCTCCTGCCAGTTTATGATTTCCACTGGAAAAACAACTATTTCCTAGAAAAGGGAATACACTGGGCTAGAAAACGAGCTCCATTCCTTTCACCTGGTATTTCTAGTATACATAAACATATCCTGAGGAAAAATTAGACACTTCAATGCATAAATAGTGGTATACACATACAACGGAATGCTACTTGCTCATAAAAAGGAATGAAGTGCTGCTACATGCAACAGTGTGGATGAACCTTGAGAACATTACGCTAAGTGAGAGAAACTAGGCACAAAGACCACATATTGTAGGATCCCATTTATATAAAATATCCAGGATAGATAAATCCATAGAGACCGAAAGCAGATTGGTGGTTGCCAGGGGCTGGGGAAGAAGAGGACAGAGAGTAACTGCTTAGTAGGGATGGGGTTTTCTGTTTTGGAACTAGATAGAGGTGGTGGTTGTACAACATTACAGGTGTACTAAATGCCACTGAATTATTCACTTTAAAATGGCTTTTGCCATGTCAATTTCAACTTATTTAAAAATCAATATATTTAAATAGAGGATAATGGGCAAAACAAGATGTATTTGTGAAAAGGCAGCCCTAAAACTCCTAGGGAAAAGATAAGTATTTTTGCTGGCACTCAGTTTCTGCTCTCGTTGACAACAGAAGTTCAAGCGCTAAGTTGTATAGACTTTGCCATTACGCTGTGTCTATGTGTGCATAGGGGAAAAACGGGAAAAGGAACAGAAAGTGAAAAAAGAATGGTAAAGCTCTGCCAAATGCAAGGAAGGAGGGGTGATTCCCCCCACTGCACCCCACCCAACTTGGCACCAGGAGAACGCTCCCATTAGGGTTTCGAAATGCCAGCTGGAGCTGGAATCAGCACAAGCAAGCTTCTCTGCCTGGATAAAGAGCAAGCCACCCAGCAAGAAAAGCTGGGGTGCTCCATTTGCTGCCCATAATGTCATCAGAACCACCCTCTGGTCAAAAGCTCTGAGCTGGCTCACATCAGCATCTGTGACTTGCTCTCCCAGGCCAGCCAGCCTAACAGCAAGAGCTTGTTACATACAGCTCAACTGTGCCCCTCCTCCTAAGGGGCTCCCCTCTGTTTCATCCCACCTGCCTTCCAAGAGTCCTGCCTCCAACCAAGGGTGCCATGGCTTACAGATTTAAAAATGGGGCCAAGTCTCTCCCAAGAACATAATTATTATTATTATTATTTTTTTTTTTTAAGGCATTCCAAGATGCCCTCGCAACTTTCCCCAGTGCATCCTGAAAGAATACCTTCTCAGGATCTCTTTCCTTACAGGCCGACTCAACAGCCTGTGTACCTCTACACACAGACATACACACTGCATTGCTGCCTGGGACACCTGCTCCACAGAGGGGCAGGAATAAGGCCCACACTGCCAGCTTGGCACCGCTATCCAGCCACAGTCACCCTAGCCCACCTAACCAACCTAGCGTCTCAAAGGCCCCTCAATCGCTTGGCATCATGCCTCTGCAACCTCCCTGACACCAAAACTGTCACAAGTGTTCCTCAGCTAAACACCGGCGCCCCTTTAGATCCTGTCCACGCCAAGCACAGACGCCCCTCTCGGGACCCCTCAACTCTTGGCAACAACACTCCTTCAGACCCCTCCAGCCAGGCCTCGACGACCCCCAGGCCCCGGCATGGCCCAGACGCCCCCTCCCCCTTACCTGCGGGGGTTCAGCCCTGGCTGACACCGGGCTGGGCAGCGCCTGGAGGAGCAGGAGCGCCATGCCACCCAGGAGCCTTCTCCTCTCCATCCCCCTCCTGCTCCTGCTCCTCCACCACGGCGCCGCCACCTCCCTCCTCCTCCTCCCTCTCCACCTCTACCCTCTTCTTCCTTCTTCCCTTCTTTTCCTGTTTGACTCTCCCCTCCCGCTTCCGGCCCTGCTCCACCCCGCCCCACGCAAAACACCCTCCCAGACATGCGGGAGACTCTCCAGTTCCAGAGCGTCACTGGCCTTTGCCCTTTGTCCATTGATCAGGATGGCTGTCGATCAAAAATAAGTCCCGCCTTCTCTTGAAGACGAAGCAATGCAGCCAGTAAAAAGTAAGAGGAAGCCGGGTCATCTTGAACACTGCGAGGAGGTGTATAATACGTCCCACCCCGCAGAGAGTGGCGGAACTAGATTCGATAAGGGGGCGGGGCCATCCAGATGGTGGATGGAAAAGTCTATTTCTGATGTAGCCATCTTGAGCGTGGCGGAAGTAACAGTTTTTCAGTTTTTCCACAGCAAAAAAAGAAAAGAGGTATTCAAGGTGTTGGAGAATAAATTATTCCTAAAAGGCAAACAGGCGGTTCTGAAGAAGAAAACAATTGTAATGTAAAAATCTTTTAATGCCTTTTGTCTCGAAGCATAGCACCATTACCATAATGCCTCTCTTCGTCTCAACTGCCCAAACGGCAGCTTAGGTCCATTTGAATTCCCTAGACGACAGTACCTTTATCTGAGGCGTAGTGCTTCCGTCACCCCAAGTTTCATGGACAAAATTCTGGTTCCACCTCACAAACCGCTCTGAAATCCACCATCCATTTCTTCAATCCATGCTCTTCTTCATGGTTAAATACAAATGGCTTCCCTGCTGCCCTGCAAGCCAGTTCTTCCCTCTCAAATTTCTGCCACACACCACAGCTGTACCACATTAAACCAAATATTATTACATCATGGCCTCCTCTTTTAAATACTGCAACTACCTACAGAATAGAGAGTCTAAACTTCCCAAAGTGGTCCTCGCTGTGACCTCATCCCTGTCTACTCTTTATCTCACCTCTCACCACTACATTTTCCCACACATTCCACTCAGGCGGACCACTGAAGAGCTGCCCAGTAACTTCATTTACACATTACAGATACAGATCCCTGCTTACAAACTCCCAGCCCCTACTCCTTGTTTCGTCTTCTGGATTCTTATAATATTTACACCTGCCTGCCTGGTTTGCAGCTTTTTGTACAGCATACCAGGTCTTTCTTCTTCTTCTTTTAAAGCCTATAACAAAGGCTCAACCAGGAGCTTGATCAATGTTGGTACAATAGCCAGGTGTGGTAGCTCATGCTTATAATCCTAACCCTTTGGGAGGCTGAGGCAGGTGGATCCCTTGAGCTCCGGAGTTTGAAACCAGCCTGAGCAGCATGGCAAGACCCTGTCTCTACCAAAAAAAAAAAAAAAGGCC
>NW_016107386.1:1297409-1306856 GCF_001604975.1 Cebus imitator
TCAAGACCAGCCTGGCCAACATGGTGAAATCCTGTCTCTACTAAAAAAAAAAAAAAATACAAAAATGCTGGGCATGGTGGCTCACACCTGTAATCCCAGCACTTCAGGAGGCCGAAGCGTGCGGATCACTTGAGGTCGGTGAAAATAAAATAAATGGACAAAAAAAGACCCATGACAAAGAACCCAGTTGACTAGCAGTCAATTTCCTCTCAAAAACCTGTCAAAGTGTTTTACAGTTTTACATTCTGGCCCGGTCTCACCCATGTCTGAGCCCAGAGGGAGTTGTTTTTGGCTTAAGTGTTGGCAAAATGGGAAACAGGTAAGAGTAAAGTCAGTTTTGCCTCAGCTTAGGAAAGTCCATAGTTCTGCCTCTATCTTGATCCTGCTTTTCCAAGTACTGCAACAAGTAACAAGTATTTCTGCCAATCTCTTTCTTCTTTTTCTTTTTTTTTTGAAACGGAGTCTCTCTGTTGCCTAGGCTGGAGTGCAGTGGTGTGATCTTAGCTCACTACAGCCTCTGCCTCCCGGGTTCAAGCAATTCTCCTGCCTCAGATTCCCAAGTAGCTGGGATTATAGGCACACACCACCACTCCCGGCTGATTTTTGTATTTTTTAGTAGAGACAGGGTTTCGCCATGTTGGTCAGGTTGGTCTCGAACTCCTGACCTCGTGATCCGCCCACCTTGGCCTCCCAAAGTGCTGGGATTACATGGGTGAGCCACCACGCCCAGCCTAATTTTGTATTTTTTTTTTTTAACAGAGACGGGGTTTCTCCATGTGGGTCAGGCTGGTCCTTAACTCACAACCTCAGGTGATCTGCCTGCCTCAGCCTCCCAAAGTGCTGGGATTACAGGCATGAGTCACTGCGCCTGGCCCCAATCTCTCGTTTCTCAGAAATTTTATCCATCCTTATTCTTATCCATCCTTATTCTCCTTATGGGAGAAGTAAAAATTGAGTACTAGGCAAGGACCAAATTATTTTCATGGCACAAGGTCTCTCAATCCTGGCCTCAAAAAGTTATAAGTCTTCCATATAAAGGCTAGTTTTCATCATCAATAAGAAACCCCAGGTGGGGTGCAGTGGTTTACGCCTATAATCCGAACACTTTGGGAGGCCAAGGCGGGAGGATTGCTTGAGGTCAGGAGATCAAGACCAACCCGGGAAATATTGTGAGGCCCTCTGTCTACAAAAAATTTAAAAATTAGTCGGGCATGGTGGCACACACCTGTAGTCCCATCTCCTCAGGAGGCTGAGGCAGAAGAATCACTTGACTCCACAAGGCTGAGGCAGCAGTGAGTCATGATCATACTATTGTACTACAGCCTGGCCAAGAGAGTGAGACCTTCTTTCTCCCAAAAATAAGAAACCCCAGCTGGGCGCAGTGGCTCATGCCTGTAATCCCAGTACTCTGGGAGGCTGAGGCGGGCGGATCACGAAGAGATTGAGCCCATCCTGGCCAACATGGTGAAATCCCATCTCTACTAAAAAATACAAAAATTAGCTGGGCGTGATGGCACGTGCCTGTAGTCCCACCTACTTGGGAGGCGGAGGCAGGAGAATTGCTTGAACCCAGGAGGTGGAGACTGCAGTGAGCCGAGATTACGCCACTGCACTCCAGCCTGGTGCCTGGCAACAGAGCAAGATTCTGTCTCAAAAAAATAAATAAATAAAATAAGAAACCCTAATTCAATTTGGCAAACACAGGGGATTTTGCTCCAAATTCCCTTTCTCCTTTTACCTGAAAGCTCAAACTAAGCTATTGGATAGGACAAACACTAACCCCTGCGCAGTCTGGATTAGCACTACCCACACCAAGGCCTCTTAGTAACCTTAACTGCCTCTCATGCAACATCCCACAGGAGCCAACTCAAAGAGAGATGTTGCAAAATGAAACTGAGATGCAGTTTGACCACTTTTTAGAATGTCCCTGAACACTATAGCCACCACATACCTTCTAGTCTTTTCCAGAAAAGGCAGGAGGCTTGAGGAGCTAGGGACGGAAGGGAAAACGTAGATTCTGCAAGAACATCAGTCAGGAGTTGTTCCCAAGCTCTGCTTGCTCTGGTAATGTTTCTCTTTTCCTATTTGCTTTTGGAAGTAAAGCCAGGTCTCCTGTCCTAAGGAAGCTACCTCAAAGACACAGGCTTTTCTGCCCAGATATCAGCTAAAATCAAATTGCATATGCTACAACATAGATGAATCTTGAACATTATCCTAAGGAGCCAGACACAGAGGGCCACATACTGCATTACTCCACTTACATGAAATGTACAGAATAGACAAATCTCTAAAGACAGGAAGTGAATTGTGAGGGGCTGGTGGGTAGTAAGAATGTGGACTGCCAATGGGTATAGGGTCTCTTTTAGGGCTAACAAAAATGTTCTCTGAGGCCAGATGAAGTGGCTCATGACTGTAATCCCAATACTTTGGAAGGCCAATGTAGGAGGATCGCTTGAGGCCATTAGTTCAAGGCCAGCCTGGGCAACACAGTGACACCCCATTAAAAAATCAAACTACCCTGTAGTCCTGGCTACCACAGAGGTTGAGGAGGAGGATCACTTGAGACCAGGAAGTTGAGGCTGCAGTGAGCAGTGATTGCACCACTGCACTCCAACCTGGGTAAGGGTGAGATCCTATCTCAAAATAATAATTCTGGAATTAGATAGTGGTGATGGTTGTACAACTTTGTGACCACATTAAAAGCCACCTAATTATACACTTGAAAAGGACTAAGTTTATGGCATGTGAGTTATATTTTAACTTTTTTAAATGGGAGGAAAAACCAAATTGCAGCCAATTCCTTGGTCTTGGGGAGGCCCTTTCCCCCTAGAGCAGTGCTCCTCAAAGTATGGTCCTGAGACTAACAGAATCAGCGTCACCAGGTAATGACTAGAAATGCGTGTTCTCAGGCCCCAGTCCAGACCAGCAGAATTGGGAATCTGGTGATGAATCTGCAATCTGTGCTTTAACAAGACTGCAAACTGATTCTGATGCATGTTTTGGCATTTTGTTTGAGACACAGTCTCACTTTGTCGCCCAGGTTGGAGTGCAGTGGCGCAATCTCGGTTTACCACAACCTCCGCCTCCCGGGTTCAAGTGATTCTCCAGTCTCAGCCCCAAGTAACTGGGATTACAGGCACCCACCACCACACCTGGCTAATTTTTTGTATCTTCAGTAGAGATGGGGTTTCACCATGTTGGCCAGGCTGGTGTTGAACTCCTGAACTCAGGCGACCTGCCTGCCTCAGCCTTCCAAAGTGCGGGGATTACAGGCATGAGCTATTGCACCCAGCCAGTGCATCTTCTTAAGAACCACTGCTTCAGGGCAGGGGACTTTTTGTGTCAAGGATCAGACAGTAAATATTTTAGTCTTTGCATGCCATGTAGGTAGGGTCTCTGTCATTCCTATTATTCCTTTTTACGACTCTTTAAAAATGTAAAAACATTCTTAGCTCCCAGTTGCACAAAAACAGGTAGCAGGTGGATTTGGCCCCGTGAGTCATGGCTTGCCAACTCTTGCTCTAGGGCAACACAGCTCCCATTCTGGGAGATCTCCGGAGCTTCCCGTGGAGACAGGTGGATTCGTCCCCTTTAATGAGGGAAATAAACAACAGCCTCCAGGGATCAGACAAGTTCCCCTGATATAATAGTTGTGATACCATCTGACATGCCCAGGCCGAAGACCAGATCCTGCTTTCCATTCAGGCTTTATTGACTTAGTTTACAGTTTGTATGCGTGTGTGCCTGTGTGCTCTCTCAAGAAATTTATTCAGTTCACAGTGGTATCTTTTGGACAGAGTCAGCAATCCTACCAGACAAAACTTATACACACATTGATTCCAGATGAGCCACAACAATCCCCCAGGGAGCTTGAGAAACCACCTAGGGCAGCCAAGCTGGGGAGGGGAAGTGGCTGTGCTTTGCCGAATGTCCTTTAAGGCTCTTTGGTCCTGGTTAATTTCCTCTTAGAAAGGTCCAATTAAAACTTCCCTTTCCTATTCAGTACACACCAGTCTTTCTTTGGTGTTTAACCTAATGGGCTGAGGAGGGGAGGTGGCCAGGAAATTATACCCATTAAAGTGTGTGGTTAACTGACTATGTACATCATTTTTACTCACAGTTAATGGACTTATCTTTTAAAATAGAGATATGTGGCAGTAGGGAAAGAGCACTTCCCTTATTACAGAGAAGATTCTAAGAATAGATTCAGACATGATTTGAAGAACCATGTAACTCTGCTGCCTTGCATGGTCTCCTTTTCAGCACTGATCACTCCTGGGTGTCTGGTCATTTCAAGGTTAGCAGCTGTCCCAAAGAAGCTGTCCCTGTCAGGTGCAGTGGCTCACGCCTGTAATCCCAATACTTTGGAAGGCCAAGGCGGGCAGATCACATGAGGTTGGTAGTTAGAGACCAACCTGGCCAATATGGTGAACCCCTGTCTCTACTAAAAATACAAAAATTAGCCAGGTGTGGTGGTGGGCACCTGTAATCCCAGCTATTTGGGAGGCTGAGGCAGGAGAACTGCTTGAACCCGGGTGGCAGAGGTTGCAGTAAGCCAAGATTGCACCACTGCATTCCAGCCTGGGCAACAAAGAGAGACTCCGGCTAAAAAAAAAACCACAACTATCAGACAAGGAGGCAATGAGGAAGGGTGGAGATGGGCCCCAAGAGGACAGAGTCCTTCCCCCCTTCTTTTTCCTGTATTCAGCTAAAATTGCCTGGGTAAAAGGTTCCATTGCTCGGGAGAGGAGGAGGAAGTGAAGAAGAAACAGGTGTAGAAACTTCCTTTTGAACCAAAGGCTTTTCCCCAGTCCTGGCTGGAACGGGCCTCAGCTTCTGGTCTACAGGGGACAGGGGCTAAGGAGGAAGCAGCTTGAAGACGTTGGCCTTTGCTTCCCTTTTTCACTTTTTCCCCCTGGAGTCCAGTCAACCAGGTGCCAGGGTGTAAGCATGAGGCATTCATTGTCCCACCCCCCAATCTACCCTGGCCTTCAGGCCTTGCTGGCAAAGAGGAAGGAGGGCACAAGTGTACACATAGCTAAGGAGGAGCTAGTGAATATGTGAACAGACTGGTCCTTGCTGATGTGGGGCATTTAGAGGCCCTTATTGAAGTAGACATAAGGCACAAGTTCTCCATACTTGGCCTTGATGGTGTCTTGGAGCTCTGGTTCCAGATAGGAAACCGGCAATTCACTGAAAAGAGAGCAGAAGGGGATTATGAGCATGCCACCTAGGACAAACTGTAAGCTACTCTCAGATGAAGCCCGACTCAAATATCACCTCCAAGAAGCCTTCCTGATTTTTCTAGCTAGGATTATTATTGGCCTCAGTACACCACAATGTGCTGCTTTACCATTACTCAGGCCTGACTGCATTCTCCTTGGGCTAAGGTTCTTCCTTTAAAATTCCATCTTCTCCACAAGACTACAGATGCAGTGCTTAGGAGACAAGAGATGTCTAGCAGACGACCACAGAACTAGTATTGAACTAGAGTACTGAGGAAGGGAAGACTGGCATCGTCCGGGTATATATTCAAGCTACACTTGTCTCCTGGGGCCAGTCACCCCCAAATCCCCAGTCTGACGCATCCCTTCCCTTTTCCATCATCCTTTCTCCCTGCTTCCCCTTCTTGGACACACAAGGGAAATAAAGGGGCTTGGGTCATCAGCCCTCTGCCCGTCCCCTTATTTATTTTTTGAGATGGAGTTTCACTCTTGTTGCCCAGGCTGGAGTGCAACGGCATGATCTCAGCTCACCGCAACCTCCGCCTCCCAGGTTCAAGAGATTCTCCTGCCTCCGCCTCCTGAGTAGCTGGGATTAGAGGTATGCACCACCATGCCCGGCTAATTTTATATTTTCAGTAGAGACAGGTTTTCTCCATGTTGGGCAGGCTGGTCTCGAACTCCTGACCTCAGGTGATCCGCCCGCCTCAGCCTCCCAACGTGTTGGGATTACAGGCATGAGCCACCGTGCCTGGCCCCTTATTAATGTTAAAGACCAGCCAGGTGTGGTAGCTCACACACCACTGCACTCTAGCCTGGGCGACAAGAGTGGAACTCCATGTCAAAAAAAAAAAAAAATATCCAGCTGGAATAGAGCTTCCTAATAATCCAGCCAGCAGGGAGAGAAAGTCTCTTGTTGCTCCCCAACCTTCTCTCCAAGGCAGCCCTTGCTCCACTGGGAGGGAGCAACCTTATTCCTGCCCCTCACAATCTGTTGTGCCAAAGTTCACCAGGGTTAAGAGGCCCAGCCTTTAAGCTGATGGGCACTTGTCCTTGGATAGGTGCTGCCCTTTCTGCCCCTTCCTTGTCTCCTTCTGGACAGCTGGCAGGTCAGGGAAAGCACTGGCAGGGTGGTCAATGAAACCAAGTGAGGAATGAACAGCAGATACCATATTTGTGGGAAGAGCCCACACGCCACTGGCACCATGAAGATGAGGCTGCAAGAAAGGAGAAACCAAAGCATTAGGGGACATCTACCCACAAGCCCACCCATCCTCCATCCCCTGGGGAAGGGAGCAATGCCGGGCACCTGGCCTGCCTTCCCAGCTGGCCCTATATCCTCTCCCTCCAACCCTTCGAGGATAGTCATTCTCGCAGGGGAATAAAACCAGTGCCCTCCCTACCCCCATCACTCATTCCCACCCCTACTCCATTGTTCAAGCAGAGGAAGAAGTCAATGAAGTAACCAGGGACTGTGAGCAGCAGGCCTAAGGAGCACAGGCACTCCTGGCATGGAGGGGAGAGGCACCATGAGGAGGGAGAGGGACATGAAGTGGGGAGGAGCAACGAGGAGGGAAAGGAAGGACATGGAGGAGGAGGAGGGACATGGAAGGGGAAGAGGGATGGGGAGGGAGAGGAGGGACATGGAAGAGGAGGAGGGACATGGAGGGAGAGGAGTGACATGGAGGGGAAGGAGCGATGAGGAGGGAGAGAAGGGACATGGAAGGGGAGGAGGGGCATGGAGGGAGAGGAGGGACATGGAGGGGGAGGAGGGACTTGGAGGGGAAGGAGGGACATGGAGGGGAAGGAGCAATGAGGAGGGAGAGGAGGGACATGGAGGGGGAGGAGGGANGAGGAGGGACATGGAGGGGGAGGAGTGATGAGGAGGGAGAGGAGGGACGTGGAGGGGGAGGAGCGATGAGGAGGGAGAGGAAGGACATGGAGGGGGAGGCACATGGAAGGGGAGAAGGGACATGGAGGGAGAGGAGGGACATGGAGGGGAAGGAGCGATGAGGAGGGAGAGGAGGGACATGGAGGGGGAGGAGGGATATGGAGGGGGAGGAACGATGAGGAGGGAGAGGAGGGACATGGAGGGGAAAGAGCGATGAGGAGGGAGAGGAGGAACATGGAGGGGAAAGAGTGATGAGGAGGGAGAGGAGGGACATGGAGGGGGAGGAGGGACATGGAGGGGGAGGAGGGACATGGAGGGGGAGGAGGGACATGGAGGGGGAGGAGGGACATGGAGGGGAAGGAGGGACATGGAGGGAGAGGAGGGACATGGAAGGGGAGGAGGGGCATGGAGGGAGAGGAGCAATGAGGGAGAGGAGGGACATGGAGGGGGAGGAGGGACATGGAAGGGGAGGAGAGACATGGAGGGGGAGGAGCGGTGAGGAGGGAAAGGAGGGACATGGAGGGGGAGGAAAGACATGGAAGGGGAGGAGCGATGAGGAGGGAGAGGAGGGACATGGAGGGGGAAGAGTGATGAGGAGGGAGAGGAAGGACATGGAGGGGGAGGGGGGACATGGAGGAGGAAGAGCAACTTAGAGGGGGAGGAATGACATGGAGGGGAAGAAGCAACAAGGAGGGAGGGGAGCAACTTGGAGGAGGAGGAACAGCGTGGAGGGGGAAGAGCGACTTGGAGGAGGACGAATGACTGGGAGGGGGAGGAATGACTTGGAGGAGGAAGAGCATGGAGGGAGAAGAGCGAGTTGGAGTGGGAGGAGGTACTTGGAGGAAAGAAACTACTTGGAGTGAGAGGATCAACTTCAACAAGGAGGAGCAACATGGAGGGGGGAGGGGTGACGAGGAGGAAAAGGAGCCACTTGGAGGAAGAGGAACAGCATGCAAAGGGAAGAGGGACATGGAGGGGGAGGAGTGATGAGGAGGAAGTGGAGCCACTTGGAGGAAGAGGAACAGCATGGAAAGGGAGGAGGGACATGGAGGGAGAGTTGTGAGTCTATGGATTCTGAGACCTACTTCTTTATTGGTTGAACTCCTAGGCTGTCAGAGCACAGTGAAAGGCAATTTCTCCAGATTCACTGTGCATATAACTTCAGGAGCTTGTTAAAATGCAGGTGCCAACTGAGGGGGTCTGAGGAAGGGCTTCAGAGTCTTTACTTCTAACAAGTTATCAGATGATGCCAATGATGCTGGCCAGGACCAGGGTTTGGGAGGCAAAGCCTTAAAGGATGTGGGACCCTGACAGACCTGGGTTGGTATCCCAGTTTTACCACTTACTAGCTGTGCCATCTTGGGCAAGTTACCTCAGAGACACAGAGGGAGGACAACCTACTTTTTGGGGCTACTGGAACCCACTTTGCAGTGACTACTTTGCAGGGCTACTGTGAGGATTCAATGAGATATCTGCATAAAAGCACCCAGCCCATGGCAACTACTCAATTAGCAAAAGTTGGTATAGCATAATGTTAGACTGTTGATCAAATCTCAGCACCAGCAGTTACCAGATATATACCCTTGGGCAAGTTTCTTACTCTGTCTAAGCCTTAGTTTCTTTTTCTTTTTCTTTTTTTTTTTGAGATGGAGTCTTGCTCTCGTTGCCCAGGCTGGAGTGCAATGGCATGATATCAGCTCACTGAAACCTCTGCCTCCTGGGTTCAGGCGATTCTCCTGCCTCAGCTTCCCAAGTAGTTGGGATTACAGGCGCATGTCACCACACCTGGCTAATTTTTGTATTTTTAGTAGAAATGGGGTTTCGTCATGTTGGTCAGGCTGGTCTCGAACTCCTGACTATGTGATTGTCGGCCTCAGCCTTCCAAAGTGCTGGGATTATAGGCATGAGCCACCACACCTGGCCAGCCTCAGTTTCTTCATTTGTAAAAGGAGATGATAATAGTAGCTAGGCTGGGAGAATTAAGTGAAATTATAGATATGAAGCATTAGTTCAGTGGGGACACAGAGAAAATATACAGTCCATGTTAGTTGTTAGTGTTACTGTCATCAGTCCCATGGCCCTGAAAAGCATGGTGAATGCCAGGACATCTCCAGTTAATGGCAGACACCTAAGAACACTGTGTGACTGGTGCCATTTCCCTTCTGTGTGGGGCTGGGACACATGACAGTCCCAGCCAAAGCTATGTCTCCTCATTCTTTTTTTCTTTTTTTTTTCTTTCTTTCTTTTTTTTTTTTTTTTTTTTTTTTTTTTTTTTTTTTTTTTTTTTTTTTTTTTTTTTTTTTTTTTTTTTTTTTTTTGAGACGGAGTTTCGCT
>NW_016107386.1:1306976-1321446 GCF_001604975.1 Cebus imitator
TTTTAGTAGAGACGGGGTTTCACCATGTTGACCAGGATGGTCTCGCTCTCTTGACCTCGTGATCCACCCGCCTTGGCCTCCCAAAGTGCTGGGATTACAGGCGTGAGCCACCACGCCCAGCCTATGTCTCCTCATTCTTGTCTCTTCTGTAAAACTGCTCCAGATTACCAGATGTGGTGGCTCACGCCTGTAAACCCAGCATTTTGGGAGGCCGAGGTGGGCAGATCATGAGGTTGAGAGATTGAGACCAGCCTGGCCAACATGGTGAAACTCCGTCTCTACTAAAAATACAAAAATTAGCCAGGTGTGGTGGTATGCACCTGTAGTCCCAGCTACTCAGGAGTCTGAGGCAGAAGAATCACTTAAACCTGGGAGGCGGAGGTTGTAGTGAGCCGAGATCACACCACTGTACTCCAGCCTGAGCGACAGAGCGAGACTCCATCCGAAAAAAAAGAAAAAGGCCGAGCATGGTGGCTCACACCTGTAATCCCAGCACTTTGGGAGGCTGAGGCTGGTGGATCACCTGAGCTCAGGAGTTCAAGACCAGCCTGACCAACATGGTGAAACCTCATCTCCACTAAAAATACAAAAATTAGCCGGGCAAGATGGCACATGTCTGTAGTCCCAGCTACTTGGGAGGCTGAGGCAGGAGAATTGCATGTACCCAGGAGGCCGAGGTTGCAGTAAGCCAAGATTGCACTACTGCACTCCAGCCTGGGCAAAAAAAAAAAAAAAAAAAACGGCTCCAGATTTAAGATCAAAGGAGAGACCCTGGGATGGGAGGGCACCTCAGCACTGGACTTTCCACATGGACATGTACATAAAGTCTAGCCAGCCTGATGCCCTCATGAAAGAGGCGGTGAGAGCTTTCAGATGGAAAGCTGAGCTTGACCACTTTTAAAGCCAGGTAAAGGAGTACATGTTCTCCAACATGGGCCAGCCAGGAAGATACATCTTAAGTGCTCCAGCCACACAGAACCCAAACCATCAAAACATGATACTTACAAGCACCCACAGAGCATGACCTGTAACGGGGCGTGCAGGACCTTGACTTTCTGTATAAAAACCAATAAAAGACAGATCCACATGTGACTTCTATACCTTCAGGTGAACCCCGTGCCTGCTCTGCCATGGATCAGCCAGCCAGAAAAACCCACAGGCAAGGACCCCCTGGCCGTCAGAGAAGGCCTTGTTCTTTGCAGACCAGGTCAGGAAGCTGGCCGTGATGTCTAAACAGGAGGCCAGTGGGGACTGGCAGGGGCTTGGGTGAGATGACAGAATGGTAACTAAAGGAAAGGATGGGTGGGGGGGTCAGGTGTCCCCAGGGACAGATATGGCTGAAGGCACTCTGGGCAGGGAAAATGCCAAGGCAAACCCTACATACCTGCATGAAGTGCAATTTCTCAAGCCTTTCCATGATAACTGGCAGCAAGACTGGAAGAGATGGGGGAAAAGCTGAGGAGAGGGCTGGGAGGCTCTCCCCAGGACTCCTTCTGCAGTCAGACCAGGAACCAAGTGATTCCCTCTCCTTCCACAGAAGCTCCAGAAAATACTTACCAATAGGCAGAACAGAAGACTAAGTAGGCATGGCCACCCCCAACCTCTCTCCCCAAAGTCCCCGAAGAACAGTGCTTCCAAGCTTCTCAACCTGCACACTTGCAGTAACAGGAGAACATGTGCTACTAAGTCCAAAGCCTCCTTCTCAAAACTCAAAAATGTATATGTACAGTCACATGAACAAATTTTGCAATACGCTCCCTCCTGGAAGCAAACCAAGGCAGGGAATTTATTTTCTCTACCGCTCTTCCAAGCACCCCACACTGTGTCTATACATTAAGCACAAGTGTTTGACAAGCATTAGTAAAGTGAAAATAACTTTCTACCCCATACCTTGGCTGAGCTGATGTTCTGGGAACTAGTGTGGTTCTTCTAGGCTTGCAGTAATCAAGCAAAGCAGTTTGAGAAGCATGGCTGTAGAGGGTGGGCCCCACCTCCCATCCAAAAGTTGAGTGTGGCTGAGATCTCCACCCTGTTGCAGAGTTCCCCAGGATGGAAGGGCTTCCCATCTTACTCATGCCAGGAGCTGCCATGGTGATCCGAGAAATAACTACTTGGGTGATGCCTATGGCTGCAGCTCTCTGAGGGCAGAAAAGAGTAAGTTGTCAGGAATGATGTATTCAGGGTACATGGGCTGCACCAGGGGGCCGAGTCAGAGTCACAGCCAAGTCTGAGATGGCAAAGGGGAAGGGATGGACCCTCCAGGGGCTGAGTGCCCTCACTTAATCCCCTCCCACCTAGCCATACTTTTATGGACCAGAAATGATGGAGAAAGGACAGAAGGGGCCTGTTCTACACAGAGAAACATGGGAAAATGTGATAGGAAGTGATGATGGAGTCAGAGAGGGCTTATCAATCCTATAATGGTGCCCACTCTGACCACTAAGGAGGGGACAGGGTCTGAGAGGGAATTCCCTCCTCCCACCCCAAAGGGAGGCCTCTGCTTACCCGGGAATGACCAATCTCATTTTGATTCCTGTCCTTCACGCAGATTCCCTGGATGAGCTCCCTAAACACAGATAGGAGTTGCTGGACTTGGGAAAGGGGTGATGGAAGCCCGCCAGCCACATAACATTCCAGGGGACCAAGGCCAGGCCACTTAAGCTCCAGGAAGCCACCTCCTGTAGCCTGGGTCTTTGACCTTCCTTCTGCACTCCAACGAGCAATATCTTAGGAGTGATCTAGGGCAGTGGCTAAGAGCACTGGCCCTGGGCCCGGACTGTCTGGGTTGAGCCCGGAAACTGCAGGGGAAGTGTGTGACCTTAAGCACAGTCTTTAACTCTCCCAAAACCTCAGTTGTGCTTATCTGCAAAATAAAGATCGTCCTCGCACCCACTTTACAGAACCTGGTGAGCATTAAATGAGATCATGGCTGTGAAGAGCTTGGTCCAGCACGTGACACAGAGTGGTCACTCCACAAGCAGTAACTATCCTAGCTATTCTTTTTTTTTTTTTTTTTTGAGACAGAGTCTCACTCTGTCACACAGGCTGGAGTTTAGTAGCGTGATCTTGGCTCACTGTAACCTCCACCTCCTGGGTTCATGTGATTTTCCTGCCTCAGCCTCCCCAGTAGCTAGGATTACAGGTGTGTGTTACCATGCCTGACTAATTTTTATATTTTTAGTAGAGATGGGGTTTCACCATGTTGGTCAAGCTGGTCTCAAACTCCTGGCCTCAAGTGATCCTCCCGCCTTGGCCTCCCAAAGTGCTGGGATTACAGGCATCAGCCAGCGCACCCAGCACACCCCAGCTATTCTTCTCAGGCCAGTTCTTGACAGCACTCAACCCAAGCTCTGGTAGGTGGCTGGGACTCATTCTCCTGTCAGGAAAGGGCCACTGGATGGGAAAGGGAAGATGAGCAGGGCAGTATCTGTGCATGACTATTCTGGTAGTGCTCCTTGTACAAAGGCTAGTGTGAACATTTTCCATTTGCTGGTATTCCCAAGAAAATGTGGCTTGTAGATATTGGTGATGGTGCCAATGGTAGAAACAGCAGTGAACACTTATGTAGCATCCATTACGTTCCAGGTGCTGTGTTGAGTGTTTTACATATATTACATCATTAAAACCTCATAACAGAGAAATTTCTCTAGTCAAGAAATAAGAACTGAGAGACACAGTGAGTTTATCCTTTACCTTTTCTGCTGACAAACTTACAGCTGGGTGCCTGGAAAACTTCTGTCTACTCTTCTGGTTTCTTTCAAAGCGCATGGGTTCTGTGCTATCTTTAGCACCTCAGCCTGCTACATTTCATTCTGTATGGCATCCCCAGGACTTGGGAAGTAGGAGTTCACAATTGTAACACAGGTCCAAAAGGACAGGATCCAGCATAAAATTCCACAGGTCCACCTGGTGTTTCCCATCCCATATCACCCAGGAGAGGACTCCCACGGCACTCAACACACAGCCTAACCCGAAGTCACCTACCTCCTGGGGCCATCACCACGGGAACAGCCAATCCCAGTGCTCTTCAGAGGCTCAGCCCAGCAGCCCTCCCCATGCCCACTGAAGTCCCCAGAAGCCACCCACTGCCTTGGTTTCTTGACCCTTTTCTGCAAATCTCATGGTTTGTAGGGAGAAAAAAGGGCCTGTACTCACTGCTGTCGCATCATGGGGATATTGACACAGTTAGCAGCAGCCACTGCAGCAAAGGGCACCCAGCGGCCCACCAAAGGTGGCGCTCTCTGTTGGGGGAAGGGAACAGTAGTTGTTCAGATGCGCTGGAAGATGGGAGGGGAGGGGGCTGAAGGACTACAACACAAAAAAGAAAATTAGACCTTGCTACTGCCACACATCCAGACACCCAGTCTGGGAACCCCACACGCCCTCAAAGGCCCAAGAGGAACCAACCTGGGGACGGCCCTGGTGTATTTCTCATCACTTGGCAGGCGAGGCTCTAGCCATCCCCAATTCACCCAGCCCCAATTCACCCAGCCCCAATTCACCCAGCCTGGGGAACTGTCTCCGGGCGAAGGATGTTTTTCCTAGAACTCTGCTGCCCCCTCGTGGCCACTCTGCTGCAGCAGCCCCAGACCGTACCTTTGTCAACATGTTCATGCCCACTGCCGTGGCCACAGCAGTGGTTGTGGCTGTGAAGTAAGAAAGGGCCATCTGCCTGGGGGAGGAGAGAGATGCTTGGGAGTGGGGAGCCCTGCCGGCTGAGGGCCAGACCACGGGCTTGAAGGAGAAAGTCGGCTGGCTTCACGCCTGAAAACCACACAGAATGTCCCCAGCCTTATCTTGTGACCCTCTCCCTGCTGCTCACAGTACCCCAGCCCCCTTAGCCTTCTTTCAGTGCTTCCTGCCGCGGAGCCTCTGCACACGGCTGCTCCCTATGTCGGGAGGTGTTCCCTGGGCTCATAGATGGTTCAACCCTCATCCTTCAGGACACAGCTGAAATGTCATCTCCACAGAAGAGACTGCTCTAAGTGGCCTAACTACACAGACCTCTGCTGTTCCCTGCCTTGCAACTCTGGTTTTCTGGGTGTTTTTGTTTGTTTGGCTGGTGTTTTTTGAGACTGATCTTAGGCAATCAGCCTGCCTTGGCCTCCCAAGGTGCTAGGGTTACAGGCATGAGCCACTGCGCCCTAGCCCAACCACACATCTTAACAATGTATCCCAGCACCTAGAACCATGCACATCCCCAGCACATAACACACACTCAAGAAGAAATATTTGTAGAATGAATGAATGAACAAATTTGGAATTGGTCTAAGAAGAAGCTCCACTCGTACTTGGCCTGAGAAAATACTTCAAAATCCTGGGAAAGGGTAACTTGGTTACCTGCTCAGTGTAGGCGCTACCCAGGGAGAACTGACAGCCCAGAACCCTTTAGAAAGGCTGTTCGTGGAGGGGCACAAGGACAGCCTGGGGCTCAGGTCTCCTACCTGATTGATGTGGGGGAAGCCGCATTCCTGTTGGTATAGTTGACTAAGGCATTGAAGGACTGGTTCACCCACTGCCAGAAGATCACCGCCGGCATCGTCCTACCAGTGAGGGAGGCCAGGAGAGGCAGAGAGAAGTCACATGGCAGGGAGTCCTGAGAGTATGCTAGTCAAAGCACATGATCTGCAGGTCCCCACACTGTTCCCATACTGTTTTTTTCTTTTGAGACAGAGTCTCGCTCTGCCACACAGGCTGGAGTGCAGTGGTGCAATCTTGGCTCACTGCAACCTCCGCCTCCTGGGTTTAAGCAATTCTCCTGTCTCAGTCCCCCAAGTAGCTAGGACCACAGGCGTGTACCACCATGCCTGGCTAATTTTTTTATTTTTAGTAGAGATGGGGTTTTACTATATTGGTCAGGCTGGTCTTGAACTCCTGATCTCAGATGATCCACCTGTCTTGACCTCCCAAAGTGCTGGGATTACAAGCATGAGCCACAATGCTCAGCCTGTTCCCATACTGTTTTATGCACCTGGGCTTTTGTGCATGCTGGGCCCTCTGCCTCAAATATCTCCTCCTCCTCCTTCTATACATGGCTGAATCCTGCTCCGTTGAGAGATCACTTCCTCCTTGGAACTTTCCTGACCCTTCCCCTGCCCCTCCTGAGACAGAGTAAGTCACTCCGTGCTCCCTGCTCCCACAATCCCATGTTCTTCCTCCAACCTACCACTTACCAAGCTGTACTGTAACTGTTTACTTCTTGATCTCCTCAACAAAACTGAGAGCTCATTGATGGGGTGGGGGTGGGGGATGGGGAGTTACTGAAGTCTTCATATTCCCAACACCCAGCCCAAAGCCCAGCTCAATAGCTGAACCAACCAATGAATGGGGTTGGAAACACAGGGGAGGAAGGAAGAGGTGGGAAGAAGAGTCACACATCCAGCAGCTACAGAGCCAGTCTCTTCTCTCCCCAACCAAGCTAAGAAAAGGGCTTCCTATTGTTTTATTTAGGTGTTACATAATTAAAATCATTGTGGAATAAGTACTTTGTAAAGAGGGAATTGGGGTAGCTTTTTTGTTGAGGGTTCTACAGAGGACTGCCTCAGTTAAAATCCAGGCACCCATATTTCCTGCCTGTTTAAACTTGGACAAGTTCCTCAGCCTCTCTAGAACTCTAGTTCGTCATCGATAAAATGGAAATGATAACAGTACCTATAGGGTAGGGTTGCTGAGAGGGTTAAATGAAGCAATACATGCAAAGAACGTAGCGTAGTGCCTGATTATCTGGTAAGTGACCAATCAAGAGGACTATTATTGTTATCATAGTCTGGCTTCCTGGCTAGCAGATCCAGGCAGATGTACCTCCCATGGCCCTGCCCCCAGGTCCTACCTGTAGAACTGGAGCATAAAGCCCGTGATGATCATGCCGCCAGGGAGCTGGAAGGACATGCGCCCAATGATGTTCATCTTCTCCCCAGTGTCAGGGTGAAAGGCCGAGTCATAAAGCTTCTTGGCATACAGCAGCTGCTCCACTTGGGTGCCCGGGGGCACAATCCCCATCCTGCCACCCAAGGACAGCAGGGAGTCACCATCCTGCCTGATCAATGTCTCCCAGTCTCCCTGCTCTGGTTTCTCCCAGCCCCCAGCCCCAAGATATGCCTATTTGTTCACCTTCAGTTTCCACCCCCTCCCAAGAGAACCCCATCAATGTCACTCTACTGCCTCTAGCCCCTTCCCCTGACCACTCACCTGCTCTTCTCCACCATCACCTTGGCCCAGTCGAGCTCCCGCTCGGATACGAAGACAGTGCGGGGGTCCGTGATGTTCAGGAAGTGCTTCACTCTCCCCAGGAAGGTGCGCTGGTCCCAGCGGGGGACATCAATATTAAAGCCAGACAGGTCAGCCTCCATCTTGCTTACACATAAAACTGTGGACCTAAGGGACAGAGGAAGACGAGGACTGTCTCCTAAATCAAAGCCCACCGCAGAGGACCTGACCACCTCCTACTGTTGCAGACTGCTTGATCTCCTTAGCTCCTGAGCATTATCTGACTCCACCTTGAGGGCCCCAGTGAATGGTCACCAGATTGAGCAACTGGGCACCAACATGCATTTCCTGAGGGCCTGCTGGTGGCCAGCTCTGTGCTTGACCATACTGCAGGAGGGACTGGAAAAGTGACAGTACAGTGCGTGTGCTTGGGGAGCTCTGGGAACAAAAGCCTAACCATTAAGTAGTATATAATATTCTCAGGTACTTCTGGCAGGGAGATGGGAAAGTAGCCATTTCGAAAAACACCGGCCAGGTGTGGTGGTTCACATCTATAATCCCAGCACTTTGGGAGGCCAAGGCAGGCAGATCACGAGATCAGGAGTTCGAGACCAGCCTGGCCAACAACATGGTGAAACCCTGTCTCTACTAAAAATACAAAAATTAACTGAGCCCGGTAGAGGGATCCTGTAATCCCACCTACTTGGGAGGCTGAGGCAGGAGAATTGCTTGAACCTGGGAGGTGGACGTTGCAGTGAGCCAAGATTGCACCACTGTACTGCAGCCTGGATGACAGAACAAGACTCTAGGTTGGGAAAAAAAAAAAAAAAAAAAAAAGAAAGAAAAAGAAAAACCACCCAAAGCCCTTTGTTCTTCTTCTTTTTTTAAATTTTATTTTACCTTTTCTGAGACATGGTCTTATTCTGGAGTGCAGTGGTGCGATCATCGCTCAATGCAACTATAACCTCCTGGGTTCATGGATCCTCCCGCCTCAGCCTCCTGAGTAACTGGGACTACAGGCACACACCACGATGCCTGGCTAATTTTTGTATTTTTTTGTAGAGACAGCACCTCACTATGTTGCCCAGGCTGGTTTCAAACTCTTGGGCTCAAGCAATCTTTCTGCCTCAGTTTCCCAAAGTGCTGGGATTACAGGTGTGAGCTGGTGCATTCGGCCTATTTTAAGATTTAGAGACAGAGTCACATTATGTTACCCAGGCTGGAGTGCAATGGCAATTGACAGGTATAATTATAGCTCGCTGCAGTCTCGAACTCCTGGGCTCAAGCAATCCTCCAACCTCAGCCTGGCAAGTAGCTGGGACTACAGGCATGCACTATCATGCCCAGCCCCTTTCTTCTTCTTAACAAGGTTTACCCTTAAGGGAAACTATTTTACCAGAGCCTAACCACCTTGGGTTTTACCAGAGCTTAACTGACTTGGGAGAAGGGAACTCCAGCCACCTCTTGCCTTCCTGCCTCACCTCAAGAGGACAAGGGGAGGCTGAGAAGCTCTTGTGAAGGTTCAGGGCCACCAGGTCACCAGGAGACTGAGACCTCATCACAGAACTGTAGATCCCTCCATTCCCTCACCTCACCACTGCACCAGCAGGGCACCTGCATCACTACAAGGATTGTAACAAAAAAAGGAACAAGTCTTAGGCCCTATTTAAAAAGTCTCTAGAGACCCATACACAGCAGGGGAGACAAGAACAAAGACACCAGAGGAAAATTTAGCCTTTATACCTATAGCTACAGCAAACAGTAAACACAGCCTAACTCCTGGCCAGATAAACAAAACCTCATCCCTCAGTTCCTCTCAACGGTATATCATGTCCAGCTTTCAGTGAAAAATTACAAGGCATACTAAAAAGAAAAAGGAAAAAACAGTTTGAAGAAACAGGCCAAGCATCAGAACCAGATTTATATATGAGATTTTGGACTTATCAGACCAGGAATTTAAAATAATTATGGTTAAAATAAATAAATTTTAAAAACTATGGTTAATATGCTCTGGTTAATAAGGACTCTGAAGGGAAAGTGGGCAACATACAAGAACAGGCGAATAACGTAAGCAGTGATGGAAACTCTTAAGAATCAAAAGGAGATATTGGAAATCAAAAATACTGTAACAGAGATGAGGAAAGCCTTAGATAGATTCATCAGTAGACTGGACATGGCCAGGGAAAGCATTAGTGAGCTTGAACATGTGTCAACAGAAACTGTCCAAATGCTAAAGGCCCATCCATGGCAGATTGGATAAAGAAAATGTGGTACACGTACACTGTGGAATACTATGCAGCCATGAAAAAAGAACGAGATCCCATCCTTTGCAGGGACATGGATGAAGCTGGAGGCCATTATCCTTAGAAAACTAATCCAGGAACAGAAAACCAAATATCACATGTTCTCACTTATAAGAGGGAGCTAAATGATGAGAACACATGGACACAAAGAGGGGAGCAACAGACACTGGGGCTCACTTGAGGGTGGAGGGTGGGAGGAGGGAGAGGATCAGAAAAAATAACTAATGGGTACTAAACTTAGTACCTGGGTGATGAAATAATCTGTACACAAGTTTACCTATGTAACAAACTTGCACATATACCCCTGAACCTACAGTTAAAGAAACAAATAATATTAATGCAATTATTCTAATATAAGGGCTTGGACTCAGATCCTCCACCCACAAATTCTGTCTCTCATTGAGGAACACTGAGTCCACGGTGGTAGGGATGGTGTGGGAATGTTGACTGGTCTTCCTGGATCGTTAGAATTACTATTTGGGGATGCATACCATCTGATTCTGTCAATCTTTACCCATTTCCACCTATCCCATATCTCATAGAAGAACCATCTCAAGTACTAACTGCTTTATATCCCTTAAAACATTTCTGGTTGGCTGGTGTGGTGGCTCACATCTGTAATCTCAGCACTTTGGGAGGCCGAAGCAGGAAGACCACCTGAGGTCAAGAGTTCAAGACCAGCTTGGCCAACATGGTGAAACCCCATTTTATATTTTTTTCTACCAGAAAACAGAAAAATTAGCTGGGCGAGGTGGTGCACACCTGTAGTCCCAGCTACTGCAGAGGCTGATGTGGGTGGAATGCTTGAGCCCAGGAGGCAGAGGTTGCAGTGAGCTGAGATTGAACCACTGCACTCTAGCCTGGGTGACAGAGTAAGACCCTGTCTACAAAAAATAAAAGAAAATAAAATGAAGAAGTAAATAAATAAACTTTCTTGGACAAACAAAACTGAGGACATTTGTCACTGGCACACCTGACTTACAAGAAAAAATATTTAATGGGTACTAAACTTAGTACATGGGTGATGAAATAACCTGGTCAGGTGCAATGGTTCACACCTATAATCCCGGCATTTTGGCAGGCCAAGGAAGGAGGATCGCTTGAGCCTAGGAGTTTGAGACCAGTCTGGGCAACAGAGTGAAACGCTGTCTCTACACAAATTAAAAAAGAAAAAAAGATAGCCAGGCATGGTGGCATGTGCTGTGTTCCCAGCTACTTGGGAGGCTGAGGTGGGGGTATTGCTTGAGCCTGGGAAGCTAAGGCTAAGCCTGCAGTGAGCTATGATCGTGCCACTGCACCCTAGCCTGGACGACAGAGTGAGACCCTGTCTCCGAAAAAAAAAAAAAAAAAAAATAAACAAAAGAGAAAAACCCTGTCTCCGAAAAAAAAAAAAAAAAAAACAACAAACAAACATAAATAAATAAATAAAAATCTTTGTCTTATTCTGACTTGTTAACAGTTAACAAACAGACACACTTGTTTAAATTAATAATAGCAACAATGTATTTGGTGATTATAGTTTATAGATCAGAGAAATAACATGACACAGTAATATCAAGGACAGAAGGGGGGAATTGGGAGGACTCCATTCTAAGGTACTTGCAGACTCCATGCAGTGGTATAGTATTACTTGAAAGTGGATTTGGATTAGTCATAAATGTATATTGCAAACTCCAGGGTAACCACTAAAAAGGTTTTCAAAAGAAGTGTAATTGATATGCTAGGAGAGGAGAGAAAATGGAGTCATACAAAAAAAGCTGAGGCTTTTACATTTTTGCCTGAAAACTTCAGGAAATCATTGAAAGATTTTAAGAAGAAAAGAGACAAGATCAAATATGTAGTTTACCAAGAACAAACTGGGTAGTCGTGAGAATAAACAGGGTGTGGCCGCACCTCACAGGATGCAGGGAGACCAGCTGGAAGGGAACCCCAGTAATCCAGGCAAGAAGACGTGGGGCTCAGATGAACCCACGGGCACTCAGAGGAGAGATCAAAAGGGGGAGAATCTTTTCAAGAGGTGGAATTGTAGGATCTGCTAAGCAACAGGTATAAGAGGAACATTGTATCAGTCAGGGTTCAACCAGAAAAGCAGAATCAGTAGATTAAGGCAGAAGGACAGACAGACAGACAGATAGGGAGATACCAAAACGAAACATGGGGCAACATGGGGTTCCTTTAACCCCTGGGCTGAAGCTATCTGCCTGCCTCAGCCTCCCAAAGTGCCAGGATTACGGGTGTGAGCCACTGCACCCGGCCTATACATATATATCACACACATATATATGTTGTATATTTTACAAACATATTTGTATACTATATTATAGTTTATAAATATATAAAATGTACAGATATATCAATATATAATTATATAAATGTTTATAATATTTATATATAAAATTTATACAGATATATGGATTATTTATGTTTAAATATAATATATAGCTATATAAATTTTTATATATAAATATTATAAACATATATTTATGTATATATAAATATATATGTTTTATATATTTATAAACATATAACTTTATAAATTATAAATATACATTGATATATCTTTATAAATTTTATAAATTTTTTTCTTTTTTCTTTATTTTTTACCCCCCAGCCTCCCAAATTTTTTTCTTTTTTTAGGCAGGGTCTCGCCCTGTTGCCCAGGGTGGAGTGGAGTGGTGCAATCACAGCTCACTGTAATCTCACATTCCTGGGCTCCAGGAATCCTCCCATCTCAGCCTCCGTAAGTGCTAGGATTATAGGCATGAACCATCACTCCTGGCCTAAATATATATAATACTGACATAATATAACATTGATAAAATATAGACATTGAAGGGCCGGGCGCGGTGGCTCAAGCCTGTAATCCCAGCACTTTGGGAGGCCGAGGCAGGTGGATCACGAGGTCAAGAGGTCGAGACCATCCTGGTCAACATGGTGAAACCCCGTCTCTACTAAAACTACAAAAAAAAAAATTAGCTGGGCATGGTGGCGCGTGCCTGTAGTCCCAGCTACTCAGGAGGCTGAGGCAGGAGAATTGCTTGAACCCAGGAGGCGGAGGTTGCGGTGAGCCGAGATCGCGCCATTGCACTCCAGCCTGGGTAACAAAAGCGAAACTCCGTCTCAAAAAAAAAATATATATAGACATTGATTTATCACAAGGAATTAGCTTATTGGCTCACCCAACTGTGGCTGTTGGCTAGACAATCCTGAAGTCAGCAGGGCAGGCAGCCAGCAACAAACCATGCCGGGGAAAGGGAGCAACTCGGGTAAGGGTTCAGAGTCCGGAACCTCAGAGGGGGTTCACGGGTGGCCTAGCCCTCCTATAAAGGCCTTCCACATGATTAGGTCAAGCCACCCAGGATACTCTCCCTTTTGAGTAACTTAAAGCAAACAATTGAGGAATTTAATTACGTCTGCAAAATCCCCTCACAGCAGCACCTAAATTACTGTTTGTCTGAAGAGCTGGAAGATGGTGTGTGTGTGCTCCCAGTAGCCATTATAACTGGAGCTATACTAGAGAGGGAATCCCGGGAGTCTTGTTTAGCTTAGCAAGTTGACACATGACAAATATTCAGAGTGATACCCAGGGTTTTTGAGTTGGGTGATAGGTGCTAACAGAGAGAACACAGAATATTTGGATTTGAGAGAGAAAATATAAATAGTAAGCTTGATTTCTGCATGTTGAGTTTCAAGGGCCATGGGATTTTTTTTTTTTTTTTTTTTTTTTTTGAGATAGGGTCTTGCTCTGTTGCCCAGGCTGGAGTACAATGGTATGATCATGGCTCACTAATCTAACCTCCACCTCCCAGGCTCAAACGATCCTCTGACCTCAGTCTCCCAAGTAGCTGGGACCACTAGCTGGGACCACAGACCTGTGCCACCATTCCTGGCTAATTTTTGTATTTTTTTTTGTAGAGACAGGGTTCTCCCTATGTTGCCCAGGTTGGTCTCAACTCCTGAGCTCAAGGGATCTGCCTGCCTCAGCCTCCCAAAGTGCTGGGATTACAGGTGTGAACCAGCACCCCTGGTCCTGCCAGGAGATTTTCTTTTCTTTTCTTTTTTCTTTTTTTTTTTTTTTTTGGCCAGGGTATTTTCTTAAATGCAATAGGCTGCTTCTTGTTGCAGGTCCTTTCCAAACACCATACTCAAAAGCTAGTCCTTCCTCTCTTCACTAAATAATACCTATTTGTCCTTTTATATTTTCATACAGATAATTTTCAGATTTACTTCTATAACTTCTACTATTAGATTATTTTGTCTTTTTCTTGAAAATGCCACTTTATGCAATACCACTGATTTGATAATGGAAAAAACAAAAAGATATATACATATAAAATATATAAATAAAAAAGAAAATACCACTTTAACTAACTGAAATAATTCACCTGCGAAGTGCGGTGGTATGTTCATTTTGCTCACCAGTGTCACCCCAGTGCCTAGCACAATATTCAAGTATTTGCTGAATAAGAAGTCCACCAGCCTGTGGGTACTCAGGCTTGAAAGAAAACACAGAGGTCAGAGCTAGAAGGAAAAAACAGAGTCAGCAGCACTGAGGTGATTTATGATAAAGTTTTCCAGTGAGAACACATAGAATGGGAAGAGGAGAGAGCTGAAGACAAACCCTGAAAAATCAGGACATTTAAGAAGCCGAGGGGGGACACAGTGGCTCACACCTGTAATCCCCGCACTTTGGGAGGCCGAGGCAGACAGATCACCTGAGGTCAGGAGTTCAAAACCAGCCTGGCCAACATGATGAAATCCAGTCTCTACTAAAAATACAAAAATTACCTGGGTGTGGTGGTACATGCCTGTAGTCCCAGCTACTCAGGAGGCTGAGGCAGAATTGCTTGAACCCAGGAGGTGGAGGTTGCAGTGAGCTGAGATCCAGCCACTGCACTCCACCTTGGTAACAGAGCAAGACCCCATCTCGAAAAAAATAAAAATAACAGTTTGATTCTAAC
>NW_016107386.1:1321472-1328960 GCF_001604975.1 Cebus imitator
AAAAAAAAAGAGGCCAGGTGCAGTGGCTCACATCTGTAATCCCAGCACTTTGGGAAGATGAGGCGGGCGGATCACGAGGTCAGGAGTTTGAGACCAGCTTGACCAACATGTCAAAACCCCATCTCTACTAAAACAATATATAAAAATTAGCCAGGCATGGTGGCGGGAGCCTGTAATCACAGCTACTCAGGAGGATGAGGCAGGAGAGTCACTTGAACCTGGGAGGCGGAGGTTGTGGTAAGCTGAGATTGTGCCATTACACTCCAGCCTGGGCAACAAGAATAAGACTCCATCTCAAAAAGAAAGAAAGAAAAAATAAGCCGAGAAAAGGAAGCCCCCAAAGATGGGAAGAACCACCAGAAAGAAGAGAGAAAGGAGGTGGAGACAGGCACAGGCCTGTAATCTCAGCACTTTGGGAGGCCAGAAGTTTGAGTTCAAGAAAGGAGGCAGGAGGGACCAAGATGGGGAAGGAAGAGTGGTGGTTAATTTTTAGATTTTTCATTAAGGCGGAAGAGACATCAGGAAGCTGATAGATTGAGGGTACACCATTTCCTAAGAGGAAGGACCAGGGACAAGAGGAGAGGCTCAGCAGGGAGTATCCAAAGCGCCCTGGCCTGGCCCTGATGCTTCTCTGAAGCAGCAATCTCCAGAGAAGTCAGAGAGCAGACACTGCCAAAGAGTCCACTGCCAAAACTCAGACTTCCCTCTCCCCTGACACCTGGCCTCCTGCAGGCTGGTTCAAAGACCAAAGGCATTTCTCTCAGTCCCCACTGACAGGAGTGGGAGGAGAGGAAAGAGTTCACTTTCCCAGACTCTACTTGAACCTAAAAGGAGTCAGCCTAGCTGGCTGACACACACTGCTTTGGCTTACAGAGCCCCCCTCAACACACACAGACACACAGGGCCAGACCTTCCCTTGACATCTCCGTTCCCCTTAACACTGCAAAGTCCTCTGCTTCTCAGAATGGAGGCACTATCATCAAGGGGTAATCTAATCATTTGCTAATTATGCAAGAGTCTTTGCCTTCTTAACTGAAGTAAAGAAAGAAACTGCAGAGTCCCTGTCTTAAATAAAACATAAAAAAAAAAAATCTGAATGATCTGTCTGGGACATTTCCCCCACATACCCACTGACCCCCAATGGGCACTGTTCCCTGACCCCTGCAGGGCAAACCCAAGTCCTTCTATGATGTATGCTCCCACAGGATCCTGTCCTTTGCAGCAAGCTGGGCTTTTGTGATTGTCACCTTCTTGTCATTGACTGTTATTTGTGCAAAGCCTGCCTCCCCTGACAGACTTAAGGCTCCCGAGCGTCTGTGATGTTTACTGCTACATCTTTCATATGCCCTCTAAAAATATTTACTGCTTACTTGAAATGCATTCCAACTTCTTGGGTCTCTTGGCATCAAGGATGTCACCTCTTTTAAGTCAAACTCAGAACCTGCCTAGGTTACAGAATTAAGCGCAGGCTTCTTTCATGAAGCTGCAGATCGTCTACCTTGCCTATACTGAGTCATACTGGTCTCTAATCTAAATTTTCTTCCACAGTTACTGTCCCTCCTCCCACACAAGCCACATCTAGTCTTCCCTAAAAAGGCCATTATCATGTCCAGAGTAGCCCCACTTCTGAAGGATTATGGTTCCACTACTAGGAACAAGGTAGGAGTAAAAAAATCAGACCGGTGACTGAATGATATCTCCCTCCTAGGATTAGAGAATGTCACAGCTGGAAGACATTAGTGATCCAAGATCTCAGTTTTCAGAAGAGGAAACTGAAGCTGAGAAAGGTGCACATGGACTGGGCATTTTTGGTACACTTGGTCCTGCACTAAGCACTTGCAGCAGTTATAAAGATGGACAGTCAACAGATCCAGTCCACAAAGACAGGACAACAGCTAAGGCCTTACTTCCCCCAAGGTTCTCTGTCCACTATAGCCTACCTTGCCATCTCCTTAAAAAAGAAGGAAAGAAAGAGTGAGAGGGAAACAAAGAGAAAAAAAAGAAACAGACTACTACCTCCTCTGACATTATGCTCATCCTTCCCAGAGAGAGCAGGTTTTCTCTGGCAAATGGTATCAGAGATCAGAAAACAAGCTTCGAAATTTCTTCTGAGGTATCCTCTCACGAGCAGAAGTGCACAAGATTCCTATTTGTAGTCCCAGGTAGGGAGAAAAGTGAAACATCATCGCTGGTACTCACATCAGAGGAAGACGAAGGCAGCCAAAGACCTCAGACGGTCAGACACAAAGACCACTGGGACAGGCAAGGATTAGGGTCAAGGCTGCCTAGAGCAAGCTGGAAAATGAGAGTAATAATTACAGGAGCAGGCCCAGGTACAGGCTTATGGATACTCGTCTGATTCCAAGGCTGCTGGGCTGTGAGACACCAGATGACTTAGAAAGAGTAACCTGTCTTGCCTTTTTCACAAAAGGGCCAATGGTCTAGGGCTTTGTGCTCTAAACCAACCATTCATCACCCCCTTAGTCAAGGCTCTGAACCGGGCTTTTCTCTACAAGGATCTGAAGCCCGTATGCAAGTAGCAGATGCTGGTTTTTGTTTTCGTTTTTTTGAGGCAGGGTCTTGCTCTGTCACCCAGGCTGTGGTACAGTGGTGTGATAATAGCTCCTGGGCTCAAGCAATCCTCCAGCCTCAAACTCCCCAGCAGCTAGGACTACAAGTGCGGCACAGAACGTGGCTAATTAAAAAAAAAGTATTTTTGTAGAGACAGGGTCCCATTGTGTTGCCCGAGCTGGTCTCCAACTCCTGGGCTCAAGCCATCCTCCCCCTCAGCCTCTCAAAGTGCTGGGATTATAGGCATGAGCCACTTCGCCTGGCCGCAATTACCAATCTCTAGGAGTTGTGAAAATGAAATGAAATTTGGTATGAAACGCATTTCACTAGGAAGGATGTAATTTCCATAAGGGCTGATTTTTGTCCACTGCTGTGTCTCCAGCGTCTAGAACAGGGCCTAGGACTTCTGTGCAAACTCTTCTTATAGTCCTCGGCATGGCATCGGGAAAAGGGTGGGAGGTAGCACTTCCTAACGCACTTAGCACTTCCTAACGCACCCCAGTACCCCTCTTGCTCTTCCTTGGCTGAAAATGCAGGCGTATTTTTGTCTCTTCCAGGATTACAGATGGTGCTCATACCAGTCTAACGCAGCTTAGCAAAACCGGCCAGAGGCTGGGCGCAGCGGCTCACTTGTGACACCTGTAGTCCCAGCACTTTGGGAGGCCTAGGCGGGCGGAGTTTGAGACCAGCGTGAGCAGCATGGAGAAACCCCGTCTCTACAAAAATAAAATACAAAAAACTAGCTGGGCGTGGTGGTGCCCGCCTGCAATCCTAGTTATTCAAGAGTCTGAGGCGGGAGAATCGCTGAGGCCCGCGAGGCGAAGACTGCAGTGAGCCGAGATCGTGTCACCGTACTACAGCCCCAGCGACGGAGTGACACCCTATCTCAAAACAAACACAAAAACAAAAACCGGGCCGATCCCCAAAACGCCTTTCACCTGTGCTTTCAGCTCACCTCAGGGCTCAGGGCCAGCCCCCAGGCTGCTGCCTGCCCTCCGACAGACGGCCTCCCCCCATCGGTACTCCCCCAACCCGGACAGCTCGTAAAGCCCCAGCCCCTCAGCCTGGCAGTCGCAGGCAATGGGAGTCAGAGCTGAGGGGCCCATCTGCAGGGCCCTCCTCGCTCCAGGCCACTCCTCGCGCCACGTGGCTTCTGCAGGTGGAAGTCCAGCCCGCGCTGCGCCCGGCCTGGGCAGTCAGGACAGAAATCTCAGCTCCCTCCCGAGATCTGGCGATTGCAAGGAGATAGGGCGAGCGGCCTCATCCCAAAGCCCCTTACCTGGTCCCCGGACAAATGCCACCAGATAAAGCCCGCCTGGGAAACCTGGCGGGGCGAGAGGAGGACCTGCGCGGGGGAACCGCCCCCACGCCCGCCCAACGCCCCTCCTTCTCCACCAATCCCAGGTCCGCCAGCCGCATGGGCAAGCCTTCTCCACTCAGGGGCCCGGCGAGCCCGCTGCAGCCTCTGCAGCTGCCGTAGCCGGCCCGCGCAGTGGGCGGGCGCCTTGATGCGCTTGCGCACTCTGGGGAAAGCGGAGCTGCACCCCGCCCCGTACCGCTGCTCCGCATCTCCGCTGTGCGTGCTAGGGACGTTGGGGGCGGCGCCGCAGCAGTTGCCCCTGGTAACAGGGGAGGAAGCAGGAGGAGGAGGAGGAGGAGGAGGAGGAGGAGGAGGAGGAGGAGGAGGAGGGACTCGGCGGGAGGATGGTGAGTGAGGGGTCCCGGGCCCCCTTGGAGCCGGCCGGTTACCCCCCTCCCGTCCCCAGGCCCAGGGCGGAGCACTGCGCTGAAAACCAAGGAGGGAATGGGACGGCGATCAGCCTGCTGTGTGGGTTCTGGACTGGTTTTCAGGGTCGGCGGGGAGCCCTGAGGGTGGGCCCTGGAGGGAGGCCTGGGCCTGGAGAGGAAGGCGGGGCTTGCAGCGGGTCCGAGGCTTAGGGAAGGGGCTGGCAGAGTGCGCGGATGGCCGGATGCGGAGCCCGGGCTCCATCATTACTTGGGGGGCAGCGGTGAGGGCGGATCCGAGGAGCTGCATAGAGCAGCTTTTGCTTGCAAGCTTAGACTTCCCGGGCCGTCGGTCTCCCGGCGCTGCAGTAAAGTGGGGTTCTTCTGGAGCCCGGCCAGAAGCGGAGAGAAGGCCGGCCCCGCTGTCTCTGAGGTCGCCCTGGCGGTAGCAGGGGAGATGGTAGTCTAGCTCTCCTCCTTCTCGCGCTCTGCGGGCCCCTGGGGGGCAGGGGAGTAAGTCCCAGGACACCAAGGGGTGCCGCTTGGAAGGGATCCCCGGTGGATTTTACGCCGTCTTTGTGTCTGCGTGGCGGGTGCGCTTCCTCAGTCCCGAATTAGCTAGTTATTTGCTGAGAGTTTTGCAAGACCTGGTTGTTGGTGATGACCGATTTTTCGTTCAATACTTAATCCACGTTGATGGAGGCAAATTAGCTGCCCGGTCCCTAGAATTTCCTTCAAGACCTTTTGCAATCTCCTTTTACATGTGACCACACCAGGACCAAAAATTCTTAATCCTGCCTTGGGGTCTCCAAACTGAAAAGAACGAGAAGTTAAAAATGGAGATTGAACTTCAATCTGGTGTTCTCTGTCAGCCCTAATTAAAGCTGTCCCAAATTCTAAATTATGGTTGTGACAGATCTGACCGTTAACACTCTGTTTCTTGTTGATTTCTGTACAGTTAGTTGGAAGGAGTTAAAATGGAATGAGTAATTTTAGAGCTATCAAAGAAAAATTGATTTTGAAGCACTTAGAGCAATTTAGTTGGCTGCAAAGAGCCTGTAATCAAACTTATATTTACTGTTCCACCTCACTTCCTAGTTCCTTTCTTGACTTTTAGAAATGTTGAGCCACTTCTATTGATTTAAGAAGAAGAAGAAGAAAAAAAGCTAAAGCTAGATGCCCAGGAAGAAAAAATAATACATGTATGTTTGGTCATATTATCCAGTGAGTAGATTTAGATAGGAAAAAAAATCTCAATTGATTTTATATCGCCAGATTGTTAAAGAAGTAGAGTTATTTGTTCTAAAGTTGCCAATCACATTTCACACTTGCTACACTTGCAGGTTTTTTTTTTTTTTTTTAACCTCAGGCTAAACAGATTTTTACAACTCTTTCTTAATCGTTTATACAGGAGCTGTCCGTTTAAAGGCTAAGTTTTTCTCAACAAATGAGTGCAAACATAAATATTTACCCAAAAAATAGCTAGAATTGAAATGAAAAGGGCATGCCAAACCAACAGAGAATGAGATTCGTCATTATGGATGAGAAGTGCATGAGAGTTGGCTAACTTTTCCCAGTTTGTTTATCAATTAAGTGGACTGTGTAATTCCGTGATTGTTTAATGTATAATTACAGGCCACAGTAAATTAACCACTGCTCATGTTTCCAGGTGCAAACTGGCACTGTATACAACAAACTGACAGTGTATATACAACACTTATATACAACTGTTGTGTTCAATGATGAAAACATTTTGTTTTTCTTTTTTCCCTTTCCTAGAATGAACAGTAAGAAATTAGGACAAATTAGTCTGGATTCTTTATCTGCTTTCCCAAATGCATTTTTTTTTTTCTATCTCCAAAAGTGTCAGCTATTCTTAAAACTGGAAGTAGAACACTGAATTTAGTCAGTGATGTGACTTAAGTGTGTCCTATCCGGTATCCCATGAGCTTTAACTGTACAACTGAAGAATGAACCCCAAGTTTTTTTTGTTTTTTTGTTTTAAACTTCAGCTGTGACTAATACACAATTTTTTTCAAATTTGGGTAACCGTGGCAAAAACCCAAATATGGGTTTCCCTGAACATTTAAAGTCAACTGTTTTACCCCTGCTTTACAATGCCGGGTTCTTGATGAATTACTAAAATGACAGTAATTTTAGCACATAACTAACCACTGTTATTTAACATCTGACTCTTTCATTCAGTAATTATTTATGGAGTACTTTCTACATATATGGAGCTTGTGATTGTTCTCATGAATGTTCAACATTTGAAGATTTGTTCCCAACAGTATTTATATTTTCTGGCTGGAAAATGGCAGTGAAAAATTATTTTAAAAAATAAACAAAACACAGGGCTATTGTTTTGAATGACTACTTTGTGTCATGTTTTACATACATGACCTCATTTCATCCTCATAACATCATTTCTTGAGATATAAGTATTGTTCCCATTTTCTAGCTGAAACTAGAAAATGTGCAGGGTTATATGTGTGTATAAACACACACACACACAGAGAAGCTGAATACAAGTCTGAGAAACTCTAAAGCCCATAATGTTCATTTCATTAGGACTCTGGTAAAGTGGGAACTCACTCTTCCTGAGGAGATGCCCAGATTTTGTTCCTCAGGAAACATTGTTTGTATTTATTTAGTAGAGGGCGATGAGAAAGAAGATAAAGTTTGGATGAAGTTCTCCATTTTGAGCTTTAAACTGTTAGGAGTTCAGTTAAAAGAGGTGAAAATAGATGAAAGTCAGTTATATTTAAGCTAGTTATAGGGACTGTATGTACGAGATGGTTGGCTTCGAAATTTCAGTATTTAAATATTAGCTGCTCCTTACAACCACGTATATTTTCCATATACCAACACATTTCTCCCCCCTCCACCACTCTGGTTTCTTTGAATGACCTAGTTTGTATTGTTTTAGGTCAGTGCACCATGCCTCTGCCAATAGTTGAGTTTAAGCTGATTCCAAGGCAGATGAAACGTCTGTAGTCCATAGTACATCTATTCATGATTTGACTGTAGAAAAGTTTGCTTAAATGTTTTGTGGTTGAGTCAGACCACTTCTGCCCACCAGGGTGCAGATAACTTGTATACATACATGCTGGTAACACACAATATACTTGTAACTGAAGTTCATGTTTCTTTCTTTTTTCTTAGGTCGTTTTTATCTAGTATTTTTCTTTT
>NW_016107386.1:1329131-1332931 GCF_001604975.1 Cebus imitator
TAGAGACGGGGTTTCACCATGTTGACCAGGATGGTCTCGATCTCTTGACCTCGTGATCCACCCGCCGCGGCCTCCCAAAGTGCTGGGATTACAGGCTTGAGCCACCGCGCCCGGCCCATAGTTCATGTTTCTTAAATTGCATTAATGTTACAGGAATATAAATCCTACATGGAGATCACGTCTGTTTTGCTCACTCTTGTACCTAAGGCAGATTATTGGTGTTTAATGATAATTGAGCGAATGGATACTTTGGCCAAAAATGCACTTTAAAAATTAATTTTATTGTATTTATACTGCAACACTCAGCCCCATAATAATATCTGTCTCCCTTCATTTGACAGTTGAAATAAAATGTGGGCATATATGCATAGATGCATGGAATAGACTTATTCTGGTCTCTTTCTTCCAGCCTCTTAAATCAGCTTACTTTGTACCTTTCAGGCAGAACCCTGATCTCTATAAATATCCTCTTCCCTATTTAGCAAACCCTGATAATCCTGTGATCCCCTGTCCTCAGTAGTTGGATTAATATGCTGCTGTATTATATTTGTACTTGTCTTCCCTAGACCATGCTTGAAATGCCATTTATCTTTTGCTGAAAGAAAATATTAGCTGAACTTTCCATTTCTCCATAATTTCACTTAAAGGTGAAGCATCTGAAGTTATTATTTCCTAATAAGGAAATTTACTCATTAGAAATGTAAAAGCACTGTATTCTACACTATTAGGTTAGTAAAGTTAATCTATAGTTGGATTTTTTTTTTTTTTTTTTTTTTTTGAGACGGAGTCTAGCTCTGTGTCCCAGGCTAGAGTACAGTGGTGTGATCTCAGCTCACTGCAACCTTCCTCTTCCAGGTTCAAGCTATTCTCCTGCATCAGCCTCCCAAGTAGCTGGGAATACAGGTACCCAACATCATGCCCGGCCAATTTTTTTTTGTATTTTTAGTAGAAATGAGGTTTCACCATGTTGGCCAGGCTGGTCTCAAACTCCTGGCCTCAAGTGATCCACCCACCTCAACCTCCCAAAGTGCTGGGATTACAGGCACGAGCCACTGTGCTCAGCCTTATAGTTAGAATGATTTCTTTTTCTTTCTCATCTGTGCTTTGCCCCTCTCCTTTTAAGATGAATAAACATTATGTTTCTTCCCACCCCGCCTTTTTTTTTGAGACAGGATCCAGCTCTCTCATCCAGCCCAGAATGCAGTGGCCTGACCATAGCTTACTACAGCCTCAAACTCTTGGGCTCAAGCCATCCTTCTGTCTCAGCCCCCTGAGTAGCTGGAAACACAGGTGCACACCACCACACCTGGATCATTTTTTCTTTTTGGTAGGGATATGTGTCTCGCTTTGTTGCCCAGGATGGTCTTGAATTCCTGGCCTCAAGCTATCCTCCTGCCTCGGCCTCCCAAAGCACTGGTATTACAGGTGTGAATCACTGTGTCTGGTCTTGTTTTTCTCTTAATTATTTAATTTCAAATGTAATGAGTATGTAGAAAGTCTCTATCTGGAAAAGAGACACATGAAGAAAAACCCAAAACATTAGGCCGGGCGCGGTGGCTCAAGCCTGTAATCCCAGCACTTTGGGAGGCCGAGGCGGGTGGATCATGAGGTCAAGAGGTCGAGACCATCCTGGTCAACATGGTGAAACCCCGTCTCTACTAAAAATATAAAAAATTAGCTGGGCATGGTGGCACGTGCCTGTAATCCCAGCTACTCAGGAGGCTGAGGCGGGAAATTGCCTGAACCCAGGAGGCGGAGGTTACGGTGAGCCGAGATCGTGCCATTGCACTCCAGCCTGGGTAACAAGAGCGAAACTCTGTCTCAAAAAAAAAAAAAGAAAAGAAAAGAAAAACCCAAAACATTAATTTTAAACTTTGAAAATATTTTATAAGCTGGGCACGGTCACCTGAGGTTGGGAGTTCGAGATCAGCCTGACCAACATTGAGAAACCCTGTCTCTGCTAAAAATACGAAATTAGCTGGGCATGGTGGCGCATGCTTATAATCCCAGCTACTTAGGAGGCTGAGGCAGGAGAATCACTTGAACCCGGGAGGCAGAGGTTTCGGTCAGCGAGATCGCATCATTGCACTCCAGCCTGAGCAACAAGAGCAAAACTCTGTCTCAAAAAAAAAAAAGAAAACAGATCTTCCTTTATAATTTCTACACAAGCAGATAATCAGATAATGCATGAGAAGAACTTTGCCTATATGTCATTTAATATACTAATTTGATACATTCCAGCTGTTTTAGAATTTAAGAAGTAATGAGGCCCCTTCTTTTCACTTACAATCAGGAACTCAAGATGAGTAGTAAAATGGGTTTTCCTGTTCTCAGCCTTTTTATATAACTAGTCCCCTAAGGATCTCAGAATTTTAATTTTTACTTTTCTGAAAGGTGATATTATAAATGAGTGATTGCAATATAGCTAATAGAAACCAGGGAGGCTTCTTGTAAATATAGTTTTAAGAAGGAATGGTGTCAAAAATATTCAAGACCAGATGAGATAAAAAAGCAAAAAAAAAGTCTTGCCTTTGGGTGGATCACTTGAGCTTAGGAATTCAAGATCAGCTTGGGCAATATGGTAAAACCCCATCTTTACAAAAAATACGAAACTTAGCGAGGCATGGCAGCATGAGCTGTAGTCCCAGCTACTGGAAAGGCTGAGGTGGAAGGATCGCTTGAGCCTAGGAAGTCGAAGCTGCAGTGAGCCGTGTTTAAGCCACATACTCCAGCCTAGGTGACAGAGGAAGACCCTGTTCCCCCCACAAAAAAAGAAAGAAAAAAAAGTCTGGCCTTTTAAAAAGCCGGACTTTTGTTTGTTTCAAATCTATTTAATCTTTCACCCCAAAATCTTTTGGCATAGAATTTGTCTAGCTTAGACTAAACCCTCCATTTTACTGCTGGAAAAAATTGAGGCATAGAGAGGTTAATGTGATCCTTAGCAAGTCAGTACAAATACAGTATGAGAAGTGGTAAAGAGTCTCTGAGGCAGAAAGGTATTCTTAATAATTATGCATATTTGCATATCATTGTCCAAAGATGCAGTTGTTGAGAATTATTTCTCAGAAGTATTGTTTGATCTGAGTGAGCAAGCTGGTTTGAATTATTGCCTGGTGCAGTGTGAATAACAAATACAACCATTTTACGTAATTCTAAGACTCAGTATGAAGGAATTTCTTCTTGAGCTGGGAGACTGAATTATATGCCCTTTAAACTTTGGGATTCTTTAACTCTTGTTCTAGCCATGTGTTGTTAGAACAAGATTGTCAGCTATAGCACAGAACAAATAACTTTCCTATAAAGATTGTCTTACATTCTTAACTAAAAATCAACATGGTTTATTTCTTTTTTAATTTTTTTATTTTTTGGAGATAGAGTCTCACTTCTTCACTCAGGCTGGAGTGCAGTGGTGCAAATACAGCTCACTGCAACCTCAACCTCCAGGCTCAAGCAATCCTCTCACCTCAGCTTCCTGAGTAGCTGGGACCACAGGCATGTGCCACCATGCCTGCCTTATTTGTTTTTTATTTTTTATAGGGACAGGATCTCACTATGTTGCCAGGGCTGGTCTTGAACTCCTGGGCTCTAGCAGCCCTCCTGCCTTAACCTTCCAAAGTGCTGGAATTACAGGCATGAGCCACTATGCCCAGCAACATGGTTTATTTCTATCCATAAAAACATAATAAGGCCGGGCGCGGTGGCTCAAGCCTGTAATCCCAGCACTTTGGGAGGCCGAGGCGGGTGGATCACGAGGTCAAGAGATCGAGACCATCCTGGTCAACATGGTGAAACCCCGTCTC
>NW_016107386.1:1333171-1342874 GCF_001604975.1 Cebus imitator
AATAAATAATGGCCAGGAGAGGTGGCTCATGTCTGTAATCTCAACATTTTGGGAGGCCAAGGTGGGTGGATCACTTGAGGCCAGGAGTTTAAGACCAGCTGGCCAATGTGGCGAAACCCCATCTCTACCAAAAATATAAAAATTAGCCAGGCATAGTGGCTCCCTCCTGTAATCCCAGCTGCTCTGGAGGCTGACGCACGACAATTGCTTAAACCCGGGAGACAGGTTGCAGTTGAGCCGAGATTACACCACTGCACTCCAGCCTGGGTGACAGAGCGAGGCTCTGTCTAAAAATAATAATAATGAAACAAGAAACAGAAATATTAGATTAACAGTAAAACATTCCTTGGTTGATTTTGGTGGGTTTTTTTTTTTCCTTCATAGGTGCCTTTTATGATTTCCTAACTTCTCTATTGTACCAAATTTTTCATCTAAAAAACAGAGATAATCTATATCATACACCTGTCCTATAGGGTCTTGTGAAAAATGATGGTAGAACATTTTGAATGAAGAAGTCTTACAGTTGTGCTAAAATAGATTTAACAAATTTTTTAATTTTTTCTTTTTAATTTTTATGGCTCCTTGATGTATATATTTGTAGGATACATGAGATGTTTTGATACAGGCATGCAATGGAAAATGATGAAATAGATAAAATCATGAACAGAGAACCCAATTCTAATTTTATATAGCCTTTTTATATATTTTTGTATAATGCCTTAAAAATCTTGTGTGGCCGGGTGTGGTGGCTCACGCCTGTAATCCCAGCACTTTGGGAGGCTGAGATGCGCGGATCATGAGGTCAGGAGTTTGAGACCAGCCTGACCAACAAGGTAAAACCCGATCTCTACTAAAAATACAAAAATTAGCTGGGCATGGTGGCACATGCCTGTAATCCCAGCTACTCAGGAGAGGCTGAGGCAGGAGAATTGCTTGAACCTGGGAGGTGGAAGTTGTAGTGAGCCAAGATCGTGCCACTGCACTCCAGCCTGGGCAACAGAGTGAGACTACATCTCAAAAAAAAAGAAAAAATCTTGTGTTAACTTGGGTGTGTCATACTATTTAATTCCACAGGTGTTATCTAGTGTCTGTTTAATAAGTGCTAACCATTATGGGAGAAGCGTAGCCCTTACCACAAGAAACTTCAGTAAAGGAGAATAATACAAACATCAGTTACCTACTCTATATATAAAGGGCTTTAGGAACACAGATGGGGTAGAGTTCACACTCCCAGGAGATTTGGGGTGACTGCTAAGCTGGAATAATAGGAGGAGCAGGAATAAGCCATGCTATTATTAAGTTGCTGATTTAATTTAGGATTTCTACCAAAACTTGGAAAGAGGAAGCAAATGGAATAAGTGGCATTCGAATGAAAAATAATAACATTGGCGCTCCATAACCAAGAACTTCTTTCAAGAAGCTATTCTGATATCCAGTAATAGCAAAGTCAGTGCCCCCAAAGTAATCTGTCTCCTTCATGGTTGTTCAAGGGCTTACTCTCAATTTTGCGCAAGTTGAAAAGTGCACCAGACCAGGAGGTGAGAATCCTTCTCCTGGGCTTGGATAATGCTGGCAAGACCACTCTTCTGAAGCAGCTTGCATCTGAAGACATCAGCCACATCACACCTACACAGGTGAGCACTGCCTTGGCTCCAGATGCCGTGTGATGCAAGGAAGACGATAATAGCAATGTGAAAGACAAAACAGGAAGCACAGTTTTGTCCACTTCCAAGTTTTGTCTCTGAGAAAAGTGTATACAATCTAAAAATAACCAGATTTCAAAACTATGTAAGAGATTCCATTCTCATAAGGTATTTAGCGTAGCCAGATTCATAGAGACAGAATGCAGAATGGTGGTTACTGGGGCTGGGGAGAGGGGAATGGGATGTTACTGTTTAACGGGTACAGAGAGTCCGTTTTGCAAGATGAAAATAGTCTTGTGGATAACGGCACACAATGGGAATGTATTTAATTTTGCCATGGAACTGCACACTTTAAAATGGCTAAAATGGAACGTTTTATGTTATAATGTTAAAATGGTACATGTTATGTTACAATTTAAAATTTATGTATACATATATATGTGTGTGTGTATATATAGACAATCAAATCCCACAGATCCAAGTGATTACCTATATTCTTTTTATTTTTACTTTAATTTTTAAAATTAATAAATTATTTATTTTTTGACACAGAGTCTCACTCTGTTGTATAGGCTAGAGTGCAGTAGCGAAATCTTGGCTCACTGCAACCTCCACCTCCCAGATTCAAGCAGTTCTCAGGCCTCAGCCTCCCCTGTAGCTGGGACTACAGGTGTGTGCCGCCACACCCAGCTAATTTTTAAATTTTTTTTAGAGACAGTGTTTCACCATGTTGGTTAGGCTGGTCTCAAACTCCTGACCTCAATGATCCACCCACCTCCGACTCCCAAAGTGGTGGAATTACAGGCGTGAGCCACCACACCCAGCCTATTCTTTTTAAAAACAGCTTTATCTTCTCCGATTATGAAAGTAGTGCATGTAGAAAACACAGAGAAAGTATAAAGGAGAAAACTCTGAGAAAAATCATGGTTAAGGCTGGGCATGGTGGCTCACGCCTATAATCCTAGCACTTTGGGAGGCCAAGGCAGGCAGATCATGAGGTCAGGAGTTCAAGGCCATTCTGACCAACATGATAAAACCCCGTCTCTACTAAAAATACAAAAATTAGCCAGGTGTGGTGGGGCGTACCTGTAATCCCAGCTACTCAGGAGACTGAGGCAGGAGAATCACTTGAATCCAAGAGGCGGAGGTTGCAGTGAGCCAAGATTGCCCCATTGCATTTCAGCCTGGGTGACAGGGCGGGATTCTGTCTCAAACAAACAAGCGAACAAACAAACATTGTTAATATTTTAGCATATACTTTTCAGACTTAATAAATACAAATATGTATCAATTTTTTAAGTAAAAAACAATTACCTGCCTTTTTAAATCCAGCCTCATCAACCTTCCTGTTTCCGGAAAAGGCCAAGCAAGCAAAGCATAAAGGATAAGGCAGTGACGGTGCTCACAGTGTGGAGGATTAAAGACGAGTCCTGATTGGAAAAACTCTAGTGGGCTTCTTAGACCTCATTCCCTGTAGGAAATCCTGAGAATGCTTGACCTTTGGCTGAGCCAACAGGGACAGCCTGTTGGTCTTAGTCACTTTAAAGTGTTTGAGCATTAAAGGTTAGAGGTTTTAGCAAAACCAGAGTTATTTAGCATTTTCCATCACTGTACTATGATAAGACCCTGGTGTCAGGTTTGAATGGCTGTGCTGGTGTGTGTGCATACTTCACGGGCTGTGAGTCTTACTGATTCACAACTCTTTGTGGAAAAGTCATTTCAACTGCTACCAAATGAACAATTTTACAGCTTCTGAACAAATTTAATGTATAGCCCAAGGAGGAGCAAATTGCAGTAGTCTAGCCTAGAAGGGCTGAAAAACACAGATTAGTGTGTCAAGATTTCTGCCAGAAAAAGAAGTGCTAGTTTTTGTGTGCGTGCACCTGTGGTTTGTTGTCGTTATTATTGTTTGTATTAGTGATAGACTGTATCTCTCAAGAACACTAACAGGAAGATTTCCACTCTGCAAACACAGAAATAAACTCAAAGTTAGAACCCAAAGTTCTAACTCTAATCTTCAGGCTTTATTCAGTGTGTTATAGGTGACTCTGATATTATATTGTGTCAAGATTTCATATTCTTTAGAAACAAACTTTTATTATGTTTTTGTTTCATATTAGAAAAAATAATAAATGCTCATTGTAGTAAATTTAGAAAGTATAAATAAATAAAATTGAGAAACTAGAAGTGACCTGTAATGCCCAATCAGACAAACAACTGTTCACATTTAGGAATGTATCAAGTTTTTTCTATGCATATATATGATGGGTATATTTAAAATAAAAAATAAAAATGGCTCATAGAGGATATATTAGTTTGTATCTCATATATATATTTTTAGAGACAGGGTTTCACTCTGTTGGCCAGGCTGAAGTGCAGTGACACCATCCATAGCTCACTGCAGCCTCAAATTCCTGGGTTCAAGCAATCCTCCCGCCTCAGCCTCCTGAGTGGCTAGGACCACAGGCAGGTGCCACCATACCCAGTTCATTTTTTTTTTCCTGGGGTAGAGATGGGGTCTCATTGCATTGCCCAGGCTGGCCTTGAACTCCTGAGCTCAAGCTGTCCTCCTGCCTCAGCCTCCCAAAATGCTGGGATTATAGGTGTGAGCCACTGAGCTTGTTTCATCTTTTTCACTTAATAGATCATGAATATCTTTCTATGTTATTGTATATGTAAATATGTATGTAGTATACATCTCTACATGTTTGTGCCCTTTCGTTATTATTATTTCCTCAGAATAAAAAATTCCTAGATTTGTTGGGTCTCATGACTTATAGACGTTAAAGGCCATTGATACATATGGTGAAATTCCAAGATTTGTTTTACTGTTATTTATTTTTTGTTTTATTCCAGAAAGGATTCAGTATTACTGAGTTTGACATTTAATATCATTGAGTGTGGAATGTTTAAATACACCAAAGTAGTTTTGCCAATGAGTCACAATGAAACTGCTTTTTTAAATAAGCTGAAGCCATTTCCCTTTAAAATTCTTGAGTTTCTAATGTATTCAGTCATTGGCATGTTAGAGAAGCGAGAGTCAGCAGCATCCCCCATTATCCTCCAGAGACTGTGTATCCTCAGTGGAAACTGGGTGGCAATGTTCCTGTCCTATTGCACTGTGCCTTCGCCTTCTGTGCCAGGCAGCAGTGTTGACAGGCTGCCACATGAAACAAATGTTTGTGGAGGCATCCCCAAACCTATCTAACTGCAGTTATTCTGGATGAAATGTCTTCTATGGTAGCAAGCTGCTGATTGGGTCTTTCAAATCCTGGTTTCCCTATTAACTTTTGCAAGAAGACTTTTTAAAAAATTCTTTATGAAATACATTCTCTCAGAACCCCAAAGTGCTTGTTAATTTGTTTCTTTTCACACTAAACCACCAGCCAGCAATTCTGCCTGTCCCTGATTAGCTCACCTTCCTCAAAGTTTCACCTCAAGTAACTGTCTTGGAAATAAAGACTTCTGGCCGGGTGTGGTGGCTTGCACCCATAATCCCAGCGCTTTGGGAAGGGGGCAGATCACAACGTCAGGAGTTCGAGAGCAGCCTGGCCAACATGGTGAAACTCCATCTCTACTAAAAATTCAACAAATTAGCCAGGTGTGATGGCAGGTGCCTATAATCCCAGCTATTCAGGAGACTGAGGCAGTAGAACCTGGGAGGCGGAGGTTGCAGTGAGCTGAGACTGCACTGCTGCATTCCAGCCTGGGCAACCGAACCAGACTGTGTCTCAAAAGAAGAAAAAAAAAAGACCTTCCTTTTCAAGTTCATCAGAGTTGCCTATGAAAGCACAATTTTAAGTGACCACTTGTTTGTTTCCATCAGTGTCTGTAACCCAGGGCTCCACCTCCCTACTGGGCTGATATTGGAGTTACAAATCCAGCCTCCCCCATAGCATCCTCAGTTCTGCTCTCTTTTTCCTGATTAGTTCCAATAGGAAATTTATTTTGAGTTGCTCTTGAAGAATCTAATCCCTTAGATTTTTAGCTTTTGCCTCTTTAAATTTAGCTTGTGTTCTTTTCTGTTGAGTCTTCAGATTCAGCTTGTTTTTTTGTTAGTTACATGAAATGTCCTGTTAAATTTTACAATCCTGAAGATTCATAGGCATGTGGTGTGTGTTGATTAATTAGATCTATTCTCATTTAGAGTTATCCTCAGCGATTATATGTCTACATATGTTCATTGTAGAAAAACATCATGTTAGCCTGACATTATTTACACTGACTCCACAACCTGGATGAAATAAACACGTATAAAGATGGTTCTTTATTATTTGTCACAAAAAATCATTTTCAGCATTACCAGTATCACATATAGCAGAGTAATTTAGAATTAATAAAAAACATAGCGATTAAATGTAACTTTGTCAGAATTATGATCTCAGTTTAATAAAACTTGATGTTTTTGCCCCTGTTTCAGGGTTTCAACATCAAAAGTGTACAATCACAAGGTTTTAAGCTGAATGTATGGGACATTGGTGGACAGAGGAAAATCAGACCATACTGGAGGAATTATTTTGAAAATACTGATATTCTCGTAAGTACTCCTTCTGACACAGTAATTCATAGTATTTTCTGCCATGTGTTAGAAACATGGACACTGTAATGTTCTTTCTTGGCAGTAACTCCACAACCATAACATTAATCACTGTGAATTTAGCAGGGATAGGAGAAGACTGCAGATTATAAAGAAGAAACCAACGTCTTTGTATAACTTGTATAAAATGTTTTGGCAAGGCACGGTGGCTCACGCCTGTAATCCAAACACTTTGGGAGGCCCAGGTGGGTGGATCATGAGGTCAGGAGTTGAAGACCAGCCTGGCCAAGATGGTGAAACCCCCGTCTCTACCAAAAATACAAAAATTAGCTGGGCATGGTGGCGGGCAACTGTAATCCCTGCTACTTGGGAGGCTGAGACAGAGAATTGCTTGAACCTGGGAGGCAGAGGTTGCAGTGAACCAAGATCATGCCACCGCACCCCAGCCTGGGCGACAGAGCAAGACTACGTCTCAAAAAAAGAGAAAAAAAAAGATGTTTTGCTGTCGCTCAGTAACAATGTTGTACCCACATCCATCTTGGCAAAATAAAGTGTTTATTAATTGCCGTAGTGATTTGAATAGCACAAGGGAAGTTGGAAGATCATGCCACTGACTGTCACCCCTAGGAAGACAGTGAATCAAGTGTATCCCAAAGAGACCAACCAAATAGTGAAAGTACTGGAAACCATGATGTATAAGGAATGGTTGAGAGACCTGACAGTGTTCTTCCTAGAAAAGAGAACATTTGGAACTGTCTAGACTGCTTCAAGAATTATCTTAAGTCAGTGGGATTGAATAGTTCTAGAGGGCTGAGCCAGGAGCAAGATGGGGAATATTAGGTGATAGAATGTAATTTAGAATAAGGAAGAAGTTTCCTATAATTACAATCATCCAGAAGTAGGAGAAGCTGCCTCATGCATTGGGAATACCCTAATTCAGGCAGCATTCATTCAGGTGGAGGCCAAATGACAAGAGCTCCCAGCTCACTGTCACTTGCTTTAGGACCACTGCTGTTTCAGAATTCTTGGAGATTTCACTGTCCACATACATGATTTCCACAAAACCCTAGCCTCTCGGTTCCTTCACCTTCCCTCCTCCAATGGTCTTGTCACCCACTCTACCTCAGCCACATACTCTCATAATCATACCCTAAAACTAGGGAGGCTCATAAACTTAGATGGAAGAAAAATTGCATGTCATTTTTACTAACCTCTAATCAAAAGTTTGTGTTTACATCAATTATTATGATAGGCAATAAACTGCAATAATAGAAGCCACATCTATGTCTTCATTACTATTAAAAATCGTCTAGACTAGGTGTGGTGGCTCATGGCTATAATCTCAGCACTTTGGGAGGCTGAGGTGAGAGGATCACTTGAGCCCAGGAGGCGGAGTTTACAGTGAGCCCAGATCAAGATCGGGACACCACACTCCAGCCTGGGAGACAGAGTGATGCTCTGTCTCAAAAGAAATTAAAAAAAAAAAGAAATCATCTTGTATCTCAAACAGCTTCACCCTCTGCTGTTGTTTCCTAAGTGTCTCTCTCTTCTGGATCATTCCTATCAATATGAACATATCCTGTAGTTTCTCTTGCTTAAAAAAGAAAAAAATAGACCAGGCGCGATGGCTCACGCCTGTAATCCCAGCACTTTGGGAAGCTGAGGCAGGTGGATCACGAGGTCAGGAGATCGAGACCATCCTGGTCAACATGGTGAAACCCCACTCTACTAAAAATACAAAAAAATTAGCTACGTGTGGCGGTGCGTGCCTGTAGTCCCAGCTACTCAGGAGGCTGAGGCAGGAGGCAAGAGATTGCAGTGATCCGAGATCGCACCACTGCACTACAGCCTGGGTGAGAGTGTGAGACTCTGTCTCAAAAAAAAACAGAAAAAGAAAAAAATAAGCCCCAAAAAACTCCTCCTGACCATATATCCCCTCCAGATACTGTCCCACTCTGCTCAGCCTCCCTTTATAGAAAAACTCCTCAAAAGAGTTTCCTGTGCTCCCTTTCCTTTATCTCCTCCCAGTTACTCTTGAGCCTTTTATTCAGGCTCACTGATAATTCCACATTGCTAAAAGTAGGGTTCAATTTTCAGTACTTACCTCACTTGACCTGTCAGCCCATTTAACATTGATCATGCTGTCTTTGAAACATTGTCTTTTCTTGGCTTCCAAGACACCATTCTATCTTGGTTTTCCTCCTCAATGGCTATTCCTCCTCAATGACAATTCCTCCTAAATCTCCATTGCTATTTTTTTTTTTTTTTTGACAGAGTCTTGCTCTGCCGCTAGGCTGGAGCACAGTGGCACAGTCTCGGCTCACTGCAACCTCCGCCTCCCGGGTTCAAGTGATTCTTCCACCTCAGCCTCCCGAGTAGCTGGGACTACAGGTGCATGCCAAATGCCCAGCTAATTTTTGTATTTTTAGTAGAGATGGGATTTCACCATGTTGGCCAGGATGGTCTTGATCTCTTGACCTCGTGATCCACCCACCTCGGCCTCCCAAAGTGCTGGGATTACAGGTATGAGCCACCATGACCGGCCAGTACTACATATTAATACATACTAGAATGGCTAAAATTTTAAAACACTGCTGATACAGATGTAGAGCAACAGGAACTCCTCTTCATGGCTGGTGGAAATGCAAAATGGTACAGCCACTTTGGAAGACAGAGTAGTTTCTTACAAAGCTAAACATAGTCTTAGCATATAGTCCAGCAGTACTCCAGGATATCTGCCCAGTTAGTTGGAAATTGATACTCCACACAAAATCCTGCATAGGAATGTTTATGGCAGTTTTAGTCCCAATTTCCAAAACCTGGAACCAACCAAGATACCCTTCAATGGGTTAATAGATAAACAAACTGTGGTACACCCATGTAATAGAATATTGTCAGTGATAAAGAGACATGAGCATGAAGTCATGAAAAGACATGGAGGACTCATACCTGTAATCCCAGCACTTTGGGAGGCTAAGGCGGGCAGATTACCTGAGGTCAGGAGTTCAAGACCAGCCTGGCCAACATGGTGAAACCCTGTCTCTACTAAAAATACAAAAATTGGGGGCCAGGTGCGGTGGCTCATGCCTGTAATCACAGCACTTTGGGAGGCCAAGGCAGGCAGATCACCTGAGGTTGGGAATTCAAGACCAGCCTGGCCAATGTGGTGAAACCCCGTCTCTACTAAAAATACAAAAATTAGCTGGGTGTGGTGACTGGCACCTATAATTCCAGCTACTTGGGAGGCTGAGGCATGAGAATTTATTGAACTGAGGAGGCAGAGGTTGCCATGCCATAAGATCATGCCACTGCACTCTAGGCTGGGTGACAAGAGCAAAATTCTGTCTCAAAAAACAACAACAAAAAAACAAAAATTAGCCAGGCATGGTGGAGCATGCTTATAATCCTAGCCCCTCGGGAAGCTGAGGCAGAAGTATCACTTGAACCCAGGAGGCAGAGGTTGCAGTGAACTGAGATCTCACCATTGCACTCCAGCCTGGGCAACAGAACAAGACTCCATCCA
>NW_016107386.1:1342884-1350200 GCF_001604975.1 Cebus imitator
AAAAAAAAAAAAAAAAAAAGGACATGGAGGAACCTTAAATGCATTTTGCTAAGTTAAAGAAGTCAATCTGAGAAAGGTGCATGCTCTATATATTTCCAACTATATGACATTTTTTAAACAGGTAAAACTATAGAAATTAGTAAAATGTCTATTACGTAAAAGATTAGCGGTTAGCAGGGGTTTGGGGGTGGGAGGGGAGAGATGAATAGGCAACATAGGGGGATTTTCAGGATGGGGAGAACGATTCAGTGTGAAACTAATGGTGAATACATGACATTTGGGGTTTGTGAAAACTCATGGAACTTTAAAACGTGAATGAACCTAATGTATCAATATTCGTTCATTAGTTATAACAGATGGTACCACACTAATGCAAGATGTTACAGGGGAAATGGTGGGGGTAGAGAGGGGGATGTATATAGAACTCTGCAATTTCCTCAGTCCTGTGAATCTAACACTTTAAAAAGCATATACATGTTTCAAAAGCTATAGGCTCCCTTTTCCTCTTTCAATCAAGAGTTAGGAAAAAGCAGGTGACTGAGAGAAATTACATTCCTATCTGTTCATCTGCTGGATTCAGGTATCTTGAAAGAAATACCCAAGCAAGAGAAGTATGTAAGGACATTAGTGATTGTAAGTCTCCATAAGGAGGTCTCAGAAACTTTCTGGTCTCCAGGTAAGTGTAATTTTAAATCATAAGCTCTAATACCTTGAGGGTAGACTGTAAGGTCGTTGTAATATAATATAACCCTGGATTCCACATTCTCATGAGCTGAGAGTACTCAGGAATTAATGGACAATCCAGCAAAAATCGGTTCACAGCAACCCTAGAGAAGCTTTTTCCAGCTACATCCTTATACTAGGCACTAGTACAAGATAGTATTTTGGATTGAGAATCAACCTTTCATTATTTTCCTGTGCCATTTGAGATTAAACAAGTTTGGGGGAGCAGCTGAGTCCCTGGCATTAGATTCTAAGGCCTTGTGACCCATAGCTCTGTCTGCCAGTTTTGTAGCAGCTTAGAGTGGCAGTGGTGAATGGGTTATATTTGTTTGTCTGTGTTTAATAGTCTTCCATTGTTGGTTGAAAAAGACTCCACACTGCCTAGAAGAGCAAGCTTGAGGCTTGACACAAGAGTTGCCCAGTTCACTCTTTCCCATTTATCTAGAGTACCGTAATCCAATCTGACTTTACAGCAGGTCAGCAAACTGATCCAGCCTACCTCCAATTTTTGTATAGCCTTCAAGCTAGGAGTGGTTTTTACATTTCTAAGTGGTTGGGGGAAAAAAAGCCAAAAGAATAATGTTTCACAACTTGTGAAAATTATATGAAATTTAAATTTCAGTGTCCATATAAAGTTCACTTGGAACATAGCCACATACATTTGTTTACAGATTTTCTGTGGTTGCTTTCTCACGATAACAGGAGCATTCAAGAATTGTGAAAGAGATTGTATGGGCCACAGAGGCTAGAATGTTGACTGCTGATCTCTTACAGAAAAAGTTTACCTACCCTTGCTCTGGAGTATTAAATTAAATGGTTCGCTAAACTGTGTCTGATGGTGCATGCCTATAGTCCCAGCTACTCAGGAGGCTGAGGTGGTAGGATCCCTTGAGCCCAGAAGTTTGAGACCAGCCTGGGTAACATGGCAAGACCCCATCTCAAAAAAAAAAAAAAAAAATGAAAGAGGTTTGAAAGACTCAGGGCAACTCCTAGTAGTAACAGAGTTATTCTTAGGGAAGATGACATTGAGAACATCTGACTTCAGATGTATTAATTTGAGGGTAGTGACTAAGAAAACTTGGAGTGTGATGGAAGGGAAGGGATAGGGTGTCTTCCTTTTCTCTTTAGGCCCAGAAATAATAACAGCCTTTTGATAGATAAAAATAAATGTCTTTTCAAGGTATATTCATGTTACTACTAATCACTTACTGTATTATTATTAATATCAGCTTTATGTTTAAACTTAACATAATTTAAACAAAGTAGGCCATGCACAGTGGCTTACGCCTGTAATCCAAGCACTTTGGGAGGCCAAGGTGGGTGGATCACTTGAGGTCAGGAGTTTGAGACCAGCCTGGCCAACATGGTGAAATGCCGTCTCTACTAAAAATATAAAAATTAGCCTGGCGTGGTGGCAGGTGCCTGTGGTCCCAGCTACTCGGGAGGCTGAGGCAGGAGAATTGGTTGAACCTGGGTGGCGGAGGTTGCAGTAAGTCAGGATCATGCCACTGCACGCCAGCCTGGGTGACAGAGCAAGACTCCATCCCAAAAAAATAAAATAAATAAATAAATAAACTTTGTAATCATTTCCATATCTAAAGTGTAGGACATCAAGTGAGATCTCAAACACCCTAAAACAAGATAACCATCACTTGTATCATTTGCAAATCTCTTACACTTACGTATCCATACTACTGAAGCTAGAGGAAGCACATGTAGTAAGCACATGTAGTAGAAAACCACAAGTTAACCAGACGCACGGTCAGTTCCAGCCTTCCGTAGACTTTGACTCAAGCTATCAAGAAAAAAGCCGCCAGGCGGGTGGCTCAAGCCTGTAATCCCAGCACTTTGGGAGGCCGAGGCGGGTGGATCACGAGGTCAGGAGATTGAGACCATCCTGGTCAACATGGTGAAACCCCGTCTCTACTAAAAATACAAAACATTAGCTGGGCATGGTGGTGCGTGCCTGTAATCCCAGCTACTGAGGAGGTTGAGGCAGGAGAATTGCCTGAACCCGGGAGGCGGAGGTTGCAGTGAGCCGAGATCGCGCCATTGCACTCCAGCCTGGGTAACAAGAGTGAAACTCTGTCTCAAAAAGAAAAAAAGAAAAAAGCCACACTGGTTAGTGTCACCCCTTGTTACTGTCCACATCTGGTGGAGAAATGCTATACTTAGGAGCAATGAAATGGCCAAAAGGTGGCAGCCAGACCAGGGAGGAGAAGAAGAGGAGGAACAGAGAGCCTTCCGTTCACACGCGGGGTGAGCCCTCTCTGGTGATCTGGAGTTGGCTGAACTTCCATCAAGACAAGATCTTTTTCTCTAGGTCTTCCTCCCATAACTAAATAAGCATTTCATATCAATTGCCAAAAAAAAGATGTGAATTGACTTTGCCTAAAGCATCATGCTGAGCACCATGGATTATAACCTTACTTTCCAATAGGTTTCATGACTTATTTGTGAGGGTCTGTACTGTTTAAGATGAGTCAGGAGCATAATAAATGTTTAACTTTCCCTTATACTTTCTGGGAAAAGACCAGAAAAACTTTTAATTGACTATTAATTTGTTTGGAGCTTTAAAAATCTTTTTAAAATTTTTTATATGACTAAGTTTAATAATAGCTATGCTATTTTTTTAAAAATTAAAGGTAATCCTTTTCTTTAGCTATTGTCCAGAATGAAACAGATATTGCATGGAGACACTGGGAGGAGCTGAGGAGGAAAGAATCAGGACAAGAGTATACCACTGCGGGGCCGGGCGCTGTAGTTCATGCCTGTAATCCCAGCACTTTGGGAGGCCGAGCTGGGCAGATCACTTGAGGTCAGAAGTTCAAGACCAGCCTGGCCAACATGGTGAAACCCCATCTCTACTAAAAATACAAAAATTAGCCAGATGTGGTGTCATGGGCCTGTAGTCCCAGCTACTCAGGAGGCTGAGGCAGAAGAATTGCTTGAACCCAGGTGATGGAGGTTGCAGTGAGCCGAGATTGCCCCACTGCACTCCAGCCTGGACAACAGAACGAGACTGTTTCACACACATGCACACACAAAAACTATACCACTGCAGAAAAACACATCTGTGGGATCACCAGAGATTTGTTTGTGCCTATGACTTTTTCATTTGGCTCTTCTTAAGTAATAAATGGGATGCTTCTTTTATAGACGGACTCCTGGAGTGATTGTGTAGTAATTTTCAAATTTTATTTAAGTTGAGAAAAATGCCAAGTTATAGGAAAATTTTGTGTATAGTTTAGGAAAATCCTCCCTTTGAATCTTGTAATGGAAATGCTTGCAGTGAAATTTCATGTCAAAGCAATAAATAGCAAATAATTATGAGAAAAATTAAAGGTTTCTTCTCATTGACCTTCAGCCTCTGGATTCTCTGGTATTTGACTGGTCATCTATCTTGTCTACTATTAAAATTATCTTTCCATTTCTTACCATCCTCTCTCAACTTCTATTTCTTCATCATATCAAACATCTGTTTTTTGTTGTTGTTATTTTTTTCTTTTTAAGACACGGGTTTTCACTTTGTGGCCCAGGGGAGTCCAATGGCACAGTCATAGCTCACTTTCTCAATCTCCTGGGCTTGAGGGATTCTCCTGCTTCAGCCTCCTGAGTGACTGGGACTCCAAGGCACGTGCTAGTGCACCTTGCTAATTTTGTTTGTTTTCAGAGACAAGGTCTCACTGTGTCGCCCAGGCTGGTCTCAAACTCCTGGGCTCAAGCCATCCTTCTGCCTTGGCCTCCCAAAGTGTTGGGATTATAGGTGTGAGCCACTGCACCCAGTATCTTTAACCATATTATCAGCCTTGTCTCAGCCTCTTCCTTCCTACCCTCACCTTTATTCATAACCTTTGCCCCCAGCACACCTTTCTCCTGCTTTGTGATTCTTTTCTTGCTAGATGACCTGTACATAGCCACCAAGCAGCCCTCTGAGCTCCAGACACTCCTAGCAATTACCCCATCTTTCTTTTCTCCCTCATATATATATATATATATGTATTTTTTGTTTTTTTTTGTTTTTTTTGTTTTTTTTTTTTGTTTTTTGTTTTTTTGAGACGGAGTTTCACCCTTGTTACCCAGGCTGGAGTGCAATGGCGCGATCTCGGCTCACCGCAACCTCCGCCTCCTGGGTTCAAGCAATTCTCCTGCCTCAGCCTCCTGAGTAGCTGGGACCACAGGCACGCGCCACCATGCCCAGCTAATTTTTGTAGTTTTAGTAGAGACGGGGTTTCACCATGTTGACCAGGATGGTCTCGATCTCTTGACCTCGTGATCCACCCGCCTCGGCCTCCCAAAGTGCTGGGATTACAGGCTTGAGCCACCGCGCCCGGCCTTATATATGTATTTTTTGAAACAGAGTCTCACTGCGTCGCCCAGGCTGGAGTGCAGTGGTGGAATTTCAGCTCACCGCATCGTCCACCTCCTGGATTCAAGCAATTCTCTTGTCTCGGCCTCCCAGGTAGCTGGGATTACAGCTGTGCACCACCATGCCCGGCTAATTTTTGTATTTTTAGTAGAGATGGGGTTTCTCTATGTTGGCAAGGGTGGTCATGAACTCCTGACCTCAGGTGATCCATCCACCTTGGCCTCCCAAAGTGCTGGGATTATAGGCATGAGCCACTGTGCCCAGCACTCCCTCACATCTTCCTGGACTATTGCTTGAGTGAAGATCACTCTAGCCTACCGTAGACTACCAAATAATTTGAATGACGTCTTTTATATTGAGGTTCACTCTCCCATTGCATTTCTTCTATCTGTGTTTATACTCTGCCTGCTACTTCTAGGTGAGCCTCACTGCTAGAAAACTGAGTGACCACTATATTCTGCCTAGTGACTTATCAGACAGCATAGAATGTTGAGTATCTGCAGTGTGCAGAGCTCATTAGTGCATATGTATTGACATTAAATCAGAGTACAATAATAATAATGAACAATAATGAAAATGCCACAAAAAATATTGACACCAAACATATTCACCCTCTCTCCTATGATTCTCTAAGTAGAAACATAGAGTATTCTTTTTTTTTTAATTTTTTTTTTAAAGATGGGGTTTCACTGTGTTGGTCAGGCTGGTCTTGAACTCCCGATCTTAGGTGATCCGCCCGCCTTGGCCTCCAAAGTGCTTGGATTACAGGCGTGAGCCACCATGCCTGGCCCCGAAACATAGAGTGTTCTTGAGAGAAAGAGCTGAACTTGGTTTCTGTTATAATATTTAGCATTTTTGACTCTAAATAGAGCATTAAGTGGAGGAATTTTAATTGATTTTATTTTTTTCTAAAGAGCAGATTTTCAGTGTAGCATAGAATTTGACTTAAGTACAAACATGCTTGTAACTTATGTAATTTAAGGTATGTAATGGTGAGAACTGAAGATCGTGTGTGTTTTTAGTTGGATATGCCCTTTTAAAAGAGAATGTTTCCATTTTATCATTAGTCTAATAGCAATTTTTAATTCATTAAAGTTTGAAAGATTGGTAATTTTTAGATTAGGGAGAAAACATTTAATACATCATTTAATGAAAAAAAAACTACCAAAGTATATCTCTATGTTGCTTTTTTAGTTTTCATATGAAGGAGGGTTAAAAGGGAACTTTCCATAGGAAATTAAAATAGTTAATGTGTTTGGCTGGCATAACTATAGGTGACCTACCTTTGTTGTGTTTTGGTTTTTCTTTTTTTCTTTCTTCCTTCCTTCCTTTCCTTCCTTCCTTCCTTCCTTCCTTCCTTCCTTCCTTCCTTCCTTCCTTCCTTCCTTTCTTTCTTTCTTTCTTTCTTTCTTTCTCTTTCTTTTTCTTGTGTATGTGTTACCTTATTTCTCTTATTATTGTAGGATATTATTCATGCAATAACTAATATTCAGGGATGGGGAGAAATCTTGGGATCTGTAGTTTACGATAAATCTCAACACTTTTCTTGCTTCTGGCAAAGACTGTGCCCTTACTGTTTCCAGTATTTGGTCTTAACCCAACTGTGTCTCTTTTGTTATCAGCCCCTGAAGTCAGCATATAGTTAATGCTGCAAATGGTACTTTGAGATTTGTGCAATATAGGATTGTAAATGCCTCACAACACCATTCCTTCCATTCTGACAGTCTGGGAAGCAGTATAGCAGACAGGTTAAGGGCAGCTATGGACTTATGTGCTTGAGTTTGAATCCCAGTTTTCTCAAGTACCAGATATAATTTGGGCAAGTTACTTGACTTTGTGTTTATGTTTATTTATGGATAAAATGGGAAAATAGTGAAATCTAGGTTGTAGAGTTGTAATGAGGGTTAATAGAGTAGACCTAGGAAGAATGTTTAGTGACACATCAAGTGCCCATTAAATGTAGCTATTTTATCCCGCTTGTTTTTCCTGAATTCCTAGACTTTGAAGTGTTGCTGAAGGTATTTTCTAGGCATCCCTATTTAATTAATTTGTTTATTTATTTGGCCTTCATAAATGAGATGAGAATCGCCAATTTCTGTATGCTGTGCTCATTGGAATATGCTGACTGGGGATCGCCTGCTCCTTTTGCAGAAATTGCCCTGTCTTTTCCATCTCTGCTCACTGAAATAACCTTCTTCTTTTCCTCTGTAGATATATGTAATCG
>NW_016107386.1:1350915-1354755 GCF_001604975.1 Cebus imitator
CCAGGATGGTCTCGATCTCTTGACCTCGTGATCTACCCGCCTCGGCCTCCCAAAGTGCTGGGATTACAGGCTTGAGCCACCGCGCCCGGCCCCAGCTGAATCCTTTAAACAGTTTTTGGATTCTTTTTGTTGTTAGTTTCCTTTTTTTCCCCCGAGACAGAGTTTCATTCTTGTCACCCAGACTGGAGTGTAATGGCACAATCTCAGCTCACTGCAACCTCCACCTCCCAGGTTCAAGTAATTCTCCTGCCTCAGCCTCCCGAGTAGCTGGGATTACAGGCGTGCACCACCACACCTGGCTAATTTTTTTGTATATTTAGTAGAGACCGGGTTTCACCATGCTGACCAGACTGGTCTTGAACTCCTAATCTCAGGTGATCTGCCCGCCTCAGCCTCCCAAAGTGCTAGGATTACAGGTATGAGCCACTGCGCCTAGCCTAAACAGTTTTTTGATTAAAGCTCTTTAGCTTTAATCAAATTGAATATACAAGATACAGACAAGTCGAACTTAACAACATGCCCAAAAACTCTTCAGGTTTCTTCACAGACCATGTGAAAATGAACCCAGAAGAACAATTCACTTCTCATTTTAATTTACATTTTTCAGTACTACTTAATTGATTCAGGGGTAACTTTGACAAATTGAAAGGACAGGAAGAAATGCACAACCTAAAACTAGCTGCTCTTATTTTTAAGCCAGGAGGTGGGATATCCCTTGAACCCAAATATGGCTTCAAATGCAGGGCACATGTCAACATGACTACACGATGTCATTTGTGTACAAAATTTTACATAGAGAACTGAAGGGAATTTATCCAGAGTGGGTTCACTGGTAGAAGAGGCAAGGGGTAGAGTGAACTGATTTGCAGAAGCATGCTTAGATCTCATTGTACCAGCCTGGAAAACATGGAGAAACCTCATCTCTACAAAAAAGGAATGAGGCCGGGCGCGGTGGCTCAGGCCTGTAATCCCAGCACTTTGGGAGACTGAGGCGGGCAGATCACAAGGTCAAGAGATCAAGACCATGGTGAAACCCCGTCTCTACTAAAAAATACAAAAATTAGCCGGGCGTGGTGGCACGCACCTGTGCTCCCAGCTACTCTGGAGGCTGAGACAGGAGAATTGCTTGAACCCAGGAGGCAGAGGTTGCAGTGAGCCAAGATCGCGCCAGTATCCTTCAGCCTGGCGCCTAGCAACAGAGCAAGACTCTGTCTAAAAAAAAAAAAAGCGCCGGGCGCGGTGGCTCAAGCCTGTAATCCCAGCACTTTGGGAGGCCGAGGCGGGTGGATCACGAGGTCAAGAGATCGAGACCATCCTGGTCAACACAGTGAAACCCCGTCTCTACTAAAACTACAAAAAATTAGCTGGGCATGGTGGCGCGTGCCTGTGGTCCCAGCTACTCAGGAGGCTGAGGCAGGAGAATTGCCTGAACCCGGGAGGCGGAGGTTGCAGTGAGCCCAGATTGCACCACTGCACTCCAGCCTGGCGCCTGGCGCCTAGCAACAGAGCAAGACTCTGTCTAAAAAAAAAAAAAAGCGCCGGGCGCGGTGGCTCAAGCCTGTAATCCCAGCACTTTGGGAGGCCGAGGCGGGTGGATCACGAGGTCAAGAGATCGAGACCATCCTGGTCAACACAGTGAAACCCCGTCTCTACTAAAACTACAAAAAATTAGCTGGGCATGGTGGCGCGTGCCTGTGGTCCCAGCTACTCAGGAGGCTGAGGCAGGAGAATTGCCTGAACCCGGGAGGCGGAGGTTGCGGTGAGCCGAGATCGCGCCATTGCACTCCAGCCTGGGTAACAAGAGCGAAACTCCGTCCCAAAAAAAAAAAAAAAACAAAAAAAAACATGAAATTAGCCGGGTGTGGTGGCATGCACCTGTAGTCCCAGCTACTTGGGTGGCTGAGGTGGGAGAATGGCTTGAGCCTAGGAAGTTGAGGCTGCAGTGAATTGTGATTAAGACACTGCACTCCAGCCTGGGTGACAGAGCGAGACCCTGTCTTAAAAAAAAAAAAGATCAGATGCGGTGGTTCATACTCGTAATCCCAGCACTTTGGGAAGCTAAGGTAGGCAAAATCACCTGAGGTCAGAAGTTTGAGACTGGCCTGGCCAACATGGTAAACTCTCCTCTCTACTAAAAATACCAAAAATTAGCCGGGCGTGTTGGCGGCAGGAAAATCGCTTGAACCCAGGAGGCGGGAGTTGCAGTGAGCCGAGGTGGCACCACTGCACTTCATTCTGGGCAACATGAGCAAAATGCCGTCTCAAAAAAAAAAAAAAGAAGTTCAACTTTTAAATTAATTTAAAAATGTCTTTTAAGAAGTTCTCATTGCAGAGTCCTTGGCCTGTGTCCTAAATGACCACAGGTGGCCTTCTAAAGGTAGCAGTCCTCATGTTTATGTCCTTTTTTGTTTTTTTTGGCGGAGTTTCACTCTTGTTACCCAGGCTGGAGTGCAATGGGCGTGATCTCGGCTCACCGCAACCTCCGCCTCCTGGGTTCAAGCAATTCTCCTGCCTCAGCCTCCTGAGTAGCTGGGACCACAGGCACGCGCCACCATGCCCAGCTAATTTTTTGTATTTTTAGTAGAGATGGGGTTTCACCATGTCGACCAGGATGGTCTCGATCTCTTGACCTCGTGATCCACCCGCCTCGGCCTCCCAAAGTGCTGGGATTACAGGCTTGAGCCACCGCGCCTGGCCATGTCCCTTTTTTTGAAATTGAGCTGAGAACTCTCCAGACTTCTGGAGAAAGCCCACCACCCTTTCATACCCTGATGATTTCTAGATTATCACTCATGTGAAATATGAGCTTGGAGGTGGAGGGGGTCCTATGTAGTCATCTGCCTCTTGATCCATACAGTTCTCTTTGAAAGCTGGTGTTTTAAGTAGCTAAAATGTGGATTTAATAAAAAAGGTGGATCCTATCATTAAATACATATACACCCTCTCCTATACTTTTTGCAAACAGAATCACATATACTTTAGACCCCAACCTATAACCTGAATATCAGGGACCTTGCCAGATGGACTAATAAAGTTATTTTAGGATGTAGCATTGATGAAATGTGAAGCATGTGCATGCATGTTTTAGAGATAGAGATCGATGAGACAGAATTATCTCTAAAGTAATTGTCATTTTCATTTTAAATTTTATACACACACACACACACACACACACACGCATTGAAAGTTATTTGCAGGAAATAACTTTGGGTAAGTTTTGAATCTCAAACCACTTCTTGTTTTCTCCCTTGAACAGTGTTTCTCAAAATGTATTGTATGGGCCAGGTGTGATGACTCATGCCTATTATTCTGGAACTTTGTTAGGCTGAGGCGGGAGGATCCCTTGAGCCTAGCAGTTTGAGACTAGCCTGGACAACATATCAAGACCCTGATGGAGTCTTGCTCTGTGGCCCAGGCTGGAGTGCAGTGGCACAATCTCGGCTCACTGCAACCTCTGCCTCCCAGGTTCAAGCAATTCTCCTGCCTCAGCGTCCCAAGTAGCTGGGATTACAGGCACATGCCACAACGCCTGGCTAGTTTTGTATTTTTAGTAGAGACAAGGTTTCACCATATTGGTCAGGTTGGTCTCGAACTCCTGACCTCAGGTGATCTGCTGGCCTCAGCCTCCCCAAGTGCTGAGATTACAGGCTTGAGCCACCGCGCCCAGCCAAAAACATTTTTTTTAATTAGCTGGGCATGGTGGTAATTACCTGAGGTCCCAGCTAGCTCATCAGGAGGCTGAGTTGAGAGGATTGCTTGAGCCCAGGAGGATGAGCCTGCAGTGAGCTGTGATTGTACCACTGCACTCCAGCCTGGGTGACAGAGTAAGACATTGTCTCA
>NW_016107386.1:1354861-1369865 GCF_001604975.1 Cebus imitator
GCACTCCAGCCTGGGTGACACAGTGAGACTCTGTTTGAAAAAATATAAAAAATTAGTAAGGCTGGGCACAGTGGCTCACACCTATAATCCCAACACTTTGGGAGGCTGAGGTGGGTAATCACCTGAGATATGGAGTTGTAGACCAGCCTGGCCAACATGGCAAAACCCCATCTCTACTAAAAATACAAAAATTAGCTGGGTGTAGTGGTGCATGTCTGTAGTCCTAGCTACTCAGGAGGCTGAGACAGGAGAATCACTTGCACCCAGGAGGCCAAAGTTGCAGTGAGCCAAGATCACGCCATTGTGAAGCATGTGCATGCATGTTTTAGAGATAGAGACTGGTGAAACAGAATTATCACCCAGCCTGGGTGACAACGCGAGACTCTGTCTCAAAAAAAAAAAAAGGAAGTGCATGGTTAAATATCATAGATTTTATCCTTCCTTCTCTCTGCCTTCTCTAAATCTAGGAACTAGCGGAATTACTGGAGGAAGAAAAACTAAGTTGCGTGCCTGTGCTCATCTTTGCTAATAAGCAGGATTTGCTCACAGCAGCCCCTGCCTCTGAAATTGCAGAAGGACTGAACCTGCATACCATCCGCGACCGAGTCTGGCAGATCCAGTCTTGCTCAGCTCTCACAGGAGAGGGCGTTCAGGTGAGATTACAGGAAGACTTGGCCACCTGGCAACATGACAGCTAACTGAGGTGGTCTATCTCATTTGTTAGGCTGATCTTGATGGGTAGATGAGCCATTTCAAGATATGAAATGGAGAAGGGCATGGAGAAGTTTGGTTCTTTTCTGCTTAGCAACCAATCAGATATGATGAGGTGCTCCAAAAGAGCCACAGGTAAGCTGCCGCACATGTGCAGCAAGCTTCCCCACTGGGTAGGATGTGAGAACAGAAGACTGAAGATTGTTCTAAGTCTAGGATTCTTTGATGATAGATTGGATTGGGGTTTTGCGTTATGTCTAATATTACAAATGCTAAATGCCCATACTTCCAAGGTGATGGCCACCAAAAACTGTACATGTACTAGTTATCCTAGAAATGTTTTTTGTTTCTTCTGTTGGTTAGCTCCGCTGCCCCTAGGGTTAGTGTCTGTTTCCTGCTGCTTCAAGTTGGTTTCCCACTGGGAGGCTTCTGCTAACAGAAAGCCTCATGCTTTGTACTTAGGAACTGCGTACCAGCTCTCATTGCCCAGGCTGGAGTACAGTAGTGCAATCTCAAGTCACTGCAACCTCCGCCTCCTGGGTTCAAGTGGTTCTCCTGCCTCAGCCTTCCAAGTAGGTGGGATTACAGGCATGTGCCACCATGCCCAGCTAATTTTTTGTATTTTTAATAGAGATGAGGTTTTGCCATGTTGGCCAGGCTGGTCTTGAACTCCTGACCTCAAGGGATCTGCCTACCTCAGCCTCCCAAAGTGCGGGGATTATAGGCATGAACCACCCTGCCTGACCCTTGCTGCGTTTTTAAAAATCAAGGCCGGGCGCAGTGGCTCACGCCTGTAATCCCAGCTACTCAGGAGGCTGAGGCAGGAGAATCGCTTGAACCTGGGAGGCAGAGGTTGCAGTGTCGCACCACTGCACTCCAGCCTCGGTGACAGAGCGAGACTCTGCCTCAAAAAAAAAAAAATGATAATAATATAAAATAAATCAAATTTTGTCTTAACATATTTTACTCCAATTGCATGAGCCTGTCTAAAAGATTTAGAACACAAATTTAGAAAGCTGAGAACATCTTGGGATTGGGGGCTCTCATGAAGGTGGGGCTGAAGAAAAGCAGTAGAGCTTGTGTGCATGCTCATAAGAAAGTGCGAGTACAGCTCTGGAATCTCTCTTTTGCTTGACCAGAGTGTTGAAAGGAAGAAAAAGAAAGTCGGAATTAACAGTAAGCCTTTTATATCTTCTGCTTACGGATGTGAAATGGAGGACTAGAGTGATCAAGAATCAGTATTTAGAGTCGTGGCATTTAAAGTCAAGGACACTGCTTTAGAGAAGCCTGGAGGTAGAGAGGGAGCTGCTGTCACTTTCTTCCCAACCCCCAGCCCTCCCCCAACTCCCGGTTGGAGATTAAAGCATAGAGCTGTATGCTCCTACCGCAGACACTCAGTGCCCTTCACAGGATCTTTAGGCCACAAAAGAGGCAGCAAGCTACTAGGCAGCTAGAGGGTGGGGCTGGGGACAAGAAGGGGAGTGCTGCAGAATAAACCAGTTTGAGTGAGTAGAGTGAGATTACTGTATATGATTTGATTTTGATAAAGTTTTTCCCAGATCGGGGCCTTTGGCAACCAAGTTCACAGGAAGTGATACCAAGAGAGATCTAACAAAAAACTATGTGGAAAAAAATAACAATGATTTTTGCATGGAGGAGAAATAGTTTGAAGGTGACTTAATTAGTTTAGTAGATAGTACCATGGTGTATAGAATTGGGTAGTTAAGACTGGGATTTCAAGGTTAATGAGATTAGATTATGGTTAATAGAATGATATAAATTTAGAGAATTTAACCATTATTTGAAATGGGTTATTTAATAAAAATGTTAATTAAGAAGGGAATCTGCTGTCTATTGTCCTTTCCTGGTAACCTTTGGGGACTAGAGAAAGGTCGTGGAGTTTTGCTATGGAAATGCTTTTCGCTGTAAGCCACTGGCTGACTGTGTACCAACCTCCCTAAGGTGGTGCCTCTGACCCAAGCTCTTGTCCATGCACCAGCTTCCTGGTTTTTACCTTAAAAAGAGTCACTTAAGTGGAATTCCTTTCCAGCATTGCTTAGTTGAAGTACAGGCCTTCAGTGATTTTTATTTATTAGGGCTTAAAATATTCCTAAAATGAAAGACTTCACTAGAAAAGTGTCAACAAGATCTGATGGCTTCAGGTTTGCTTTCAAACATGAAAACTGTGCAATAATTACTGAAATGCCCTAAGTTCATATTTTTTCCTCCCACCCCAGTCTGCCCCCCAAAAGCTGGCCCAAAAAATGGTTAGGCTCTAAATAGGAAAGTCAGGTGACATGTGATTCTAACGACCCTGAAAGAAAATGTACAACAGTTTTTTTAAAAAAAAAAAAAAGGACCTGGAATTTCAGTTTCAGGTGTTTAAAGACAGCATCTCTATTTACATTGTACCTGTTTAATCAAAACGTATTCAAGAAACCCGTCTTGTGCTGCTGAATAACAGGCACCCTCACAGGGGTGAGTTAGGGAACAGCCACGCCCCCCTGTGGATGAAGTAGGGCAGGTACTTCACTTCTCATTAGTTGAGTAGCTTAAACACATGATTTGAGACTATGGATGTTAATGATTCCTGGGATGGATTTCAGGGTCCCGTTCCACCTGGCACATATGAAGCCATTACAGGGGTGGGAAACACCACGTGTTGTTCACCAGCCCCTGCTTCGGATGTGGAAATTGACTTTTGAGAGAGGATGGAACCAGGGTTTCTTGCCTGATCGGTGCTGACTGGGAGGCCAGCCCACTGTGTAGTTAAAGCAGGTTTTCGTGGGAGACCATCAGGAGTGGAGAGTCGGTAAAGGGCAGGAGAAGCGGAAGGAGATCATCAGTCTCGGAAACTCTGTCCTGCCTAGAGGCCCACTGTCCAGGGGACTGTCCAGGGGAGTGATGAGGAGAGAACCAGTTATGTCAAGTAGATGAAAGCAGAAAGAGGAGAAACTGAAAAATGTCTGGGAGGGAGAACCGAAACCCCCCTCAGCCAGACTCCATTATCAACATGGAGGAAGTGTCGCTCTGCGCCCTCGAGGTCAGGCCTGGGTTGCCAGGGCCCCTCCTGAGATGAAACATCCTGCATTGGGACTCTCAGTCTTTTGTTTTTCTCCCACCTTTGGGTGTCTAGAAAGTAGTGAACAAAGGATCTGGCTTAGAATCAGAGAAAGGTATCAAGAAATCCATCCTTCCTTTACCCGCAGACCTGAATTTGAACCCCAAACCTCAGCTTTTCCTGCTGTTACAGTTTCAGGCATTTGAAGACATTTTCTCTCTAAAATACTGTGAGTGTGTATGTGCCCATGTGTGTGGTGTGTGTGATTAAAATGATACTGGCTTTGAATTTCCTCTTGAAGAGATCCACAGTTTTAACCTGAGCTCAGCTGTGGTCACCACAGAGACTCGCCGCCTCCCATGGCCTTGAGCCAGCAGAACGTTCCCAGGGTGTTGCTCTCCAGGCCACCCCTCATGCTCCGCTTTTCTTGTGACATCTGCCCCACATTCCTCATCTCCTCCTGGCGACAGGAGCCATGAGCAGGTCACATAGGCCTTCAGCTGCCTCGCATCCACAGAAGGGACATGAGCAGCCCGAGCACTGAGCTGTCAGCCGTGCCTGAGTCGGCTTCCAGAGGAACACTAAATGCTTACTTGCCCATTTCTTGGTTTTGCTTCTTTTTCCTTGACTTGGGGGTCTTTTCCCAAATATGTCAACAGAATTTCAATTTTTTTTTTTTTGAGATGGAATTTTGCTCTTGTTGCTCAGGCAATGGTGTGACCTCGGCTCACTGCAACCTCTGCCTCCTGGGTTCAAGCGATTCTCTGCCTCAGCCTACCGAGTAGCTGGGATTACAGGCACCTGCCACCACATCTGGCTAATTTTGTGTACTTTTTTTTTTACTGGAGATGGAGTTTCACCATTGTTGGCCAGGCTAGTCTTGAACCCCTGACCTCAGGTGATCCATCCGTCTGAGCCTCCCAAAGTGCTGGCATTACAGGCGTGAGCCACTGCACCCAGCTGAATATGTGTGTGTGTGTGTGTATATATATATATATATATATATTNTTTTTTTGAGATAGAGTTTTGCCCTTGTTGCCCAGGCAGGAGTGCAATGGCATGATCTCGGCTCCCTGTAACCTCTGCCTCCCAAGTTCAAGCCATTCTCCTGCCTCAGCCTCCTGAGTAGCTGGGATTACAGGCATGCACCACCACGCCCGGCTAATTTTGTATTTTTAGTAGAGATGGGGTTTCTCCGTGTTGCTCAGGCTGGTCTCAAACTCCCAACCTCAGGTGATCTGCCTTTCTTGGCCTCCCAAAGTGCTGGGATTACAGGCGTGAGCCACCACACCCAGCCCAATATTTTTAAAAACGACATTTATCACTTCTGTCTAGGCCTGGCATCAGTTCTTATTGACTCCAGGTGTCCATGGAACTGCTTATCTGTGAGTCAGACCTCAGGTTTATTTTTAAATTTTCAAACCTTTCTGGAGACTATGAAAGCTGTCTGGGGACATGCGATTTTGCTACCTCTTTGGTGGTGCAATGCCCTTTGTCACCAGAAAAAAATACTAATAGCAAGCGATATTTGATGTACACAGCATCCAGCTGCTCCTTGACCCTGAGGGCCTGATGGCACAACGGGGTAGGCTGCATTGCTCAGCAAGGGTCCGAGCACCTCGTCATCTTAAAGCAGTTACTGCTGTGACCATGTAGCCAGCATAGCTCTAAAAGCCAGGCCCACCCAACCATGGCTGCCACTGCTTCTTTCCAACTACCGAGCAGTGATGGATGCAATGTACAGAGATCAAATTTAAAAGGGCAGCGCAGTCAGGGACCACTCCTCCCTTGGAAAGAAGCAGTGCACCATAACTCCTGGGATGCAGAAATCTAGGAGGAGTGTTTCCACCCTATGCTTAGGGGTGGCCTGCTGTTTCTCCCAGTGGTTGTAGAAGGAATAATATTGTGACATCGGGAACTTTATTGCCTCTCTAGGAGGCCAAACGAAGCTCAGTATTTGAAATTCCATGTCTCTCTTTAGCCTTTATTATTGAATTGAAACTAATCAATTCAAATTCAGTTTCAGCAAGATTGGTGAGGGGAGGGTCCAGGGAGGAAGGCAGGGAGGACTGTTCCTCCCTACCGTAAGATTGTCATCCCCATAGTGAAGATCAAATGTGCAGAAAATTGGTCAAACCAGTTTTTAACAATAAAGGTTCAACCATTAAACAAACCGATGAGTTCATTTCCTTCTTTAGAAGCAGAGCAGTAACCTACTTCAAGTAAATGATCACCTTTTCTCAGTTGTCTGTTTAAAAAAAAAGCCTTCCTTGCCAGATGAAAGCAAGAGTGGTGTGGAACATTTATTTAAACATAAGAAGCAGACGGTTCCTCCTCTTGCAAGTATGTTGTCTCTAAATGTAGCATTTCCACTGAAGATGGTGGTCTGGGTGGATGGTTAGTATGTGAGGATTGTGCAGCCAGGTAGATAGCCAGGCCTCCGCGTACACAGATACCCACAGCCCAGGAATCTTGAGAACGGATTGGCCCATAACAGCCTCTGGCACTATCAGAGCTGCAGCAAAGCATGCAGGTGGTTTGGTTGGGGCTACTCCAGCTTCATGAAATCATGAGGAGGATAAAACTAGAATTGCTCCCTTTCCTATCTTCAGGGTGCTTCTCAGCTCCTCTCTAACCTTGGGGCAGAGCCCTTTACCCGGCAGGTGCCCACATCCATGGAGAATTGGTAAGCAGCTCTGGAGTGCCATACTGGGCACCACAGCTTACCTTTGCCCTGCTCTGCCCTGTGCCTTCGTCTCCTCAGCTGTGATAGAGAAATAACACTCTACTTCACAAGCTTCTACAAGGATTGACTTAAAAGATGTGAATTGGCCAGGCACAGAGGCTCATGCCTATAATCCCAGCACTTTGGGAGGCCAAAGCGGGCAGATCACAAGATCAAGAGATCGAGACCATCCTGGCCAACATGGTGAAACCCCATCTCAACCAAAATACAAAAAATTAGCTGAAGCGTGGTGGTGCGTGCCTGTAGTCCCAGCTACTCAGGAGGCTGAGGCAGGAGAATCACTTGAACCTGAGAGGCGGAGGTTGCAGTGAGCCATGATTGTGCCACTGCACTCCAGCCTGGGCTACAGAGCAAGACTCTTCTCAAAAAAAAAAAAAAAAAAAGCAAATTGGCCAGGTGGTGGCTAACACCTGTAACCTCAGCACTTTGGGAGGCTGAGGTGGGCAGATCACAAGGTCAGGAGATGGAGACCATCCTGGCCAACATTTTGAAACCCCATCTCTACTAAAATACCACAAATTAGCCAGGCGTGGTGGTGCACCCCTATAGTCCCAGCTTCTGGGGATGCTGAGGATTGTTTGAACCCACGAGGCGGAGGTTGCAGTGAGCCGATTTTGAGGTACTGCACTCCAGCCAGGGAGACAGCGCGAGACTACATCTCAAAAATTTGAAAAAATGATGTGTATTAAGTGGGCTGTGGGCTGGACATCATGCTAGGTTCTGAGAATACAGCCTCCAGCAAGTCTGACAGGAAGCTCCCCTGGGGGAACCACCATTGCCTTTCGTTTCCAGGGGGCAGCTTGAAGCTCGCAGAGGTACCACTGTTGGCCACAGCCTCCCCTCCCCTCCCACCTCCATCCCAGTTCTCTTCTGGCTAGCACAAGAAAGGTGCCACTTCCCAAGTCCCAGCCACCTCAGATCAGAGGGGCCTCCTGGGCCCAGGGCAGCCACAGGACTTGGTCCCCTGTTTACGCTCCCTGTGCTTCCCACACTCAGGGTTGCAGCAGCAGCTGCAGGGGCCCAGGCCGGGAGTCAGCTGGCAGGGACTGGCCTCCACGCGCCCTCTGTTGGCAGGACAGTGGCTGGCAGGGCTTCGCCACGGCTGGCTCTCATAGGCATCTGGAGACACCGGACACTGCCCCTCAGCAGGGCGCTGCCGTTTGAACCCTCCTTTGCCTCCATAACAGAGACCCAGCATAAAACCGCCCCATGACCTCCACCTTCTGCTATGGGCTCCTGCAGCTGAGTAAATATTTTTCCTATCTTTTTGCCTGCATTCATGTTCAGTTACATACAATAATCTCTCCTTAATCAGCCATAAAGCAAGAAAAAAGGCAAAGCGCTGTTCACATAGTGTGGGCACACTGTCCTTGATTTCTCTGCGAAGACGGTTGATTGCGATCCTCCGTGGAGGAGAGGATGTTGAGGTGCGCAGCTTTGAGAGTGTGCACGGGCTCCTGAAGGTGGGAAGTGCTATGTAAGTGCTGAGCTATTCAGCTTCCCAGGCAAGAGGAGATGCTTATCTTATTCATCCCTCTTTTATTTGTAAAATCTTTTTGTCTCTTGGCAGGTGATCTTTTTTTTTTTCCTGAAAACCAATTAGCTACTAAAATTAAACATGCTTCTCTTTAAATTAATCCTTTTCATAAAACGGTCTTAAAATTGGCCTTGGCTTCTCAGTGTAAGTAGCTGACCCAGTTGTAATTAGAGATGCGTTTAGAGTCCCCCTTTCTCCCATCTCAGCCGGCGTTCCTCTGCCCTTCCCCCTGCTGCTGCCAGGTGCTGTCCACCTTCGGGCTCTCGGCCTGGCTGGCCTCATCTTGGCAAAGGTCAGAGGTCGGCTCTGGGACAGCCGTCAGATTATCTGGTTCTGCTGCCCAAGTGCACTGACGGCAACTGGTGGAGCTGTAATCACTGTAAATTCAGGTGACGGTCAGATGAGCCGGGAGAGAGGATGCCTGCTGGTTGTTTTGCAGTGATGTATTGTTTATGGGATTAATGTTCCGAATGGCCAAGGGTGTCAGCTGATATTTATTACTGTAAGCTGTCTCAGCTGTTCAGGTTCAGCAGCTAGATCCATGGCCACAGGAAATGTGGGACTCAGTGGCGTGTCCAGTATGGCTGATGTGTGCAAATGTAGCTGGGACCTGTGAGTCTGTGTCACAGATGCAGGGAAAAGGATTCATGGCAGCAGCCACCTTGGATTTTGTTCTGGGCTTCCGAGGGAACCCCACACACTCTTGAAGGTTGGGGAGACTCTAGGGAAGGGGAGAGTGTCCAGGTCTGGCTCCAAAGGGGGTTGGAAAGGAGGTCACCTCTGATAGGCCTGGCATCAGTAGGAATCGTGCCACCTGCCAGGTGGCTGTAGGCATTGTGTGGTTTTTACCTTGGTCCCTCTCCAGCCTTCTAAGAGAGGGTGTTTTCAAGGTCACTGTGCCTTTAAGGGAACCTTCTCCCCAGTCCCTCTGTATGCTGGTGCTTAAAGCTGTAAGAAGCGGGCCAGACCCTTTTAAACCTACCATTGGTGCTGCAGGGTGAGAAGTAAATGCACATCGCCCTGGTGTGTGACTCGTAACACACACTGTGGTGGGTTTGTTTTTCCAAAAAGAAATTTAATTTAACCCAAGTGTACACTGTCACACTGTAAACACACTGGGGCACCAGAAGGGTGGCTTACTGAATGTAATGGCCCAGCAAAGGTCAGCTTTTAGAAAAAGCCAAAAATGGCTGGAATCTGTCCTGATAGCTCCTCAGTCAGGCCTTGGATGCAGGCAGATGTGTTTATTTTTTCAGAGGGAGTTCCTGAGGACCCATCTCAAGTTCAGGCGCTGGGCATTCCCCCTCCCATCTCCCTCTTGTGCTCTAGGAGGCCTCCCTCCTCCTCCTCCTCCCCCTCCTGGGAGGTCACTGTCCCTGGTCACCCAGGTGGGCCCCTGAGACAAGCAAACTCCCTTGAGCTGGTGGTCTGGGAGGGAGGGTCAGGGACCCCCACTGCCTGCACCTCCAAGCTGGAGTGTGTGGTGCTTTTCTTACAACTAACACTGCCTTTCTCTGCCCATTTCCCTCAAAGGATGGCATGAACTGGGTCTGCAAAAATGTCAATGCAAAGAAGAAATAAAATCTAGACGAATGGAGACGCAGGAGCCGCGGGAGCCGAATTCGGTCCTGAAAAACACTAATTTGCTGCTTTCTGACCAAATGTTTTTCCATCTGTGTACAGCTACAGCTGTTTGAAGAGAGGGAACAGCACAGTTTAGAAAGAATCCCCATTCCAGCAGTAGATTTAACTGATCTCTGAGGTTCAGTATCATTTTTCAAATAAAGGAATTATATTATTTCCTCTGCATAATTGAAATAGTATTAAATGTCTCAAAGCACATGATTAGAAAATGAGATCTTTTAAATGAGCAAGAGATTGCATTGCAGTTTAGACAATTCCAGTGGGCTTTTTTTTTTTCTCTCAAAAAAAAAAAAAAAAAAAAAAAAAAAAATTTTTTTTTTTAAAAAAAAAAAAAAAAAAAAAAGAAAGAAAAAGAAGCAGCAGCAGCTTTGCTGAGTTCATTTATTTACTGACCCATCCCTTACATTCCCTCCATGGTTTAACCACAGACAGCGTTTGCTGGTGCTGGTTAGTGATTTTTACCATCACCAACCCAGCCAGGCTTCAGTCTGTCTGGCAGGAAGCTGCTGAGTGGGGGTGTTGGGGAGAAGGCAGATAATTAAATCATCTCGTCATCTTGCAGGTCGGAGACTACGTATGTAATCCTCACTCTTTGGACAGGAAAAAAAAAACCCCTTTCTTGCAAATAAGTCACTACAGAAACATACCCCATCCCTACCCGCCCCTGCCCCCACCCCAGCCAGCCACACAGAGAAGCAAATTCTTATGACTTTTGACTGTAATGACATCTGGAATGTAAGGAGAGGTGGGAGGTTTAATTCCAGAAAAATTACAAGGTCCTTAAAAAGCTCTCATATCGAGGGCTCAGGCTAGCGTAAACAGGCTTTCTCCAGCTCAGTGGAGCAGTGAGCAGCCGACTCTGAGATTAGCTGGCTTCTCCACGGCCATCCTATAGAAGGGATTTCTAAAGCTCAAAGAATTCTCTGTTTAAACGATCACAATAGGCCGCTGCTATCAGATTTTAGAAATAAATGCAGCTTTACCATGAACCTGCCCCACTGAGAAAAGCCAGGCAGATCGATTTTTAGAGCGATCGATTCCTACAGTGCTGGCAACTTGGTGGTGTGGGATGCTCCTGGGTGGAGAGGGTTTTCTGCTGGGGAGGACACGGGTGTGTGTGACGGCAGGAGTTGTGTCCAGGGAAGCCAGAGTCCCCCCAGCTGCTGGGCTCCTCTGCCTCTCTGCAGCAGAATGTCTGTCCTCTGTTGACTGATTGGAGAGGAATGGCAGAAGATTTCTCCTGCCCCTCATTGCAAAAAGAGCTTGTTTCCCTGAGCCTTCAGAAATCCTCAGCTTCAAACACAGGAAAACAGGCCAGAACATCACCCGGCTCCTGAATTAAACTCTGTTCTGGTGCCTGAGCTCAGGGGTTTTCAGAGAATGAATAAGAGACTGTACAGGGACTGGTGGGTCCCTGGGGGCCAGCTGCCTTCTCATCCTGGGAGGTGGCGCTTCCCAAGCCCACCAGGGCTTGTGAGCAGACTGAAGGGGCCACCGCAGCCCCTGGCCCTCAGTTCCCAGCTCTTTCTGGCTAAGAGCATACAGCAGAGACTGAGGCATAGCTAGTTTCAAAGGCGGTCTGGCGTGAAAGTCATTAACAAAGCCAGCCGTGAAAAGGTGTCCCGGAGTTGCTGTGGACAGACCTGTAAGGACTTGCAAAACAAAAGAAAGTGAGGTTTTTCTAAACCGCAGAGCTAGCTGCTCTCTGCAGCCTCCTCCACTGGCTTCTCTGGCTCACCCAACTCCTGCTCCTACTTTGAACAGAGGCAACACAGAATTATAAGGAATCAGAAATCCCCCTTCTACCTGGCTGCAAATGTGGCTCTAGCACTTGAAAATTGTTTTTCCTTCTGAATAGTTCATCAGGGACAAGTTAACTGAGGGGCAAAATGCCTGCTTGGAGGTCCACAATTTTGGAACACTGCAGAATGGAACTTTGACTCTGGCAGGGGATGGTCTGTAAAATATGTTTGTTCTTTTGCCACCAACTTAGGGAGTGTTTTAAAGAGCCCTCCCAAGGCCTCCGCTAGCAGGCAGAAGCCACTCCTCTGATAACGGCCTCTGTAAATGTTCCGATTTGCTCTTCAGCTGCAGAGACTCAGAGACATTGCAGATGTCACACGCTTTCATCTTCCCTTTGAGCCCTTTTGAACCCTCCCGGGGCTCTGGGGTAGATGAGAGAAGCCTGAAAAAGGCAGAGTTTGAAAGCTCCCATTTAAAAACAAAATGCTTTTAAAGTCCCCTTGCCTCTCCCCTGCCCACTCCTGCCCCCTGACCAGAAGACAGAATTTGAAGCCGGAAAGGGGAGACCCCTTTTCCCCTCCTCCCACCTCCAGTGAGTCTGAGTCAGACTTTTGCCCTGTGAACGATTGCATCTGAATGTGCGGGGCAGAGGGCTGGGGGCCAGAGGGCAGGCGAGGCCTGGGAGGGGCCGTGGTGTGTGCTCCAGCCAGTTGTGGGAAAAACTCGAGCCCTCCTCTCCTCCCGACCTAGCCCGTGTGGCTGCTTTTGGCTAGATTCCCTGCACCCTGTGCAATACACCCTTTCCCCTTCACTCTCCCTTGGTTACCATGGAAACAAGGGTGTCATTGATGTGGGCTGAGCTGGGGAACATGTCGGTGCACAGCTGAAAGTCAGCGATCATGCCGGCGGTTAGAAATGTGCCAGGGTTAAAGGAGTCCGCAGCTCCCACGGCTGCTGGGAGGACCCCGTCCTGCCCCCTTCCTCCCTCCCTCCGTCTCCACGCCTCTCTCCTGGCTTTTGACAAATTTCTTTATTCCCCTCTGGACTAAAGTAGTGGCTATTTTTGTGCCACTCTGCGCCCCACCCTCACTGTTGGCCGCTCCTTATCCGGCCTGGCCTGGAGGGTGACACCATGTCACCCTCACCAGGACTCGTCTCTCCATTCCCGTCAGAGTTTGCTTTGATTTCCCTTTCCTTTCCTTCTCGGGGACCAGTTCTTACTTCCTTTTATTTTTAGCTCTGCACTCCATGTGGTTTCAGGGTTCAGTCTGATCCATCAAAAGGTTCTTTTTTTATAATCCCTTTTGAAAATGATAATCAAAGGAAGAGACGTGGTGTTTGGTCATGTGGAAAACTCAATGTATAATTTAGACGTCTGTCAAAAATCCAACAAATAAAATTTAGCTGGAATGAAGGCAGCCTGGAATGTGTTGTGTTCTTTGCCGAAGCTCAGAGAGCCTGCAATGTGTTTGTCCTTTCAGGGGTTAGCTTTCTTCAAGAGGTTTTTTTCCAGAAGGATATAGATATATAATATAGGATGCCAACAACAGCAATAACAGTGGCCCTTCATTAAGCCTCTCCTACGTGCCGCACAGTCTAAATACAGAATTTGAAACCGGGAAGGGGAGACCCCTTTTCCCCTCCTCCCGCCATGGGGAGCGTTAGTCCCCTTTGCAGCGGAGGAAATTGAGACATTTGCCCCAGTTAAGGAATTTGCCTGAAATCACAGAGCCTTTAAGTGCAGGTGGGGCCTGGAACCTGCTTCTGAATGTTTAGCAAGCTGCCGCCTCTGGAGGAAAAAACAGTCAATGGCGTGGCCGGTCACACCTGTAATCCCAGCACTTTGGGAGGCCAAGGCAGGTAGATCACCTGAGGTCAAGAGTCTGAGAACAGCCTGGCCAACATGGTGAAACCCCATCTCTAGTAAAAATACAAAATTAGCCGGGCGTGGTGGCGCGGGCGCCTATAATCCCAGCTACTTGGGAGGCTGAGGCAACAGAATTGCTTGAACCTGGTAGGCGGAGATTGTAGTGAGCTAAGATGGCCCCATTGCACTCCAGCCTGGGAAACGAGTGAAACTCTGTCGCGCACACACACAAAAAAATCAATGGCCCGTCACCCAGCAGCCTCAGCCCCCTGCCTTCTCCCCTCATCCTCTGAGGAGCATTGCTCCCCTGGGTTCCCTGCCCCAGGTGTTGGGTGTCCTCTGCTCACACAGCACAACCATAGGCTGGGTTTCATCCTTGGCCAGGTCCGGCCCAGCAGACAGGAAAAGGGGAGAAGAAATAATTAGCAAAGTTAGGGCCTGCAGGGAGACTTGTAATTACTTAAGTACCTAAGACTGGATCTTCCATTTAAGGAGGGTTCTGAGAGGGAAAAGACCTGCCCAGTTACACAGAAGGTGGCAGGGTTGGCAGCAGTCCCAGGCTGTGCCTTCTGGGGCAGAAGAGTTCATTGTCCCTTCAGCAGACTAGAGACATAGCACAGCCAGTCCCAAAGGGCCTAACCATTTGTTCGTGTGTGCGTGTGCCTGTGTGTGTGTGTGTGTGTGTGTGTGTTGTGTTTCTGAGACAGGATTTCGCTCCGTCACCCAGGCTGGTGTACAGTAGCACAGTCACAACTCACTGCAGCCTCATCCCTCCCGGGCTCAAGCCATCCTCCCAACTCAGCCTCCCAAGTAGCTGGGACTACCGTTATGTGCCACCATGCCTGGCTAATTTGTTAATTTTTTGTAGAGATGGGGGTCTTACTGTGCTGCCCAGGCTGATCTCTAACTCCTGGACTCAGGGGATCTGCCCACCTCTGCCTCCCAAAGTGCTAGGATTACAGGTGTGAGCCACTGCGTCCAGCCTTTAAAGAGCAAGCTGTGGGCAGAACTAGCTGGTAGCTAGAAGCAGGAGAAAGAAGGCCTAGGGTTGCCAGATACATTATAGAACATTCAGTTAATCTTGAATTTCAGATAAACAAAGAATAGTTTTTAATTCAAGTATATCCCATATAATATCTGGGACATCAGTATAACACTCAGAAAACATGCATTGTTTATCTTAAATTCAAATTTAACTGACCATCCTGGCTTTTTGTTTTTGTTTTGATAAATCTGGCAACCCTTCCCAATGCTCCCTGCTCAAGAAAGGAACAGTGCAGTACAATGAAAAAGTGTGGCCAGCCTGGGCACAGTGGCTCACGCCTATAATCCCAGCACTTTGGGAGGCTGATGTGGGAGGATCACCTGAGGTTGGGAGTTCGAGACCGGCATGACCAACATGGAGAAACCTCGTCTCTACTAAAAATACAAAATTAGCCAGGCATGGTGGTGCATGCCTGTAACCCCAGCTACTAGGGAGGCTGAGGCAGGAGAATCACTTGAACCCGGGAGGCAGAGGTTGAGGTGAGCCAAGATATTTGCACTCCAGCCTGGGCAACAAGAGTGAAACTTCGTCTCAAAAAAAAAAAAAAAAAGAAAGGCTGGGCGCGGTGGCTCAAGCCTGTAATCCCAGCACTTTGGGAGGCCGAGGCGGGTGGATCACTAGGTCAAGAGATCGAGACCATCCTGGTCAAC
>NW_016107386.1:1371049-1399279 GCF_001604975.1 Cebus imitator
TGGTTTGATCTCAGCTCACTGCAACCTCAGCCCGCTGGGTTCAAGCAATTCTTCTGCCTCAACCTCCCGAATAGCTGGGATTACAGGCATGCCCCACCATGCCCGGCTAATTTTTGTATTTTTAGTAGAGACGGGGTTTCGCCATGTTGACTAGGCTGGTCTTGAACTCCTGATTTCATGATCCACCTTCCTTGGCCTCCCAGTGTTAGGATTACAGGTGTGAGTCACTGCGCCCAGCCCTCAGTTTCTTATCTTTAAAATTAGGCAATAATCATTTTCTGGAATTGTCAAGAGGATGAGATGAGATGTCTGTACAGTGAGTAGTAGGTGCTAAATCAACGGCAGCAAATTTAACAACTGGCAGAAAGTCTGGAGTCCGGGCTTTCCCAGGCCCCCAAGACCTCTGCCTACCACCGTCCCTCCCATGTGGCTCTGTGACTTTCAAGGCGAGCAGCCTTCCTGGAGGGGCTCGCAGTCCCCTCCCTTTGTGGCTCCCAGGGCCACCCCAACCACACCTCCAGCTATTAGATTTGTAAGTGGGAGAGGCTCTTGTCAGAGGCTCCTGATTGGCTCCAGGCGCAAACAGTTTAGCACTCAGTCGAGCTGCATCTCAGGGCCTCTGTCCCTGTCTCCCCCTCATCCCCCTTAATTGCAATCTGTTCTGTAATTTCCTTTTCCAACACTGCAGAACACAGAGAAGCTGCAGCCACGAGGAGCAGGGACAGGGAGGAGAAGAGAGCCCTGGCTTCCTGCGGTCATTCTGCTGCTCCAGCACTACTGGGGTGTGTGTGTGTTTGTGTGTGTGTGTCCACAACCAGCCACACACCGGGGTGGAAGTCCAGCCAATAACCAGGCCCCCACAGTGTCAGACCAGGGGAAAAGAGTTAAGGACGTAGCCACTAGCACCGGGTACTTCACGGTTATTTTATTTAATCCTTGCAAAGCCACTGTTAACTGTAGGTATTGTCATCCACAGTACGGGAATGGGGCTTACTGAATTTTAATCACTTGCCCATGATCCCACAGGAAGAACTGGGCAGAGTCAGGATTTGAACCCAGGCCTGTTTCACTGCTGGGTCCCAAATTCACACCTCAATACCTGTTTCCCTTTTGGCTCCTAACGCTCTGCTCTCAGAAAAGGAGCTAAGAGATCCTTCTGCACGAAGGAACACGGAGCAATTTCTTCTCCAGAGTGAATAGCAGTGTCCCAGGGACAAAAAGCCTTTGCTAAAGAAATGAAATATTAATGACAGAACTGCAGAGAGCAAGCTGCGTCCAGAAGCGGGCAGGGAGAATTTGCTTGGATACCTGAAGCTGAGAGGTAGAGGGTTGGGGGCAGAATCCCATTTAGCTAAGCCAGCTGCTTCTCCTTTGAATCAATAGTGGGTCTCATCCTTTGATGAGCCTACAAGATAGCCGTTTACTGTCCCTAGTTCCCAGATGACGTAACTGATGCTCACAAAGGTTAAGTCACTTGCCCAGAGTCACACAGCTAGGAAATGGCTTGACTGCGATTCCCGCCAGCCTGCTTGCTGAAAGCCCATTTTATTCCAGGATGTCACCCCAGGGAGGTTGGTGGGAAGCAGCCCTTGCCCTTTGCCACTCACTCTGTTTTCAGGATCTAGAAGACCCTGTCCCAGAGTCAGCTGCTGCTCTGATGCCACCAGTAGAGGGGGCAGGAAGTGCCCAGCCCCACCTTTACAACCAAGGAAAGGGCCTGGGGAGGCTGCTGCAGTTGTGGCTCTGGCCTGGATCAGCTGCCTCAACTCCCACCCAGGGCTCAGAAGCCCCTATGCCAGCTCTCTGGAGGCGCGGCCCTAGGAGCGCCCTAAGACCACTGGAGCAGGAGGAAAGAGCCGACCGACCGTAGGAGACACACAGGCTCCGTCCATAGGCAGGTCCTCTGGGCCTTGTTAGTGGAAAGAATGTTCCTAACACTAGAGAGGCCTGTCACCCAGGCCACCACTGACCCATGTGGGAGAGGATGTCCCACACCAGAGCACAGGCATGGCACCAGCTGTAGGCCCCTCAGCCAGTTCCCTTGGGTAGGGCACGAGCTGTACAGCTGCACTTGGACCTGCCTATGACACCAGCCAGACGCCTCCCTGGGCCTGCGTCTTGGCACTCCCCCCGCCCAGGCCCAGGCCCACCTGGAGCACCTGCTCCGGGATCGGAGCCCAGCATGCTCCTTCCCCAGCCCTCCTTGCTGCCAGGACGTCAGAGTCCTGCAGAATGATGCCGGTCCACCCACCTCAGCCCCTTTGGATTGCCTCTGGAGGGAGCCTGGTCTAAGGCTGTCACATAGGAATGGGCTCCCCTCGAGCCTCCAGAGGGACAGTGCCAAAGCCATTTTCCTACCGGAATGCTACAGATCCCTTCTTCTGGGAAGAAGGGATAAGATGCTTTGGTTTGTAAACAACAGCCCATCCTGGACCAAGGGATCCAATCCAGCCCAACTCTCCCTTCACTCTCCCTAGCTCCTATGGGGATGCAGCCTGGATTTCATCCTCACTCATGCCCCAGGCCCCTTTCCCACCCTGAGACCTCCAGATCTGGCACAGCAGCAGGTCGGGAGAAGAAAAAGCGGGAGGAAGGGGCATTCAGGGGCTGAGATGCTGATCTAGGCAGTTGGGGGAGGCATCTGCACAGCTGCAGGCAGCCCCCCTACCCCCCGTCTGTGAATGGGCACGTCACCCTCTCCCGCCCGCCTGCCACTGCTCCTGAAACAGTTGGTCTAATGAACACTAAGCAAGCGGGGCAGCTGTGAGCATGATCCATATGCATGGGAGGTGTATATTTATCTTCACATCCCGCCCCACCCTGCAGCTGCTGCCATCCCCTATGCCAGGACGGTGAGTGGGCACCAGGCCCTAGCCTGCTCCTGGGCTCCCTGGGCCCCCACTTCTCCCAGCCCTCCCTCCCCAACCCACGCCCACAGCCTTCACTTGACCCATTTTGGAGGCAGAAGTTTGTATGTGTGTTTGAGAGAGAGAGTGCACACATCATTTCCCCAGTTGGTGCTTTTGATTTCCTCTGAAGCATCTTGATTGCGGATGTACAATGGCATCTTGCTGCCAGTGCTCCCTCAGCAGCTCCTGGCTTCACGCCGCCTCCTCCCTGGAGCCGGGATTTTCTGCTGACTCTGAGGCCCATGGCTAGCTGGCAGGGAAGGGGAAGGCCTGATCCAGGCTTTCATCCCTTAGCTGAGCAGCAGGACCTGGACACCCAGCCACCCCTCTTCCTACTCCTTAGACTGGGTTAAAGGTACACCCTGCACCCCTCCTGTCTCTCCCTTGGTCCTCCCACTGTCTCCCAGCCTGGTCTGGACTCCGTTCCATCGAGGAGTTAGCGCAGTTGTTAAAATGCAGTCCTCTGCTCAGATGCCTTCAGAGGCCCTGCTGCCATGAATCCCTCAAGCCAAACCATTTATCCTGTTATCCAAGGCCCGGCTGATCTGACCCAAACCTTTTTTTTTTTTTTTTGGAGGCAGAGTCTTGCTAGGTCACCCAGGCTGGAGTGCAGTGGCACAATCTCAGCTCACTGCAACCTCTGCCTCCAGGGTTCAAGTAGTTCTCCTGCCTCAGCCTCCCGAATAGCTGGGACTGCAGGTGCATGGCACCACACCACACCAGGCAATTTTTTGTATTTTTAGTAGAGACGGCATTTCACCATGTTGGCCAGGCTGGTTTCAAACTCCTGACCTCAGGTGATCCACCCACCTCGGCCTCCCAAAGTGCTGGGATTACAGGTGTGAGCCACTGCGCCCGGCCTCCCCAAACCTTTTTAATGGACTTATCAGCCATGGACTCCACACAGCCCTTGTGCCCAGATCTCTCCTCACTACTCCCCCAAGCATAATCCCCACAATTTCCTTTTCCCACCTGTGCTCACAGCAACCTCCCCCCTGGGATATCTGCCCCCTCTTTTGAGCTTTCCCTTCCTTTAAAGCATGATTCAAGTCCTACCCTCCATCCCTCTACCTGTGAAACTCTCCAGCCAGCAAGTACCTCTTGAGCAGAGGCAAAACCCCTCCCATGACCTGTGCCCTGCCCTGCCCCTCACTGCCTGTCTGACCTCATCACTCGCTACTCTGTCCCACTCCCAGCTCTTTCCAGCTGCCCTCACCCCTGATTGTTCCTGAAACAACATTTTCTGCCTGAGACCTTTGTGCTGGTTCTCTCTGCCAGGAACACTCTCGCTCCAAATATCCCCCAGATCTTGCCCCCTCACATTCTTGAGGTTTCTGCTCAATGCCACCTCCTCAGCCAGACTTTACCCAGCCTTCCCTATAAACACTTCCACACCCCCTCCCCTCCTGGCAGCCCCTGTGCCCCCACCTGCTTTGGCTTCCTGGACCGTACTTATCACCAACTCATGCTGACTTTTTTTTGTTTTGTTTTGAGATGGAGTCTCGCTCTGTCACTCAGGCTGGAGTGCAGTGGTGCGATCACAGCTCACTGCAACCTCTGCCTCCTGGGTTCAGGCAGTTCTTCTGCCTCAGCCTCCTGCGTAGCTGGGACTACAGGCACCCACCACACCTGGCTAATTTTTTTGTATTTTTAGTAGAGACGGGGTTTCACTGTGTTGCCCAGGCTGGTCTCGAACTTCTGAGCTCAGGCAATCCGCCCACCTCAGCTTCCCAAAGTGCTGAAATTACAGGCGTAAGCCACTGCACCTGGCCTCTCACAGTGACTTCTTTAGTGTTGTTCATCTAGCTCTTCCCCACAGATGATCAGCTCCAAGACGGCAGAGTGTGTTTTGTTCACTGCTATATCCCTGACATTGGAGCAATGGCTGGCACAAGAAGGAGCTCAATAGTGGCTTGTTGGATGAATGAATGAATCAGTCAAACAAACAAACAGGCACTGTGCTAGGCTCTGAAAAAAAAATCAGAGCCGACTCACATTCATGTCCTCTAGGCACTCACAGGCTAGTTGGACATGAAGCCAGGCAGCTTGCAACCTAACCTGTGAACTACATTAGTTACAATCCCAAGCAAGGGAGCAAAGTGCATGGTAGTATGGTTGGGCCAAAGGAACGTAAACATCGTGACAGCTACTGACACTTGAAAGCCGGCCATGCCAGCACCAGACCTGGCGCTCATATGCATCGTCTCATTACCCCTCAGCCACTCTCTGCAAAGGGGGTGGGTGCAGGAGGGCTACACAGAGGTGAGACTTTGAGGCTAGGGAGTCAGTCCAGGCAGAAGGGTCAGCAAGTCCGAAGCCAGTGGGGCATGGAAGCACACAGGCTCGGAGGGCTGACTTTCAGCATACGGTGTGCTGGGTGGAGCCTGGGGAGCCGCAGCCGGCAGGGCTGGCATTTGGTGTGGCTGGTAAATCCCTCTTAGGCCACAAGCTGCCTGTTTGCATCCATGTCCCCTCCCAGCTCAGTGCCCTGCAACAGGCGTGCACACGGATAGTGTCTGATGGCAACATCCAGTTCACAACCAGGTAGCCGGGACATTTATTTTTATTTATGTATTGTTTTTTAGGTGGAGTGTTGCTCTTATCATGCAGGCTGGAGAGCAATGGCGTGATCTCGGCTCACTGTAATCTCCGCCTCCTGGGTTCAAGTGATTCTCCTGCCTCACCCTCCTGAGTAACTGGGATTATAGGCCCCTGCCGCCACGCCCAGTAAATTTTTTTATTTTTAGTAGCGATGGGGTTTCACTATGTTGGCCAGGTTTGTCTTGAACACCTGACCTCAGGAGATCCACCTGCCTTGGCCTCCCAAAGTGCTAGGATTACAGGCATGAGGCACTGTGCCAGGCCCAGGACATTTATATGTCAAATGACTCACTGCTGGTGGACCAGAAGTCCACATCTCCCTCATCCTCAGTTCTTGGAACACCCCTCCCCGCATTCTACTTCTGAGCTGGAATTCTATGCCGTCTCTTTTTGTCTTTTTTTGAGACAGAGTCTTGCTCTTGTCGCCCAAGCTGGAGTGCAGTGGTGAGATCTCAGCTCACTGCAACCTCCGCCTCCCAGGTTCGAGCAACTCTCCTGCCTCCGCCTCCTGAGTAGCTGGGACTACAGGTGCGTACCGCCACGCCCGGCTAATTTTTATACTTTTAGTAGAGACGGGGTTTCGCCATGTTGGTCAGGCTGGTCTTGGACTCCTGAACTCAGGTGATTCTCCCACCTTGGCTTCCCAAAGTGCTGGGATTACAGGCGTGAGCCACTGCACCCAGCCATTCTGTGCCCTCTCTAAGCCCACATGCTACAAGCTGCACACCGCCGTACCTATCGCCCCTGCTTGCCTCGGTGTAAATAATAAAAAAGTAATCTATATCACAGAGCAGATGCATTTCTCTCTCAAGAAAGAGCCAATTATTGAAGATCTAGTGCAAGGAGAAGTCATAAATATCCCAGTGTGCTACAGTTGAGAGGCATTAACCACAGAACAATGAAAGAAAACTGGTCCCTCATGAAGGAAAGATCTGAAGACCCCCCTAGTGCAGAGCTCTGGCTAAGCCCAGGCCACTGCACTCCAGGCTGGATGACAGAGCGAGACTCTGTCTCAATAAAAAAAAAGAGAGAATAGATGTAAAGACCAGAGCTCTATCCCTTGGCTTTCTATTGGTTATGTTGAGAACTTTCATTGTGACAGTGACATCCCGAGGTTGTGAGCTGTGCAGGAATTCCAGCAGGGATGGAACACATGCTACCCTGGAAGGGAAGAGACTTTGGATTCAGGTGGGAGGGGAGAGTGTTGGGAAAGAAGACAGAAGCTGAAGGAAGAAGCTCATGGTGTTGGGGCCAGCCCTTCCCGGTCCAAGTGGATCCCGTCTCACCATTAGCTCCTCAACCCTAGCAGCCTCTGCCCCATACTCTGAAGTATTTCCCATTCCTCCCAGCCTCCAAAGAAGATTCTGAATCTCAGCCCTGGAAAAGCCTGAACCTCAGGCCCTGCTCCAGCACTTCTGCACAGAGTATAGGACAGAAGCAATCTAAGAGTGCTCTCAATTTCATTCCTTGCCCTCTTAACTCAAAGAAACAGGACTCAGAGGATTCTAGAACCAGTACCAGAATCTGGGTTCTGGAGACCACTGTTTCTAAAGCTCCTCCAAGGAAGAATTTTCCAAAAACATGTAGGGAGACTATTACTTTATATTTCATTTTATTTTATTACTGCATTTTATTTTGTTTTTACTTGAGACAGGGTCTCGCTCTGTCACCCAGGCTGGCGTTCAGTGGTGCAATCACAACTCACTGCAGCCTTGATCTCCTGGGCTCAAGGGATCCTCCAGCACTCAAGTCATCCCCTGCCTCATCCTCCTGAGTAGCTGGGACCAAAGGCACATGCCACCATGTCAAGCGAAATTAAAAGTTTTTTTTGTCTTTTGATGTGGAGTATCACTCTGTCACCCAGGCCGGAGTGCAGTGGCATGATCTCGGCTGACTGCAAATTCTGCCTACTGGGTTCAAGCGATTCTCCTGCCTAAGGCTTCCTAGTAGATGGGATTACAGGCGCCCGCCACTGCACACAGGTAATTTTTTAATTTTTAGTAGAGTTGGGGTTTCACCATGTGGCCAGGCTCGTCTCGAACTCCTGACCTCAAGTGATCCACCCACCCCGGCCTCCCAAAGTGCTGGGATTACAGGCATGAGCCACTGTGCCCAGCCTAATATTTTAATTTTTTTTTGTAGACACAGGATCTCCCTATATTGCCCAGGCTGGTCTCAAACTACTGAGCTCAAGGGATCTTCCTGCCTCAGCCTCTAAAATGCTGGGATCACCTTAGAAGAGGGGCTGCAGTGTGGTGATGTCTCTCTGGGGATACCCCGGGATCACGGCTCCAGCCCCTTCACCCCCCACACTTCCGTAGGGTCAGCCCAGTTCCCATTTCTTAGTAGGCCAGAGTGGGAGGCTGGGGAAGGACAAGCCTCTGATCCTCCCTCCAGGCCCTCCTCACCCAGAATTTACAGGCTGCAGAGGTGGGGTAGTGGAATTGGTTCTCTATGATCCTCGGATGGGAGATGAGGGTGTCTGAGGAAGGCTGTGGTGACAATGACAGGATTTTAGTGGGGAGTGTGAGCAGGACCTGTAAGAACCCCGAGGTGAGGTTAGAATGTGGAGTCTCAGCTTGGAGAGGCCCTGGGGTGCTGACTCAGTGGGTCAGGACATCCACCCTCCTCTCCCCCCTCCCACCCCAGGGTGCCCTTTGAAGCTGGGAGGGGGCTTTGAGCCAGAGTCTCCATGGCCAGATGCACTGGGAGAGGTGGTGAAGTTGATCATCCCTCAGGCCTCGCCCTCCCCACCCCCACCCTTTGGACCCCCTTCTTGGCCCGGAGACTGTTTCCGGCAGTTGCAGGGGCCACCCGACACCCCCCAGTCTCCTGCCTTGCAGCTGTTCCCCAGCTGCCCTGCCCCACCCCAAAGACAGCTGGGAGCAAGGCCGAGGGAGGGGGCAGGAGCGGCCCAGCTGCTCAGCTCCGGGCTGGGTGGGGGAGGACGGCGACATGAAAGAGCTGGGGCCGGCAGGGGATGGGGTGGCAAAGGAAACCACCCAGCCCCCTCCCGCGCGGTGGCCTCCCTGCGGGCTCAGCACATCTGGGCCACAGGAGCCGCCCTGGTCTGTGGGGTGGGGAGACGCGGTTGGATCCCCAGCCCTTCCCGGAAAGGGGAGGCGTGATGGCCTCTGGGGGAAGGCAGGAGGGGAGGGCCGGGTACTGGGGCACCTGTGGCTGCAGCCAGCCCTCCAAGGGGCCACCAGTTCAGGGCAGAGAAGGCCCCTCCGATGCCTTCTGAATGGGCCTGTTTCCTGGGGCAGCTTCAGCTCTTTCTGGGTCTCCTCTTGCCCCTGATCCCTTTTGGAAGCTGGGTGACAGCTGCTCCTACAAAACCAGGGACAGCTGGGTGGCTGGGGACAGCTTGGTGGGTTAGCGTCTCCCTGCTTCCCTGGCTGCCTAGGGACACCCCAAGCCAACTCTGGGCAGCTGCTGCTTCACCTATAGATGTGTGCCTGAGCATGTCATTCTCGGGTGGGCTTCAAAGCTGGGACATGGGGGGCTCGAGCCCATCCCACTCCCATCAGAATGTCCCCTCCAGATCTCAGTGGATTAATGTACCTGGAGAAAGGGTCTCTCCCCTCAGCTGAAACAAAACTAGGCCAAGTGGGAAAGAAATTGAGCAGCTTTCTGTCTTAGCTCCCAACTCTTGGCATGGGGATGTCCCAGGGCTCCTGAGAACGAGAGAAAGGGACAGTAAGACAGAAGCAGATGTCAGTGGAGTGAAGTGACTGTCCACTGGCACCTGCCCCCAGGCATCACCCTTCAGCCCCAAACAGGTACAGCGGGAGGGCAACAGTGAAGCAGAGGTCCAGCACCCCACCCAAGTCATCCTCTACTTCCACAGGGCAGGAAGGCGGAAGCAGTTAGCAAGACCAAGACTGTGGTTTGGTCTGGCCAGCCCCAAAGTCTTTATTTTGCTTTCTTTCCTTTTTTTTTTTTTCTGTTGCCCAGGCTGGAGTGCAGTGGCACAATCTCAGCTCATTGCAACCTCTATCTCCCAGCCCCAATCAAGCAATCCTCCCACTTTAGCCTCCGGAGTAGCTAGGACCACAGGCATGCAGCACCACACCTGGCTAATTTTCGTGTTTTCAATAGAGATGAGGTTTTGCCATGTTGCCCAGGCTGGTTTCGAACTCCTGGACTCAAGTGATCCATCCACCTTAGCCTCTCAAAGTGCCGGGATTACAGGTGTGAGCCAATGTGCTCAGCAAGCCTTTATTTTTCTGAGGGGAGGGGTGGCTAGGGGTCAGTGAGGCTTGGACCACTGGCATATGACTTTTTTTTTTTTTAGATGGAGTCTGGCCCTGTTGCCCAGGCTGGAGTGTAGTGGCACCATCTCAGCTCACTGCAACCGCCACTTCCCTGGTTCAAGTGATTTCCCTGCCTCAGCCTCCCCAGTAGATGGTACTACAGGCGCCCACCAAATTTTTGTATTTTTAGTAGGGATGAAATTTCACTATGTTGACCAGGCTGGTATTGAACTCCCGACCTCAGGTGATCCGCCTGCCTTGGTCTCCCAAAGTGCTGGGATTACAGGCTTGAGCCACTGCGCCTGGCCGGCATGAGACTTTATAAGGCTCTCTGCCTTGTCCCTGGGCTTCCTGAAGTGGGGTGGCATTTAGGCCCTGATTCTGCCCAGACAAGATTAAAAACAGCTAGGCACCCAGCAGAGTATGGAAGGAGGGCACGGGCTGTGGATGTACAGCTCCGCGCAGAACATCAGGCAACAACCGGAGCCCTTTTGAAGATGAGGCTCCTCTCCAGAGAAGGGCCTTGGGGTGTCCCAGCTTCCTCTCCCCCCAGTGGTGTCTGTGACAAGCAGCAGGGAGGACCCTGGCCAACCCCTCACGGCAGCACTTCTCCAGCCCCAGGATGTATCAGAATTGCCAAGAGTTAAACATGCAAATTCCTGGGCTCTCAGAGATTCCCAGAGTCTAAGCTGGGCCTCAGGAATCAGCGCCCCTACTTTTTTCTTTTTGAGACAGGATCTCACTCTGTCGCTTTGTAACACAGGCTGGAGTGCAGTAACTTGATCTAGGCTCACTGTAACCTCTGCCTCCCAGGCTCAATCCTCCCACCTCAGCCTCCCAAGTAGCTGAGACCACAGGTGTGGTGTGCACCATCATGCCCGACTAATTTTTGTATTTTTTGTAGAAATAGGGCTTCAACATGTTGCCCAGGCTGGTCTCGAACCCCTGAGCTCAAGCAATTTGCCTGCCTTCGTTTCCCAAAGTATCAGGATTACAGGCTTGAGCCACAGCAAGAAATTAGCCCTTTTAACAAGCTCCCAAGATGTGCTTGAGACTGAGAAGCTCTGCCACAGTGCATGGGGGCAGGATGTCTTTTTCATCTTGCCACCCCACCTCCACCCCTCCCAAGGCCAAAGCCTCAAGTCCAAAGGAAGTATGGACCTGAGTGGTCCCCTCTCCCTATGGGGGCCAAGGCCCAGCTCGAGCCCATTCCAAGAGGACGGGGTTTGTTCTGTCTCTATGCCCGCAGCCTTGCACTATTGCCTGGCAGGTACTGTGCTCTCAAATATTTGTGGCCTGAAGGAGGTAAACTTTGCAAAACTCATAGAAAGGTGTTTCTCCTTTGTCTGTCTCAGCTAAGAGCACACTGGCAGAACCTCAAAGAGATGCCAGGGCCCGGGTGGCATGGGGCTGGGCCTAGAAGGCCCTGGGCAAATATTTGTCAAATAAACCCAAGGCCAACAGCAGACAGTCAGTGCCTGAGGATCTGACATTCACCGGCCTGGTACCAGCTGGACCCAGGAGGGCAAAACCAAGGCAAGGAGAGCAGCGCCCCTCCTCACACCGATGCCTGAAGAGCCCAGGCCTGCAGGAGTCGGGGGAATAGGCGAGGCAGGGAGTGGGACTGCGCCATCATGTTTATTAGAAGGTTGGATTTCAGTGTGTGCTCTAGACAGATTACAGAATAAATACCTGTGCCTTGAGCACAGGAAGTCCACGATTCATACAAAGTGCTCACTACAGGAAGTTGCTGTGTCAAAATCCAGGCAAGGACCCAACTCCGGGCAGCCCCTCCTCCCTGCTGACCTCAACAAGGGCTGTGCTATTGTTTTTTATTTTATTATTTTTTATTTCTCTTTATTATTATTAATATTATTATTATTTGCTTTTGCTGTGGTCACTATCATTGGCAAAGTTCCTTTCCCCTTTCCTGGACATAGGGTTCCTGTCTTTAAAAGATTCCACTCTGAGGCTGAAGGTGCCAAAAGCTGCTTGAGAAGTGGCCTTTGAACTCCGTCTGGGACGATGGTGAGGAGAAAGAAGCAGGAGAAATCATTCTTGGTTTAACAAAATTAAAAAAAAAACAAAAACAAAAGTCCCACAATCTAAAGGTCATTCCTTACTCGATCAGTGATCAAATCGCCCAAAAGAAAAACATGAGAAACAAGCCGGAGGCCCTGGGCATTCCTGCTGGGCGGGTAAGAAGGGTGGGACCCCTGAGCTTTCAGGGAACTGAGGCTCCTTCCAGCCACGGGGGTGTGAAGAGGAAGGAGTAGAGGAAAAAAGGAGAGACCGAGAGAGAGCTCAGCGCCTCCACACAGACACTTTCCCATCTCCAGGGCCACCTGCGGTCCCGGCCCAAGCCAGCTACCTCTGTCACCTCTGCGTCCAGGAGATTCGTAATAAAAAAAAAATCAAAAACAAAGCCAAAAAAACAAAATCCAAAAGGAAAAGACCTAGGGCATGGAATGAGGAAGAGGGGAGGAGAGGAAGGTAGAAGGGCAGGTCTCTGGATGCATAACTCCCGAGCCCGGGGGCCAGGGTGGGAGGGGGGAAGGTTCCCAAGCGCCCCGCCGCCTGCGTGGCGTTAGCTCGTCACGTAGTGTTTGGTGGACGGCTGCCCATACACCCTGTAGAAATCCTGGTGGCCGGGCTGCTGGGAGGCGTCGAGCCAGTCTCTGACCGCCAGGCTGGGAAGGGACTGGGGGACGGAGGGTGTGGGCGGGAGCGGGTGTGAGTACTCCTGTGAGGGCACTGTCCAGGGAAAGTGGCCGGAGCGGGGGTAGGGCTGGTGGCCGCCATGATTAGCCACGGAAGAACAGTAACAGTTGTCCACAGAACAGACGAGAATCTTGCGGCCGCCATACTGGGGGAGCATGGGCTGCTGGGTGGCGGAGCCATTGGGATACTGCGATGGGGGGAACACGGGGCTTGAGTGCACTGGTTGGGCGCCGCCCGGCAGGGCCACCAAGTGCTGCGTGGAGCTGCAGGGCCCCAGGGGCTGCCCAGACTGGCCCTCACCGCTGGCTGTGCCCGCCGCCCCGTACTGGCCGCCCACAGGGCCCGACGACGTCTCTAGGAAACTGGCCTCCGGGAAGGCCGTTGAGTGCTTGCGCTTTTCCGCCCCAGAGCTGCTGACGCCGCAAGGGTACAGGGGGACGCTCTGCAGGAAGGGCACTGGCGTGCTGAAGGGGCCTGTGGAGAATTGGGGTAAAAGTCGCCAAAGCTCCCACCCCAAGCAACCCAGGTCTCCTCTCCCCTGGGTTGGACCTGGGGACCTTTGACTCCTAGAGGCCCAAGCATGTCACATCTCAGGTGATGCTTGCTCCTCTACCATTAGGAGGGAGAAAATAGTTATACGCCCACTTTAAGCTGAAGAAACACAGATTTTGAGGGGTCATGTGGCTTACCCACAGTCCCACAGCTACAAGTGGCAAAGCTAGGATGTGAGGACAGGTCTCCTGGACTGGGTCACACTGCCTCTCGTGGGTGGGGGGCGGGGAGGCTCTGGCGCTGAACCCCTGCCCAAAGGGCCCTCTCTCCCTTTGGTGGAACACCCCACCCTCACCTTCTAGCATCTTCCGCAGCTGCTTCTCCTTCTTGGCCACCTCGTTCAGGAAGAGCTTGGAGTTCAGGTGGCCGATCTTAGGGGGGGAAAGGCTGCTGCCTGTGCAGGTCTGGGTCCTGGGGGCAGTGGACGGGGCCTCTGCTGTGAGGAGGCATCACCGGTGAGCCCGCCCTACCTCCCCGCCATGGGCCTGGCCCCTCTGTCCTCCCCAGGATGTGCCTCGGGGAGGGCTGGGGCTGTCAGCTCACCTGTCCATCAGGATTTTCACAGACTTGGTGTTCTGTTGGGGAAAGAAAAGAGTCAGTCAGTGGAAAAGGCAGCTCCGGGAGAGGGGAAGACAGAAGCTGCCCCCCCAACCTCCCCCAAGCTGGGTGGATCTTCTCATTCTGGACAGAAGGTGGAGAGGTGGGGGTCACCATTTGTGGAAGAAGAGCTAACATTTACTGAGCTCTTGCCACGTGACCCAGGCGTTGTTGGTGTTTTCTGTGTGTTCATAACTTCACCCACACAGCTGCCAAGGAGATGGGTGCTGCAGCCCACCACACTGTTTTAGCTCAAGTTTTTGGGGCCAGATGTATTTTAGAATTTGGAATTTTTTGGATTTTAGAAGGAGAATATAGCGCCTGTATCATATATTACATACCATCCCCAGCAAGACACCACAGTCCAATCCATCAACATTTCTGCTGCAAAATGTTTGAATTTTCATACCACATGAGATAAAAACCATAAACTGCCTAACATCAGTTCAGGTCCATTTTCGCTGTTAAATTAGATGACAGATTTGTTTCTGTCAGTTTTCAGAGATCTTTTTTAAATATGGAATTGTGGATAAAGAAGAGTAGATCTGTATTATCAATACCACTTTGTAGGTGAGTAAGCAAGGCCCGAGATGTACCTATGACTTGCCCAAGGTCACAGAGCTAGAAAGAACAGGCAGGTGGATTTGAACCCATGTAGTCTGGCCCCACAGGGAAGGGCATGTGAGCTACCGGTGGGGGAAACTGCAGACCCCAATTTGGGAACAGCCCTCTGGGTGCCGCCAGCCTGGTCCTGGGCCCAGCCCACCTTCATGAAGCTGACATCCTCTGTCTTATCAAACAGCAGCTGCAGGGAGCCCAGCAGCTTCTTGGCCTCCTGCATGCGCTCCCCGAGGTGCAGCGCCTGCGCTGCGTTCTCGCTGCAGAACTTGGCCTGGGCCTTGTCCAGGACCTCCACTGTCTGCCGCAGGTCCTCATCTAGCAGCTGGTGCAGCTTCTCGTACTGCAGCCGAACTTCTTCCTTCAGTTGGTTCACTTTCTCCTGTGAGTACAGGAACAGGAGTGGCCGGGAAGGTGAGCCCTGGAGACCTTTGGTGGCCCCCCTCACCCATCTCACATCCTAGAATCTCCCAAGTAGCCAGGCTGCCCCAGGCTCCCAGGGGCAAGGTCTGACTTGCCAGTCCCCACTGCTAGCACAGGGCTCTGGGCCAGCATCTCCTGGTACCAGTGGGCATCCAGAACAGTTCACTGAATGACTGACAGAGGGGTCTGGCACAGAGCCACACAGTCAAACCTTAGTAAGGAACTCACCCAAAGCCCTGCATCCAAGCCACCCCCCACCCACCCTGCAGCATGGCCTTGGGCTTAGCTACCTCCACCAGGCGCTTGTCTGACTCGAGTTTGTACAGCTGGTCCTCAATGTCCTGCTCTCGCTCCTCCAGCCGGTCCTGCTGCTTCATGAGCATCTTCTGCAGGGACAGTTGGGTGGGGGTATCAGAGGGGCTGTGGCCCCAACCCTGACCCATGCTTCCCTCTACACCACACACCCATCCTATGGATCCTTTGACCCGGATGTCACCAAGCCTCTGCCACCCAGCCCCTCTGGCCCCCTGCAATCACAGAGGCCTGTTCCCAGCTCCCCCCAGAATAGTTTCCAATGCATATATATTTATTTACACTATTTTTTTAGAAGGAGTCTCACTCTGTTGCCCAGGCTGGCATGATCTCAGCTCACTGCAACCTCCACCTCCCCGGTTTAAGGCAGGATTCTCCTGCCACAGCCTCCCAAGTAGCTGGGATTACAGACATGTGCCACCATGCCCAACTCATTTTTTTGTATACTTAGTAGAGATGGGGTTTCACTATGTTGGCCAGGCTTGTCTCAAACTCCTGACCTAAAATGATCTGCCTGCCTCAGCCTCCCAAAGTGCCGGGATTATAGGTGTGAGCCACCATGCCTAGCCCCCATGCATATTTAAATGCTGAGCTTTCTGAGAGCAGGGTTAGACCAACTTCTGTTCTAAGTACTTTTCCTGTACAGATTTATCTAATCATCCCAGTAATGATATGAGGTAAGTACTATCATTATTCTCATTTCACAGAAAAGATAACTGAAGCCTAGAAAGGTTAAGTCATTTGTCTATAGTCGCACAGCTTGTAAACAACAGAGCTGGGGCACAAACCCAGGTGATCTGGCAGCAGGGTCTATTCTGACCCAGGCCCTGCTGCCTCTGAGTCCTGGAGCACATCGTCTGAGAGATGAGTACCCTGCTAACGCCCTTTTCGGCCTTAGCCCACCTGCACTCAGGTGAATTTAAAAAAAAATGAGAGAGAGATGAGTATCCTAAGATGCAGGGGGTCAAATTCCCTTCCAAAGCTGCACTAGCCTCTGGCCCGGTCCAAAGATCTCACCTTATACTTGCCTTACATTAGGGGGCATCAAGCCAGCCACCCGCTCCCTTGTTCTAAAAACCTAGCGCTAGGACTCTGGAGTCCTGGTCAGCTCCCTTAGCCCCTCAGTGGGACCCAGGCAGAAAGGAGATTTGGGCTCTCCTACGACCCGAGGCCAGGCTGCTGGAAGGTGCTGGACCAAGCTGCTCTTCTCAGCTCATAATCTCCTGTCCCTACAACACCTCGCCTCCCAGCCACCCCCCTCTCCTGCGCTCCTCTCACCAGGTATGCCTCTTCAGACAGGCTTTCTCCCATGCTCAGAATCTCTCAATGACTCCCTCCTGTCAACTACTTTAGCACGGCAATGAAGGCTCTTTTGCACCCTGACTCTTCCAGCTAGCTGGGTTGGTATCCTGTCCCCAACTCTGCACATGGAAACTGCCTGCAGCTCTAGGTACGTTCTTCTGCAGCCCACAGTGCCCCCTCCCTCCCCTTGTCTATCCTTCAAGGCCCAACTTAAGTCCCCACTCCTCTAGGAAACTTTCCATGACTGCTGCTCTGAGGCTATGCAGGTCCCTCCCTGTCCTGGCTGTCCCATTCTGCCCTCCCTCTCAGGCTGTGCTGTCCAATATGGTGGCCACTGGTCATATGTGGCGATTTAAATCCAAGTTAACGAAAAATCAAAAATAAGGCCAGGCGCGTTGGCTCATGCCTGTAATACCAGCACTTTGGGAGGCCGAAGTGGGTGGATCACATGAGGTCGGGTGTTTGAGACCAGCCTGAGCAACATGGAGAAACCCCATCTCTACTGAAAATACAAAATTAGCCAGGCATGGCAGTGCACGCCTGTAATCCCAGCTACTCAGGAGGCTGAGGCAGGAGAACTGCTTGAACCCTGGAGGTGGAGATTGCGGTGAGCCAAGATCACACCATTTCACTCCAGCCTGGGTGACAGAGTGAGACTCCATCTCAAAAAATAACTAAATAAAATAAGTTAAATATCAGTTCCTCATGCACCAGCTTCATTTCAAGTGCCCAGTACCTACATATCACTGGTCTCAGATACTAAAGCTACAAAATGTTCCCATCATCGCAGAAATTCTATTAGCATTATTCTGGAGTCTTCCAATTGTCTCACAAACCATGGTCTCATCTCCCCATAAGACTCAAGGCCTCTTAAGAACGGGGATTTGCTGCGTCTTTCTCCACCTCTCTTCAGAGCCAGGCCACACAAAGGCCTGGGCGGCCTGAGATGCATAACAAATTCACTCAATAAGCTGCGGGTTCCACACACACAATAAAATTCGCAAAGTAGCTCTGTGTAACCACAGACAGTCCCAGTAAGTGTCCATGCAGCAAGGAGTGGTTCTCATTCTTCCTCTGTGGGGGCCTCAGAGTAACCCTCCAGTTCAACTCCATGACCCCCACCCTGCCACACCCAGCTCCCCCTCACAACAAGACAAGCTACTGTCAATCCCTTCCTCATCTGCCAGCCCATTTTATATATGGGCAAACCAAGGATCACCAGAGACTTCGGCCAGACCCCACTTTGTGTTGGAGGCTACTCTGGAAATAACCAAGACCCTGGGAGCAGGAGGAGGTGTGGGGGTAAGGCTTTCATCTTCTGAGCTGGGGTGCCAGGGGCCCACACACAACTTAGCCTCTCAGTGACCCAGGACAGGCCCTCTAAGAACCAGAACCAGAGACCCTGCTCTACCCCCGGCAGCACCAAGAGGCCCAGGAATCTGCTGCCAGCCCAAGGGTCAGAGCCCGACAGCACACACAGCATGCACAGGCAGGTGCAGGGCTGCCTGGCACACGGCTGCACACGCACGTGGGAACATCTTGCTACCTGAGCCCCAAGCCCACCTCAGGCATGCTGGCAAGTACAGCCACAGTTGCAAACGCACTTGACCCAACCCCCTCGCAGGGAAGGCTGGACCCCTGGAGGCACCAGACAATTGTGAGAGGCCTGGTGAGGTGGCCAGGACACCCTGGGAACATCAGGCCGCTGACCTCCCCTGGAACACTTGTCCCATCAAATTCTTGCGTATGGCTGCCCCATGCCCACCCTCAGGAGGACAACGAGGCCCCCCAAGTGCTCCTCAGAGTCCAGGCCACTCCCTCCATCCAGGGCCCAGGATATCTGAAAGGCTCTGCTGGCCCCACATATCTTGCACCACGGGCTTCCTCGACCAAACCCACCAGGAGCTGGTTTGGGGCGGACGCAGGGGAGTCCCAGGGAGGGGTAGGAAAGAGACAGCTCCAAGGTCCCAGCGAAGCTTCCCTAAGGACTGGAACGGAGCTGTCCACACCCGCCCCACAGGCTGGTGGGCGCCCCTTTGCCCCATCCCTCCCGAGGCCTCCCAGGAGTGACCCCTCAGGGCACAACAGAGGGAGGGCCCTCCTGTCCAGTCTTAGGCGGTGGTGCTCAGCCCCTTTCCTCTTCTTTTGGGCTTTCCTCAGTCTCCCCCAGCAACATTTCTACCCTGGGAGCCTGCAGGGTCTTCCCCAGGCACTCTGGGTGGGACACCAGCCCAGGCCACACAGAGGTAGGTGGGGTGGGGAGGTCGCAGTCCTTAGCAGGTGGGAGGGTTTCATTTCCCCCCCTGCTGCAGCAGGCTCCTGTCTCTGCTGCAGGGGTTGGGGTGAGGATAGGAAGGGGAAGGAGGCTGGCCGGGGGATGCCAGCGAGGGAGGACTGGAAGGAGACGAACTGGCCTGGCCCACTCTCCCTCTGGGCCAGCTCTTGCTACAGATAGCGCCTGGGAAACTGGAAGGAAGATGAGAAATCCCCACCTGCTGTCCCTTTGCGACCCCACCCCAGTTCACCAACGAAGCAAATCGGGTTGCCAAGACTCTGGAAGATAGGGAGCAGAGGAAGCAAGGCCCAGACCCCACCACCAGCAGCCTCCTTTCCAGTGCAACCCCTATCTACCTCCCCAGGGAATGGCTAAGAGCCAGGGCCCCATTTCCCACTTGGGAAAAACCCATAGTTGAGATTGGACTGGATTTCTCAGCTTAGTTCAGAGCAAGTACTGTACACAAGGGCAGGTGGGGCTGGGAGGACCTTACAAGCGCCCCCGCAAGGTTTGTGGCCTGGACTTCGCATGCTAGAGCACACGGGAGCAGAGCAGGCTGGAACGTGGCCTGGGCTAGAAGCTCTGGAGGCACCAGGCCTCCAGGGAGACGGGGACTAGGTGGGCCTCGGGAGAACCTACGCAGCCCAGCCCTGCCTGTCAGGCCTCAGGCCTTCAGTGGTTTGCCTGGGCCCATGAAGACTCAGGAGGAATGGAGGGAGCCGCCATTCCCACCCTCCACCACCTGGGCCCCCCTCCTCAGCTCTGCTGCCGCTCGCTCTGACTCCCCTCCCAGCCTGGAGTGGGAACCCCAAGCCCCTACATTCCTGCCCCAGGAAAGCCTCATGTCTCTCTGGAGCCTGACTGGCCAGGCCAGCTGGCATTTTCTGATGCCAGACTAGACTGGGCAGACGGGTGAGGTTTGGGGACTCTGGGCTGTATAAAAGTTAATAAATAATAATAATAAAATCCTCAAGTCAACCTTGAAGAGAAACAAGGTCAGGAGGAAACAGGGCCCCAGGGACTGGGACAGAGGCAGTCCCTGGGTTTTCAGACAAGACCAGGGCAGGCTCCAGCAGCCCCTGTGGTGGTGGGAGGGGCAGGGCAGGGAGGGGCAAGAAGAGGAGGCTGGGTAGCTTCTTCCTGCTCAGGACCAGCTCCAGCTCTGGCTCCAACTCCCTCCTCAGAGCCACCTCATCCTAACCCTCCCCCTACTCCTCCACCTGGTCCCTGTCCCCGTCTCTCCCTGGGCCCACAGCACTCTCCCCTCTCCTCAGAGAAGCTAATGCCTACCCTAAACCCCCGTTCCATGCCTCGAGCCTCTGCCATGGGCTACCATGTGAACCCCAGGCTGGGGAGACCACAGGCCACAGAGGGAAGGGGCTCCAGGGCAGGCGCCAGGGCAAGGAGAGAGGCAGCACCTCAGATGCGAGCCAGGCAGACCCCAGAGAGGGCTTCCCAGCTGCAGAGTGGAATTAGCTTTTGCCATGCAGAGAGCAGCGCTCTGGGGCAGCAGAACAAAGAGGCGAGAGAGAAAGCCCCCCTTTGTCTGGTTCTGAATGCCAGGCCAGCCGGGAAGGAAGGCTTTCCCAGAGCCAGGGAGGAGGCCAGCCAGGCCAGCCTGCTCAGCCCAGGGCAGGGGCCCAAGCTGGGCTTGCTCCGCCTCTACAGACCGCCCAGCAGAACAGCACAGGACCCTTTTAGCTCCTACCTCCAATACCCGCCACGGGCTTACCCCAAGGGGAAGCCCGTCTTTCCCTCCTTTCCCCAACACCCCCACGGTGGGGGGAAGTCCCAGGATCCCTGACAAACTCATAGCCACCAAGCAAGGATCACCTGGGTGGGTATTCACACAGAGGCACACTAGTGCTGCCAACAGTCAGGAAGGCACACTCAACTTCAACTCGCAGGCAGGCAGACACGGCTGCACAACTAGGGACCTAAGTGAGGCACCTGCGCCTTCTCAGAGACACCCATGTGAAATGCAAAAACTCAGTCACCTCCGAGATGCACAACCCAGACATGCTGGCTACACATACGCACACACACACTTGCAGACAGACACGGATGCATGGCCACCCAGGGCTGCAGGAGGCAGAGTAATCAATATCGCGGGCATGACAGGGGCCCGGCCGTGTCAGCAGGATCCTGGGGTGGGGATTGGCGGCTAGGCCTCTTGGGCCTCTGCCTGAGGCTCTCTTTCAGGGGCAAGGGAGGAAGGCCAAGCCAGCGCTCCCTTCCATGAAGACTCAGGGTGGCCACAAATGCGCGCGTGCGCACGCGCACACACACACACACACACACCACTTCAGGAGTATGGTCTCCTTTGAGGAGGAGCAGTGAGGTAGATCTGCACTACTGGAGTCAGGCTACAACCCCGGCCCCAGTCCCAGCCCCAGCAGAGCCGGGCCAGCCCTCACTCTCATTGTGCACTCAAAGACAGACAAATGGAGACGAAACCCAGGATTCTCTCCAGGGTCTCAGGGTGGCCTCTCCAGCCACCAGCAATGTGCACAGGATACCCTTACTCCAAGCAGAAGCAAACCCCACACTGGCCTAAGCAGTGGGATCTCCTCCCCTAGAGAACACCTCTTCTCACCTCTGAACCTCTGAGAGTGCAAGAAACAGGGTCCTAGCAACATGTCCAGCCTTGCTCTGGGATGCCTGGGATGATGCAGAAACACAACTGTAAATGCACAGACTCAGATACACCTGCATAGACACACACGCACCACACGCCTGCATACACACACACCACATATCTGCACAGACACACACGCACCACACACCTGCATACACACACACCACATATCTGCACAGACACACACGCACCACACACCTGCAGACACACACGCACCACACACCTGCATACACACACGCACCACACACCTGCATACACACACCACATATCTGAAAAGACACACGTACCACACACCTGCATAGACGCACAAACCACACACCTGCAGACACATATGCACCACACACCTGCATAGACACACGCACCACACACCTGCATAGACGCACGAACCACACACCTGCAGACACATATGCACCACACACCTGCATAGACGCACAAACCAGACACCTACAGGCCCCTCACGCATGCAACCGGGCCTGCTCTTGGGTCTTCTTTCCATGTTGTGGGCAGTCATGAGATAAGGACTCCCCCAGCTCCCAGCAGTCCCTCATTGCTTAGATGAACCCCTGAACCTGGGGGCTGGGAGGGGTCTGACCACTCAGGGCTGCCAGGCCTGAGCCCACCTGGATGTCCAAATCTTGGGCCCTTAGCTTCCCCACAGCCTCATGGGAGAGCACATTTAGGGTCTAGGCACATCCCAGAGAGTGGTCTCAGGACCATCCAGTGGGTATCCAGGCCTCAGGGCAATGTAGCTGACACACTGGCTTCTCAAGGGGAGATTAGGGCAACAACCTGCTTGGGTCTGACTCTGAGATTACCCCTTGTAGTCTCCCAGGCTGGATGGAGGCCCTGCTTGCCCTCCTGCTGGTCCCTGCTCTAGGCCATGACCCATGTGCACCTGTGGATGCTGTGTGTGAGGGCAAGGCCACCAGGGAGGGGTTAATCAGGGCTTCCTATTTCCAGCCAATTGACAGGCATGTCAGCAATCCCCCGGGAGGGCAGAAGGATGCACAAGAGCAGAGCCTAGATTTTAAGGCAGGTGCCAGTTCTCTGTGCTTCTGCTCCTATATCCTGGAGAATTTCTGTTGCCCTCGCCCACAACACCAGCAAAGGCCCTTTAAGGTAGACTCCCTCCAGCAAGGGAAAAGGGGTCAAGGAAGGGCACTCCACCCACTCCCCCTGTATGACCTACAGAGTGTGCAAAGGTTCAGGTTCCTATGGCTCACCCCCTCCTTTCCCTCCTGGGAGGGCAGGCAAGGCCCCTATCCCTCCACATTCAATAAGTCAAACTCACACTTGAGTGACACTGGCTGTTGAAGGGTTTCCAACCCCAGTGCCCTGGGGCACCAGAAAGAATCGGGGGCCTGGCAAGGGGAAACCTGGAGGATGAGACTCAGGCTGCCACTGCAGGGCACAGCTGCTGAACACACAGAATTGCACATCTGGCCCTGATGCAACGCACTCCTTCTGAGCTTGCCCACACGAGGCACAGGAAAGCACTCATGCACACACAAACCCTGCAAAGTTGCCGACAAAGTTCAGTGCCTGCTTCCATCCAATCCACCAGTCTGGAGATGAGGGGCCTGCTGGGGACATTCCAGGGAATACTCTGCTGCACACACCATCCACCCCCCTCACCTGCACCCCGAACTCTACAGACGGGAGACAGGTGCATTGGAGAGCGAAGCAGTCTCAAAGATGCTCAAAAACACAGACACCTAAAGCTATCCTACACCAGGTCAGGTAGAGTTACCTTTTCTCCCCCACCTCAGTTAAAGACATCCCTAGCACTCAGGCCAGCTACAGCAACACTGTGGGTGCGGGCAGGCATCCCAGCATCGCCCAGGTTGCTGCCCCTCCCCTGTTCCTTTCAGCTACATCTCTTTCCTCTCCTCTCATTTTCCACTGCCAATCCCAGGACAGAGAACTGGACAGCCCTCCTTTCTCCTGCCTCTGCACTTTTCCCGGCCTCCTCCCCCAGCCGTTCCATCTTTATTAATAGCAGCAGCTTCCCAATACTGGGGAAAGTATGGGCTGTGCCTGCCCTGAATGGGGGTGGAGGACACAAGGGGTGGAGGACACACTTCCTTTAAGAAACCAGAGGCCTATCCTGGCACACAAACCCAGAGCTACCCCATCCGAGTGGAAACTAATTATACAGTAAATTGTATTTGCTGTCCCCGCCCCAGCCTGTGGTGGCCCTCCTGCCTTTTGTTGGTTGTATGTGTGTGTTTTTTAATTGCTAAACAGTGACTCACTCTGACTGGTCCCCCCTCCACAGGAAACAGCCCCATCTCCAATCATGCCTTGAGCAGAGCTTCCTCATACCCAGCCTTGCCACTGGCCTCCACTAACCTCCAAGGGCCCCCACCCAGAGACACTCCCAGTCCCACCGGAGCAGCCTCGCCTCCACATATCACACCCAGGCCCCAGGCCCCAGGCCCCAGGCCCCAAGCTGGGGCTTCAGAGAGGACTCCAAGGTGTCAGGCCAACCCCTTCCTTCTGGTATGACTCAACCCTGAAAGCCAGAGGACTGGGGAGGGACCTAGGAGGAGCCCCCTCCACTGAAGGGGACGGAAGTATTGCCTCAGTCCAGCTCCAAAACCAGGCCCAGAGGCCTGAGGGGTGGAGGCGGTTTTGACATTGGCCGCGGCCGCAGGGTGTATACAATGGGAGGGGACGCGGTTCTGTAATCACCCAGCCGGCTGCCCAGGGGAGCCAGCTGCCTGAAACCAGATTTCAAGGCGGCTCAACCTTAAACCCACAGGATTCTTTTTCCGTCTTCAACTTCCCCTCCCCAAATGTGGGAGGGCGGCAAGAGGGCTGGGCTGGGCGAGAGGGCCGGGAGGATGAAGACACATACTTCAAGGTTTGTTCATGCAGCCCGTGCGACACACAGGCACACAGGGCAGTGATTCTCACACAGGGAGAGCCGGCTCTCGGGAGGAATCCAAATAGCGGAGTCGCTGTCGGGGCCTCGCTGGCTGGCTGCTCAGACCCTGTCCAGAGAGATGGCCGGAGTTCTGCTCTCCCTCCGGAAGCTCCCCCCGCCCCCCCAATGTGTTTCCAATAGCGCTGAAAACTAACATGGCTGCTTTTGTTTACTTCCTCATTGGTATGCCAGCATCATGGATCATGTCAGCCACAGCGGCGGCACCGGGACACTCATTACATAAACAGCAGCTGGAGAGGCAGGACCGGGGTCACTGCCTCGGTGACTTCCCGTAGGGCCTGCAGCAGCAACGCTGGGGAAGGGAGCTGCGCACCACGGAAAAGCGACACCCAAACTCTACCCCTGACGGTCCCACGCCCAATCCCATAAAGCACTCAGAAGACGGACCCTGTGCGCACAGGTTCGGGAATGTACTAAGTAGCGACTCGGGACCCTTCTTCCCAGGACCCTGTCCCCAAACTTTCACAGAAGAGTTTGGCCAGGGGCTACTGGCCTGATGTCACAAGAGTCAGCCTGCCAGGAAGGGTGGTCCCCGGGCGGGCGGGAGGGACTGTGTTTGTGCGTGTGTGTGTGTGCGCGCGCGCGCGCGTGTAGGGTACTTGCCCGGATTTCATTCCTTCGGATCTCCACGTCGCACACCGAGTGTCCCTGATGCGCGCCGCTGTAGTAGCAGCAGTACTGGCAAACTGCCACCTGCTCGGCCTCGCAGTGGTAGAGGCGGTAGGCGTTGTGCTGCGGGCAGCTCCAGGCCCGCACGTCGTCCGCCTCCACCAGGAGGTGCCCGCGGGCGGTGGAGGGCTGCTGCAGGTGCGTCTGCACGTGGGACTGGCAGCAGGGAGCCTCGCAGCGCAGGCAGACCTTCTGCGCGGGCAGCGGGGGGCCGCGGCGGCAGAACACGCAGTGCAGCGCCGCCGGCGGCTTCTCCACGTGCAGGGCGTTGAACTTCTCCACGATGTTGGTGAGCTTCAGGTTCTTCTCCAGGCCCGGCTTCTGGTTGTAGGCCTGGTTGCACTCTGGGCAGCGCACAAGGCCGCTGTCCTTGGCCCACGCCTCGCCGATGCAGCCCCGGCAGAAGTTGTGTTTGCACGGCAGCTGCACCGGCTCCACGAAGACGTGCAGGCAGATGGGGCAGATGAGCTCCTCCTCGAAGCAGTTTTTCCAATTCTCCGCCATGGCGGCCGCGGACAGGGGGCCGGGGCAGGCCTCCCCGACTCCCCAGCCCCAGGGGTCCGTCCGGAGCCGCTGTAGGCCCACCCAGCCCCGAGCTTCGGCCCCAGCCGGCCCCGACGGTCGCTCAGTCAGCAGCGCCTTCCGCGTGCCCGCCCCCCGGAGGAGGGAGCCTCGGTCCTCAAGCCGCGCGCGCAGCCCGCTGCGTCTCCTCCTCCTCCCGAGCGCCTAGCGGGAGGTGGCGGACTGCGCCAGGGCCGCGGCCGGGGCTCCAGCCTTGGAAGGGAGCGCCGGGGTCCAAATTCCATATAAGAGGCCGCCTCCCCGTCGGCGCAGCTAGGGCAGCGGCGGCCCGCGGCCTGCGCTCGGCCCCGCGGCTGACATTGGGGCGCGCCCCGCGGCAGACGGAGCCTGGGAGCAGCACACTTCCTCCGGCGGCTGCGGCGGCGGCTCCCGCCCGGCTCGTCGGCGCCGCGCCTCCCTCGCAGGGGCCGGGGTCCGTGGGGCCGGTAGGCGAGCGCGGCCGCGCCGAGGCTGCTAGATCCGGACGGAGCGGGAGGGGAGGACCGGTGGTCCCCGGGCCAAGGTGCGGGCGTCCCCCGGCTGGCCGGCCGGGCGCGGGCTGCGGGGCGCGGGCGGGCCGACTCCGGGGCGCTGCGTGCGCTCAGGGGCAGTCATTCAGATGAAATTCCAGTCCCCGGCCAGAGACACCAGCCCGCCTCTGCCTTCCTCCTCCCTTCACAAATAGAAACGGAAGGGGGAGGGAGAGAAGTGGAAAAAAAGGCAACCGGCGAGGGAGGGAGGAAGAAGCCCCGGCGGCGCTCCGGCCTGACCCCCGGGCGGCTACTTCTGCGCTCCCCTGAGGCCCGGCGCCCCCGCAGCGGAGAGACCCCGCGCGCCGTCTCCGTACTGGGCGGGCGCCCGGGCTCTGCCGAGGAAAACAAGGATTGATCAAACTAGAAAGGAATTTTTCTCAACTGCTAATGAACAGGAGGCTCGGCTCCCGGCCCTCCCCTCCCCTTCCCCGGCCCTCCCCCTTCGCCCCCCCCGGCCCCCTTCCCCCCACTTTCTTTTCTTCTCGGCCTCTGCTCGGGCCTGGAAGGCTCGGGGCTGCGGTCGGAGCCAGCCTGCGGCGGCGGGGCCAGGCCGAGCCGCCTCCCTCAGCGCCCAGCCATCTTGGGCTCCGCGGCGGCGGCCGGGGTCTGGGCGCGCTCGCTGAGGGGCCCGCGGCGTCCTCTCGCTCCTGCTTTTTTTTTTCTAAGTGGGATTTTTTTTTTTTTTTTCCAAGGGGAGGGCTGGCGGCCTCCAACAAATTAGGAGAGAGAGAGGGGAGAAAATGCCAAGTCCCGATTTCTCTCCACCTCTGCTCCACCCACCCCGGTCCTGTCCAAAAAATAAAAAAAGATGAGAATTGGAAGAAGTCGGCAGAAAGGCGAGCGCCCGCGGTCCCCGGCTGCTGCCCAGGCGACGCGTCCGGGGCGGGCCCGCGCCCGTCGCTCGATCTGTGGTCCGTCTGTCCGCCCGCGGCTTCTCAAGGGAGGGGAGGCGCTCCGGGCAGGGTCTCCGCAGCCGCTGTCGCCTCAGAGCTTTATCCTCAGATCAAAAAAAAAAAAAAAAGGAAGAAAAAAATCCCAACCCCAACACTCTCATCACAGCCACCTTCAGCCATCTTGCGCGTATTATTATTATTTCAGGAATAATCCGTTTAATAAAAATACCTGCGTCTCCAGCCCCTCCCCAGCGTCCTGGGGTCCCCGCCCCCTTTTAATAATAATCTCGATAATAAAAATGATCGGCTAGCCGGGCAGTCCGCGGCGGCCTTTTCCTGCCTCGACTTGCTCGGGCCCAGCTCACCCCTTGGGAAGGGGCGCCGCGAGGTGGGGGTGCGTCCCCGCCGCCCGCGCCGGGAGGAAAGGGCGCCCCCGCCGTCGCCGCGAGGAAAGCGGGCGGGGGAGAGGCCGCGGCCTGCGGGGCCCGCCAGAGAGGCACTCAGGGGTCCAGGAGCCCCCGCCACGGCCCGGCCTGGGAGTCAGCAGCCGGCCGTGTACAATGGGTTCGGAGCAGAGCTGGGCCAGCAGGGTGGGGACGCGGGCGGGCCAGGGGCTGCGGCGAGCTGGGCTACCCGACTGGGGCGGAAAGAGGCGGGGGGGTGGTGTTCCTACATCAAGGCCGGTCCCGCTACTCGGGAAGGGGGCGGGGAGCCGAGGAGGGGGGAGGCGAGGAGAAAGCGGCAGGCGGCGCCTTCAATCAGCACCCGCAGGTTCTGCCCACCCGGCACTGGCTAAAGAAACCGGCGCGGGGGAGGGGAAGGGGCGGGGCGTGCTTTCCGGAAGTGGTGTTACAGCTGCCCGGCGCCTGGCTCCTCCCCATTTCCCTGTCGCGTTGGGGCCGTTCCGGAGGCTGCTCTTGCTATTGGTCCACAAGCTGAGGCTCCACCTCTTTAAGGCGGGGCAGACCTGAGAGTCTCACGTGACTCTCACAAACTTCGGTACATTAAACATTGGGATGGTGGGGGTGGTTTCCGTGTTTCTTAAAAAGCGATGATGCCACGGCGTAGTGGGACCACCTCTTCCTGGGCCTGAAGTGAAGACCCGTAGCTCTTTTTACAGAGAGGGAAAGGAGCGTTTGTCGGTCTGCTCAGCAGTCCCGTGGAGCTGACCAGGGAAATGCAAAGGTTCAGTGTGGGGCGATTTCCCTATGTCCTTAAATGCTTTTACCTTTATCCTCGGCGCTTTAAACTACCACGCAAAATAGGCATTTATCCCTCTATTGATAAGGAAACCAAGGCTTAAAGAACTGCAGAAATCTGCCGGGCGCGGTGGCTCACGCCTGTAATCCCAGCACTTTGGGAGGCCGAGGCGGGTGGATCACGAGGTCAAGAGATCGAGACCATCCTGGTCAACATGGTG
>NW_016107386.1:1399504-1401024 GCF_001604975.1 Cebus imitator
AAAAAAAAAAAAAAAGAACTGCAGAAATCTGCCAAGGTCAATGGTTGGTCAATAAATCTTTAACAAAAGGTTTTTCTAGGCCCTGGCAATTCCCTGAAAAACGTACAAAAAAATTTTAGTGTAAATCTACGTAGGACAATTTTCGTGATAAAGTATTAACAGTTTCACACAAAGGCTTTCTGAAAAAGTGACATTTGAGCTGAGACCTGAATGCACACGAAGAGTCAGACAGGTGACAACCTGGGGGAAGAGCGATCCAGTCAGAAGAGAAAAACAAATGCAAAAGCAATAGAACAGGCAGGTTCCAGGACAGAAAGAAGGCCATGTGTCCAGGAAAAAAGAAGTAGGGGCCAGAACACACAGGGTCTTCCTTACAGGTCATGGTGAGAAGTTTGGACTTTAAGCTGGTTGTACAAGCTGTCAGATTTGGTATGTATTTTGGATTAAATATCAGGTTGATTAAATATCGGGTGGAGAGGAATCAGTACAATAATAGGAGGGGGGTAGAAATGGGATCAGGATGTACTTATCACCATATAAAGTATATCCTATACTAGATATAACATATATACTATACTACTATATTATTGTAAGTATACTATATAAGTATAGTATATTAGCCAGACTCGGTGGTTTATGCCTGTAATCCCAGTATTTGGGAGGCTGAGACGGGTGGATCATGAGGTCAGGAGTTTGAGACTAACCTGGCCAACATGCTGAAACCCCATCTCTGCTAAAAATACAAAAATTAGCCAGGCATGGTGGCAGGCAACTGTAATCCCAGCTACTCAGGAGGCCGAGGCAGAAGAATCGCTTGAACCCGGGAGGCGGAGGTTGCAGTGAGCCTAGAGCACGCCATTGTCTTCCAGCCTGGGTGACAGCGAGACTCCGCCTCAAAAAAAAAGTATAGTATCTTATTAAAAGATACTATATATTGTTATAAATACACCATATAAGTATAGCATACTATTATATAATGTATTATATCTAGCATCAGATATACTGTATATGGTAAGTATATAGTATAAATATACTATATGTATTATAATATACCATATATTATATACATTATAATAATTATTTTTTGAGACGAGTTTCACTCGTCGCCCAACTGGAGTACAATGGCCCGATCTCAGCTCATTGCAACCTCTGCCTCTTGGGTTCAAACGATTCTCCTGCCTCAGCCTCCCAAGTATCTGGAATTACAGGCATGTGCCACCATGCCCAGTTAATTTTGTATTTTTAGTAGAGATGGGGTTTTACCATGTTGGTTAGGCTGGTCTCAAACTCCTGACCTCAAGATCCACCTGCCTTGGACTCCCAAAGTGCTGGGATTACAGGTGTGAGCCACCGCACCTGGCTATACTATAATGTTTATAGTATATGTATCTATATTTTTTTCCCTTCTATCCTCCAAAGATGCAGATCTCAACAAAAGGCTGATGGTAGCACCATTTACTAAGAAGGGGAAACTGAACAAGATTAGATGATTTGAGTAAGGGGATTTTCTTTTGTATTTT
>NW_016107386.1:1401050-1403587 GCF_001604975.1 Cebus imitator
TAGACAGGGTTTCACTCTGTTGCCCTGGCTTGAGTGCAGTGGCACAGTCATGGCTCACTGCAGCCTCAAGTTCCCAGGCTCAGGTGATCCTCCCTCAGCCTCCTGAGTAGCTAGGACTACAAGCACACACCAACATACCCAGCTAAATTTCTTCTTTTTTTCTTTTTTTTTTTTGAGACAGAGTCTTGCTCTGTTGCCAGGTGCCAGGCTGGAGTGCAGTGGCGTGAGCTTGGCTTACTGCAGCCTCTGCCTCTGGGGTTCAAGCAATGCTCCTGCCTCAGCCTCCCAAGTTATACCCAGCTAAATTTCTAAATTTTTGTATTTTTTTGTAGAGTCAGGGTTTTACCATGTTGCCCAGACTGGTGAGTAATGGGATTTTCCAAGTTGAGATGGCTCATATCCCAGTAGAAATGTTGAGGAGACAATTGTATATATAGGCCCAGTGGGGATGTTTGTCCTGGAGATAGGGATTTTGGAGTCATCAAAGATTATGTTCTAAATAGTAGAACTGAGATTGAAATCTAGTTCAGTATGACCTCTGGGTTCCTGATCCTCTGATGACAAAGCCTGTCTTTAGCACTTTTCATCTCTTCACATGGGGGTCATATGTGGGGCAATCGAATATGTGAATGAATGTCTGAATGAGCAAACAAGGAGAAAAAGTGTCTTCTAAACCCTAATCCTCCAGTCCATGCTGTTAGGATGGTGCTAAGAAAGAAGGTCTAGCTTGGAGCAGTTGTAGGGTCCTTTCTGGCCTCCTCACCAATGACCCCCAGGATAAGCAATCTAAAGAATTCCTCACTGCTTGTCTTTTTAGAATACTCCCCTTGACTTGTAAGACATCATATGCTTCTCATTTTCTTCTTATCTTCTAATCATAGAAGCCTCCAATTTCCATATCATAAATGTTGGCAGTCCTCAAAGTTCTGCTTTCCATCCTCTTCTCTTACCAATCTACACCCTGGGGCTATCTCATTTACTCCTGAACTTTATTACCATGTATATGCTGATGACTCCCCAGTCAGTATCTCTAGGCTAAATCCTCATCTCCTGGTTGCAGATCCATAGAACTAACTATGCTGTCTGCACAGATGTCCCATAGGCACCTTGAATTCAATGTATTGGAAGCCAAACTCACCATCTTCACATTCCAGCCTGTTCTTCCTCCTGCACTCCCCAACTCAGTCATTGGACCTATCAACAACTTATTATTATTATTATTTGCTTTGTCATCCAGGCCAGAGCGCTCGTGGTACACTGCAACCTCTGCCTCCTAAGTTCAAGCAATTCTTATGTCTCAGCCTCCCAAGTAGCTGGGAATACAGGTGCATGCCATCAAGCCAGGCTTATTTTGTGTTTTCAGTAAAGATGGGGTTTCGCCCATGTCAGCCAGGCTAATTTCACACTCCTGACCTCATGTGATCTGCCCACCTCAGCTTCCCAAAGTGCTGGGATTATTCATGTGAGCCACTGCACCTGGCCTTCAACAACTTATTACCAAGCTGAGGATGAAGAAGACAACCTGGACAGCTCTCTGTCCCTTACTGCCCTCACCCTACCCTTATACATTCAATCAGATCTTATAGATCCTTCTCTTAAATCTCTCAGATCATCCACTTGCATATCTGTTGCTCACATGACATCCCCACATGGAGTTACAGCAAACATCTCAAACTCAACATGTCCAAAAGAATACTAATTTCTGCTCCCTCTTAAACCTATTCCTGTGCTGTCTTCTGCTTCTCGGTGAACCAATCCTTCAGCAGATCTTTTTTTTATTTTTATTTTTGAGACAGGGTCTCTGCAGTGCCCAAGCTGGAGTGCCATGGTGCGATCATGGCTCACTGCAATGTCTACCTCCTGGTCTCAAGTGATCTTCCTGCCTCAGCCTCCAGAATAGCTGGGACTACCTACAGGTGTATGCCACCACACCAGCTAATTTTCATACTTTTTGTAGAGACAAAGTCTTGCTATGTTGCCCAGGCTGGTCTTGAACTACTGAGCTCAAGTGGTCCATCTGCCTAGGCCTCCCAAAGTGCTGAGATTATAGGTGTGAGCCAGTGTGTCCAGCCAGCAAATCTTGACTACTTCTTAACCTCTCCATTACTTCACCATAATCTCTTGCCTGGATTATTTCAGTAGCTCCTGATTTCCGTCCGTTTGCCTTTACCTCCTGGAGTCAATTCTCAACATAGTAGCCAGGGTAATCTTTTTTGTGGCATGATCTTAGCTCTTTGTATCCTCTGTCTCCTGGGTTCAAGGGATTCTCCTGCCTCAGCCTCCCTAGTAGCTGGGATTACAGGTGTGTGCCATCACACCCAGCTGATTTTTGTATCTTTAGTAAAGACTGGGTTTTGCCAAGTTGGCCAGGCTGTTCTCAAACTCCTGGCCTCAAGTGACCTGCCCACCTTGGCCTCCCAGAGTGCTGGCATTACAGGTGTGAGCCACTGCACTGGGCCCCGGCCAGTTTTTAAAAAATATAAGTCAGAGCTGGGCGCTGTGGCTCACGCCTATAATCCCAGCACTTTGGGAGGCCG
>NW_016107386.1:1405152-1429931 GCF_001604975.1 Cebus imitator
CCCAGGCTGGAGTGCAATGGCGCGATCTCGGCTCACCGCAACCTCCGCCTCCTGGGTTCAGGCAATTCTTCTGCCTCAGCCTCCTGAGTACCTGGGATTACAGGCATGCATCACCATGCCCAGCTAATTTTTTTGTATTTTTAGTAGAGACGGGGTTTCACCATGTTGACCAGGATGGTCTCGATCTCTTGACCCCGTGATCCAGCCGCCTCGGCCTCCCAAAGTGCTGGGATTACAGGCTTGAGCCACCGCGCCCGGCCCAGGAGGTATTTTCTTTAATGTTATATCTCTGGTGCCTAGAATGGGACCTAGCACACAGTAGATGCCCAATAAATATTTGTTGAATCAATAAATGGATCCCATTCTCTCTGTCCCTACTGCTTCTACCCTGATGAAGGCATCACTGGTCACCTAGCCTTCATTCTTCCTCCCTTTCAAAACATTTTCCATCCAGCAGTCAAGGAGATGGTCCTAAAATGAAAGCTTGATGCCTTAAACCATATATTGCAGGCAATTTGCACTCTAGTTCCCAAGCAGAGTTTTAAGGTTTCTACCCTTGTTGTTCTGACTGCCTGGAGAGCTTATGAAAGTAAAGCTTCCTCTTGTTCTACTCAACTCATCCTTAAGCATTCTTTAGGTTGTAGCTTAGATGTTACTTCTTCAGGGAGCCTTTTTTAATCTCCCCAAATTGGGTTAGGCACCTGTCTGAAGTCACCCTTATAAGTGGTAGAGCTGGGGTAGGACAGGAAGCAGCTTACTGCCTTCCTCTTTGATGGTTCCTCCTCGTAAGTATCTGTTTCCTTGTCTACTTCCTCTCACTGCACTTTGAGCCTCTTAAGGCAGGGCCTGTGTCCAGCGTCCCAGTATGCAACAGAGTGCCTGCACACACCTGTTGAAAGAACAATGGAACGTTTTCTAGTTGGTTCCCACAGTGTTATTGTAGAGGCTCGACAATGCATGGTTGGCCTTCCTCTGTCTTGTAAAGGTTGAGACCCAAAAGCTCCATTCTGTATCCTTCCAGGGCTCTCCTGGTACTGAGATGGGGTGTGGGGTTGGGTAGGTGAGATTGGAAAAACAAGGAACAGGGTCTCTGTCCTCAGTTCTCTGGCCCCAATAAGACCGCTACTTTCATCATAGCCCCCTCAAAGTCTCCCTCGCCCTGCAGGTTGCTTGGAGAGCCATGCCCATTCAAGCCATGGACACCCACCAGCAGTCAGCTGCTCCTTCCCCAAGCTGCCCTCAGCTCTCTCCCAGACTTCCTGGCAATAAGGAGGAAAGGAGGGGATGGGTCAGTCCCACCATGCACTGTGGAGGGGACCTGGAGATGTCTGCCCCTCTCAGGCCACATCCAGACCTGCCCCTGCAGGCTGGCTTACCCGTTCCCCTGCCCAGCAAATCACCCCACCCTGGCCTCCCCACCATCTACTCCCTTGAAGCCTGCCTCGGCCTCAGTGCCTGGCAGGCTGGGTTGAGTCACTTGTAGCTTGCATTCTTCTTCTGGTCAGGCCAGTTTCGCAAATCTCTCAGGCTCCCCAGCCCCCCTGAAGCCTGTGTGACTCCCTCCCCAAGGCCCCCAGCATACCCAGATGGGGCAAAGCAGGCGCCTGGGAGGAAAGCCCACAGGACTTTCTGGAGGAGACATTACAGATGATGGCATGGTAGATCTCTCTCCTCCCCAATTCTAGGGCTGGGGTCTCTGCTGTAGGCCCAGGAGCACTTCTCTTTCCAGAAACAGCCTCAGCCTGGTGTTGTCTCGCAGAACCACCTAAACAGAGGATCTTGCTATTCTGCATTCTCTGGGGCAAGAACTTCACCCGGACCCTGAGTCCCTGTAGGCTAAAGTCAGATGAGGAGGAGGATACTTCCTCCAATCCCCAGTCTCCACGGAGAAAAGGGGACAGCGTGGCCTAGGTCAACCTGGGGTTGTCATTCTGACTTCCTACCCTCCCCACCTCCTTGTTCTGACCACCAGAGGGACTGAGGACCCCAGACAAGACCTGCTGCACTGCTCAGTTCGAGAGTTTAGTGAGGCTGCAGGGGAAGGAGTGTGGACCCCTCAGCAAAGGCCCCCCACATGGCTAGGTCTCACAGAAGGGACAGGAGGTAAAAGCCCCCTCATAGGAGCTGACACCCCCTCTCTGTTGCTTATGATGTCCTAGGACCTCTGCTCCAGCCCCAGCAGAATCCCCTGCCACTCCCCAGGACAGAAAACCAGAAGGGAATGAATTGTGAGGGCCCGGGTGATCACAGGTTCCAAGAACTCTTTCTGGGTGCAGCCCTCATCCTGCCTGCCAGGCTAGTGCCTTCTCCCCCAGCACAGCGCCTCCCCGCACTGGGCATTGGGCTGTTTTGCTGCCTCCCGGCCATGGAGAGGTAGGAGCTGGGCTGGAAGGAAGATATACCCATTACCTCCCTCCGCTCCCAGCCCAGTCAAGTTGCTAGGGCTGGTGGGCTGCTTCTGAATGGCCCTTCTATCTGGATCCTGCCCCCGAGCCCTGGATTAGGAAGTGGAATTTAGATGTCATGTGAGAGGAAGCTGGAGCAAGGACTCCAAAGAAGATGAGGAGGGCCCCTCTTCCTAAGGTAAAAGGGGTTTTTGGTGAGAGGAGGGTAGAAGAGGGATGAAGTAGCAGAGAGGGTCTTCACCCACCCACTCATCTCCCCAGACTGCTCCTCAATCCTACCCCCTTGACCTTAGAGGAATTCAGGACCAGTGAGGGAGAGCCTGTCCCTGGAAAGTCATTTCTGCATGACTGAAGAGCCACCAGCTGTGTGATCCCACTCCCTGGCACCTCCTCCACTGCTGACACAATGCCAGGGGGCCTCCAACCCACTCCCTGTGCCAGGGCCCCGGGCTTCCTGCTCCCGCTACTCCAGGCAGCCAGAAATGAGCACACAACCCAGGCACTTCTGCAAAGATGTTTAATGCACTTAGATTACACAGAGGAAGAGGGGGCAAGAAGGAAACATCTAAGTGAGTCACCCAAAAATTCTTACAAAAGTCCCAGGCTGGCTGCAGCCCCAGGAACCGAGTCGCCACTGACGTTAAAAACTAATATAAAATTTACAAAAATCTGCTCGTTGCAGCATTCAGGTACTTGTACAAAAGGGGGGTCTCTCTACAGGGCTCCTGACTTGTAACAGGGACCCAGGTACCTCATCTGGCGTGGACATCCTAGAAGCCAGAGAGGGAAGACCGGATAAAAAAATACAGTAAAGGAAATTCTCTACTGGTCTGCCCCATAGGGGCACCGACCTTCAGGTTTTCTCCCTGCTTGCAACTCAATCCGAAACCCCAGTCCCAAGACCCTGTATCTATTTTTAAATATGCTCTAGCCCTTTTAGACTCTCCCTTCGGCTTCCCCAGTCCCTGCCTTGGAGCAGTGCCCTTGGAAGTGGAAGATAAGGGCAGGAAGAGGCATGAGCTCCCTAGCCAGGCCTGAGACCTCGCACAAGCCTCCCTAAACCCTCTCAGAATGGCAGCTGGGTCTGCGGTCCTCCTGCAGCCCACTCTGGGCCAGCGGAGCCACAGGAGCCTGCCTTATACAGCAGGAAACAGCAAGGGAAAGGCCCTTCTCAGAAGCTAAGCACCAGGGACCTGGAGGGCTGGGTAGGACTAGGCAAATCTCCAAGTAGCTTGCAGAAGAGGCAGATTTAGGGAGGGAGGCCCCTTACCTCTTCCACCCACTACAAGGTCAGAGGCTCTCACAGAGCTGTAGGGAGGGAAAGATAGGGTACATTCACCTAGCATCCTGTGCCAGAAGCTGTGCTGGGCAGGGTCCAAGGTCAGCCTGGCTTGATCTTTGAGGGTCCTCTGTCACCAAGCCAGCAGCCTGAGACACCTCTGGCAGGCACCAATGCCCATGGGAAAGGAGGCCTGGTCAGAGATGTGTGATGCCCTGCCCAGTCCCCAGAGCCAGTGAGATGAAGCCTGGCCCCTGCAGGATCTTGGAAGCGCATGAGGCTCCTGACATAGCATGGGTACCAAGGGACCACAGGCTTCATGTGCTCGTCATCTCAGAGCTCACCCACTTCCTCCTTTCCCTGCTCCCCCAGAACAGGGCCACATGCTAGCTGGTGCCTACCTTCAGTCTGCAAATGCCCTCCAGGCCTGGGGCAAGTTGCTGACCAGGTGCTTCACAAGCTGATGACAAAGCTTAGCTCAGAAAATGCCCCTCCCCACCCAACCACAGATGGACGCAGGGCGAACTGCAGTGGGGGACCCTCAGGCCAGTCTCCAGCAAGAGAGAGTACAGGGAGAGGCTGGTCAGGGTGGCAAGGAATGGAGGCAAACTGATGGCACCTCTCTGCCTGTGAAATGTCAGAAGACAAGAGCTTCAGAGGAAGGGCTGCTGTGGTGGGTGAAGGTCAGTAGGGCTCCCTCTGGAAGGTCCTCAGGGCAGTAGAGGCATAGCTGCCGACATGAGGTTCCGAGTGGCTTGCATCTTGGCTGGTGGGGACCTGGAGCCAGTCTCTCCCAAATACTCCAGGCTGATGTACCTTGTAGCTCTGAGCTTGATGGAGTTAACTGGATAGCCCTGAGGATGTGCAGAGAAGGCCAGGCCTAGTGGCTCCAGGGAGGTCCAACTCCTGTCCCTGTAGAACCCAGCTGGTGCCCTCATACCCCTGGGGGCAGCTCTTTGGCTGGATCTCTCATCAGCAGAATCCTGCACCCTGTGGGCGCTCCTGCGGCATCCCTGGTGGTGCCCGTGTGTGTAGCAGAGACAGATGGGAGCCATGAGGAGCCCTGCATAGTCATTATTTGCTTTGAAGAGGTGGAAAGTGATCCTGAAGTATTACAGCAGTCCCTAGATTTGGGGGTTAGAAGGTGGGAAGGGGCTTGCTAGTTCCAGGTCAGGAGTGGGAGATAAGCCAAGAGGAACTCCAAATCCATGGGGTAGAGATAGGCTGGCTTCCGGAAGGCAGACTGTGAGATCTGCAGCACTGGGGGTGAGGGGCTGAGGACCATGAGAGGCCAGGATGCCGGAAAGGAGACGGGATGAGGAGTGGAGAATGAAAGACAGGGCAGGGCATGGATGGATACAGGGAGGATGGGAGGGCAGCAGAGAGCAGTGTTAGCAAAACCAAAGTGAAAGAGATGTTGAGAGGCAGAGTTTTTAGTTTTAGTAAGCCAGTCCTACAGCCTGAGACTGGTAGGCCCAGGGACTGGGGAAATGAGACAGGACTGGTTACAGAGCTGGAGACCCAAGCCCTGAGTGGCAGTGGGGGCGGTATGTGACATGCTGAACCTCATCCTCTCCCTGGCAGGCCTGGTTGGGTGGAAAAGGCCTAGAAGATGAGGCTGGGGTCACCAAGTCTTTGAGACCCATTCACTTGGAAAACAGTAGCACCCCTCCCTGGCCCCAGCTAAACTAGGCTCAAAGCTGCACAAGTTGGTGTCTCCACTCTCCCCCTGCCCCAGGCTCTGCCAGGCCCAGCTGAGGAGAAAAGCCTCTCTTTGCAGCGGGCTCCTCCAGGGCTCTGGGGCTGGCAGGCGAACACCAAGCACCTTCTCTGGTGGCAGTCCAGGGAGAGATACAGCCCTAGGCCTCTGTCAGAGAATGGGAAAGTTCAACGGGGAATAAAGTTCTGTTTAAAAAACATTATATACATGGCTTCTGGACATCTTTGCAGAGCAATAAAATACCATCCGGTTTCTGCAAAATAAAATAAGGAAGAAGAAAACCAAACGCGATCAGAGGAATTGTTCCATGGCCAGAGGAGCTTGAGTAGCAAAGGCTTCCAGAGCTGAGCTGGGCGGTGCATCCACATGCTCTGCTCTGCACCTGGGCCTTCTGCCCACCTCCTGCTGTGCGGCAGGGGGTAGGTGAGAATGAGGCCTGTCTCCACCTAGGGGCACGGCCAGGGTCCAGAGTCAAACCTCAAACCAGAATCTGTTCAGGCAGCAGTCAGGGAGGGTCTGCATTTGCCCGCTTACTGGCCTGGTGGGTCGCAGGGCTTAGCCATGGGGGGTGAGGGGGTGCAGCCCCTGAGCTGGAGGTGAGATGGGGGCCTGTGGCCTGTGCATTGCACCCCACTGGGCTATGGGGTGGTGCTGCGCAGTCTTCCTCACACTTGTCCTTTTATTTGTGGGGATCTCGTTGACACAACTGTTAACTGGAAGTCACTGGGGAGCAGCTGGGCTCCCTGCTGGCCCCTGCAGGGCCCAGCCCAGGCTAGTGTAGCGGACTGTCAAATACCACGTCAGGCAGGATGGAGACCTTCAGCTTCTTTTCCGGCCAGCTGTACTCTTTGGGAAGTTTGAACTGTGGAGGGAGCAAGCACAGACCAGGAGTGCAAGTGATTAGCGGAATCCACCGTGCTCTTTCCAGACTGCCCAGGCCTGTCCGGGGAGCCAGGATGGGCCGTGGGATGCCTGGCTTCATTCTCAAATGCTGGACCCAGGTGGGAGGCTGAGCTCAAATGGCTGCAGTGGGTGACCTCTTCTTTCCCCATGGCCTGCCAATAATTAGCCAGGTTGGAGGAGGGCATTTTCTCCTCCTTTTTCCACTAAGCTGACCTCCCTCTTGCTCACTTCCTTCGTTCTGCCTCTGGCCACAGGCATGTAAGGAATCTGCTCCCTGAGGCCCTAGGGCTGGAAGATGGGGGCTGGGGGAGGGTCTGGAGGCTGTGGGGAAGTGACCTGAGCTCTGTCATTGCCATGGCCTCTCTTTCAGAGGCCAGTGCAGGAAGAACCCTGGAACCTGTTCTTTGTAACCTTGGCCAAAGGCTCTAAAGGGAAAGAGGCCCTAGTTCGGCCCCAAAGTCAGGACCACACTTGCAGCCTTGGTGGGTACAGAAGAGTGGGCTTGAGGTGATCCCTTGGGCCTGGTGGAGCCTCAAGAGGGGCCAGTCCCCACCCTGTTCCTCATGTTCATTCACACCGCTTCCCAGGGTTACCAGCCTCAGAGTGGTCCCAGCAGTGGGCAAGGTGAGCCACGTCTCCCACCCTGCCCCAGGAATCACTGACTGGCCTACAGTTCTGTTTCTGCTGTTCACGTGGGAGCCTCTGGTTGGGGAAGGGATACCCTCTTTACAGTAGGACTTTGGATGCAGTCTGGCACACAGCTGGTGCTCAATAAATGCTCACTGCCTGGGACTGATGCTGGAACTTAGACACAGGGTCTGTCTTTTCTAACTTGGCTAGACTGGAAGTCAGGGCAGGGTGGAAAGGAGAGAGCAGTGCTTTTGACCTGCCTGGGGCTGGGGCTGGAGGCAGACAAGCCTGACCCTTGGTGGCTACCTCCCTCTTCCCTCTCTCTGCTGGGGGACTATCTCTGCCAGGACCAAAGTGGGGAGTGGGACAGGGTGTGGGGACAGCCTCTGGACAGAAAAGGTAAAAAAGAAAAAAGTCATTTTCAGTGACCTACTTTCCTCTGCTCCCCCTGGCTTCTATCCCTCTTGCCTGGACTGTTCCCCTCCTACCCCCTCAACACCCAAGCTCAAAGCAGCAGCCTGGCACAGTGCCATCCCAGTGCGACAAGGCCTCTCCGGAAGCGCTTCTGGGCAGCTGGCTCTGGTCTGACTGAATGGGGAGCCGGGACTCAGGGACCAGTGACTTGTGGGGGTTGATTGGCTGGCACGGACTGGGTGCTTGATGACTTTGGAATGTATAAATGAACCAATTTCTCAAGCTGCATCCCAGAGGACCGAAGAGACACTGCTCTGCTCTGCTCTGGTGATCCCTGGCTCTGGGGAGTTCCTGTCCACCTGAAGACCTGGCCTGGACGGTCCCACGCTGTGCACTCCCCTCAGCTTCCTGAACGTCAGAGTCCTCTGTGTCCTGGCTGGTGCAGCCTGGGGAGCCCTGGCAGCTGGAAGCTCCAGCCCTGGCTGGAACCTAGCTCCTGCTTGGCCTCCCTCTGGCTAGAAAGCCTGGCCTCTGGGAGGCAGAGGAGTTCTCCCCCAAGCACATTTCCTGGCAGACAGGGCAAGGGAAGGGTCTGTCTCTGCCACAGGCAGGTCAGGGCCCAGGAGGGCTCTCCAGAGGCCCGGCCAGCCTGCTAATATTCACTAACCCACGGGGCCCTGAGGCCAGAAAGGCTCCCATCCTGCTGGGGTGCTAGGGGCAGGAGCAGGGGGAGGGTAAGGGACTTTCCAGGATGAGGTAAGTCCCTGTAAATGAGGATGCTGGGAACAAGGGAGAAAAAACAAAGGGGATTATGGACTCCATTCCTCTACCCCAGAGGAGTAGCTGGAGAAGGCACAACCACAGCTGGCCTGCCAGCTCCTCCGGCTCTAAGCCAGGGCTGGAAGAGGGGGACTAAAAGGGGACAGCTCATGGCTGGAGAAGGAAGAAGGGAGAGTGGCTCCTGGGTGGCCCAAGGCGAGGGCAGGAGTCCCCTGCTGCCCACCAGAACTCCCCAGTGGAATGTTCTCTGGCAACAGACATAGGCTTTCTGTTCAGAACCTGCCAGGGAACAGCAGGGGCTGGGGAGAACTTGAACTAGCCTGAAGGCCCTGGCATCCTCTTCAATGAGGTTCTTAGGAGCTGGCAATTTGGACAATTTGCTGGGTATCCTTACAAGGGCTGGGGGTAGGGCAGGGAATGGTGGGGGTGCACAGAAATAGAAGAGAAATCTACAGTCTCTTCTCCAGCCTATCCCTGCATCTTGGAGAGGAGCCCACAGATGTAGCCACACAAATACATGCAAGCACACGTGCACACACATGTATACACGCACACACATGTATGCACACACATGGTCCCAGAGACGGGACCCGCTGTCAGGGAAAGTCAAACAAGCTTACTTCCTCTGGAGAAGTCAAATCTTCTAAATCCTCCAACATTTTCTCTACAAACTCTTCGGTCAACAGAATCTGTGAAGGTACAAGGCAGGCTTTTATTATTATTATTTTTTAAATATATGATCTTTTGCCAAGCACCAAGCTTTAGACCTCTCTTCTGACCATGAAGGATAGATGAGCTCACTGTGATTTGTTCAAGGGACAGAGGGAAGTGTTTGAGGCCTGTCCCCAACTGTCATTCCCCCCCATTCCCCCCACCTCCCTACAATATCTGACAGGGACAGAGAAGGAAAGGGGTCAGCGGACAATGGGGAGGGGAGGGAGAACATTGGGAGGTCTGGGAATGCTGCTGCCAGAAGGGAGATGAACACTGGTGGGGCTGGTAAAAAGGTTACATCAGGAAAAAAAAGGAACAAAAAAAGAAAAATAAAAAGGAAAAAACATTTCAATTAAGAATATATTGGTGGGGGGAAAAAGCCCCTGTTGTAGTTGCCCAGGCCTCCTGCACAGTGCGGTGCAATCACAGGGAAGAGCAGGGCCAAGGGCGGGGAAGCTGATGCCGTCAGGCTTGCGTGTCCGCCTCTGCCCCACACCGTGGCAGGACAAAAGGAATCTGTCTGAATTTGGAATACAAGCCCTGTCTGGAATCTGGAAATGCCCCGGAAGGTACATCCAAGAATGTCTGAGCTGGAGAATCTGGAGACTGTGGACCAATGTCTCTCATTTTACAGATGACAAAGGGACTCCCCACTTCCATTCCCATTCACAGTAGCTACGTCCTCCAAGGATGGAAGCTCCCAAGCCGCTGCCCTCCTGGGCTCGATCAGCCACTGAGTTCCTCCAGGCTTCTTTGAGATTCCTCTTCTCTAGGTCACCTCCCAGAGTTCCACGCTGCTGTTCTAGTCTGATGCCTCATTGCCTCTCACTTTGATGCTGAGTCTGGCCCCACTATTTGGCTAGCACAACTACCACCTTCATCAGCTAAAGAAGTTTTCACTGCCAATAACAATGTCCAAGGACTCTCAGGGCCTCTAAAACCAGGACTTCCTCAATCTGATGAGTCATTTTCCCTACCCACCCCTCTGGTCAGGCTGCTATGCAAAGCCAGGCCAAACTGACCTGAGGTCTGCACCCCACCAGGCCCTGGCTGAGGATCTTTCCTCTTCCAACCCTGACCCCTTCCTTTACCTCTCCCTCTCTGTGTCCTTGTCCCCAGGGCCTCCTGGCCTCCCCCGGCTGCAGACCCTTCTGTACCCCCAGGCCACAGCTCTGTCTCCTCGAGCATACTCTGAGCACCCAGGTAGGGCACAAAGGAAGAAAGATGATGGGGTGAAGATCCAGACAAGGAGCTCTTCTGAGGGGAAGCCCTCCCTGTGAGGAGGAGGAGAATTGAGAACTTGAAAAATACCCACCAGGTTTCCCCTGGGAATTGTCAACTGCCAAGAACAAAAGTTTCCACATCGTGAGATAACAAGGAAAGTGAGCAAGCAGGACAGCTCTGGACCTCGAAGGATGGAGGTCTCCAAGCAAGAAGTGGACAGGGTAGAGGAGGGAGTGAGGAATAAGAACACTACTCCCAAGTGAGCAGGAAAGCTGTCATCAAATGGGGCATGCTAACTGCTCATCTCCCTGTCTTACAGTGGAGGAAACTGAGACATAGGCAGGTTATGTAATTTGCTCAGTGTCACACGGCTTGTGAGTGGCTAAGACCATATCCTGGTCATGTCTGGACTCTCAGGTTAGTGCCTGGAGTACTGCTCCAGAATGCTGAACTCTCACCCCCAGGACAGACTCCTCTATTCATTTTTCCAGGGACATAGGCATGAAGGCAACCAATTTCTCACCAGGACAGGCACCCTCCCTTGGCTGGCAAGGAGACAAGAGACCCAGCCTTCCCTGACTCCAAGCCCACAGCAGGTACAAAATAGCTCTGACCATCAGTCCACACCTCCTCACCAAACTCTCTGTTCTAGGAGCTAGGGACCTGACTGAGGACAGAGACAAGGCTTAGAGACAGAACAGGAGAGGCAAAGTTGACAAAGTTGGGGGAGGTGTACCCCTACAGTTCTAATTCCCCAAAGTGGGGCTAGCTGACTCTGCCCACAGACTCCAGACTTACACATACCTCTCCCATAGCCCAAGACCTTGCTCCTCCTACTCTTATCCCAGGGGTGTCCTCCCCAAAAGTTCAGTTTCCTCACCAGTTATCACCAGTCTGCTCAAGTAGTACAAAAGTCCCATTCATATTTTTGGCATTTCCGGGGCTCACTGCCATCTCTGCAAATGCTAGCACAAACACAAGCATACCTAAAACCCAATTATATTACAATGACTCCAGTCTGGGCCCGGCTAATTTCTAACTCCAAATAACTTGGAGGGAGGGGCTTTCTGCCAGATCAGTATATAGATCTAGGATTATAACAAGCGCTAGGGCTGAGACGGGGTAGAAGGGAGGACAGGAAGAGGGGCGAGGGTTCACGGGGGCTGTGGCTACCCAGTTAAGACACCAGAGTTACTCTTCAAGGAAACGTAATGCCACCAACACTGAGTTCATTCTAAGCTGGCTCCTCTGACAAAGGTCTGGAACTGATGCTAGGGAGAGAGTGAGTTATAGTGGCTTTTAGTAGAGCAACCACTATGTGTGGCACCATCTGTGTGTGGACTTATTGTGGGCTCAGCTGGGGAGGGGATGGCCAGATCAAAAACAAGGACAAACCCTAGTTGCTCCTCCATTTTCGCTTTTGGTGATTTGCTGGTTCCTGCTGGCAACTTCACATTATTTTAAAAGAATTAAAGGGGAAAAATTATACATGAGATCTGCATGATATTAAGGGTGACATTCTCTGCAAAGAAACACGACAGACCGTCATAGCTCCAGGCACCTAATTTAATTTCCTTTGGGAGTTAAGCCTTAGAAGCTTGGATTGAACAAACAGGCCCTGTTCTTTGTATATTTCAAACCTGGAGCTGAGAATGTTAACAGATCTTATCAACAGGACACTGGAGATAGACAGCTAAGATGGGGCAGCTCCTGGGAGCTCTCCTGAGTAACAGACTCGCCCTTGTGATGCAACTGTGGGAAAAGCCTGGCAGTTCTGGGGCTTGGCACTCCTGAAGCTCACTGGGTCCCTATGGAGCTGCTTGGCTCTGTCACAAATAATGGGAATGGTGATGATAAAAATGACAGTAAAAATGGCCAATAGCAGAATCAGTATCTCCCCCATGTGCCAGGCGCTGTGCTAAGAGCTTGATCAGTGTCATTTAGTTGAATCCTTGTGGCAGTCCTGCTAGGGAGGTGACTATCATCCCCACTTTGCCCAAGGGTAGGTACCCAGAGGAGACAAGGCGCTGGACTTTTATTTTTTAGACGGAGTCTTGCTCTGTTGCCCAGGCTAGAGTGCAGTGGCACAATCTCAGCTCACTGCAACCTCCACCTCCTGGGTTCAAGTGATTCTCCTGCCTCAGCCTCTGAGTAGCTGGGATTACGGGAGACTGTCACCACATCTCACTAATTTTTTTTTTTTTTTTTTTGAGTCAGAGTCTCTCTCTCTCTGTCGCCCAGGCTGGAGTGCAATGGTGAGATCTGGGCAAACTGCAACCTCCACCTCCCAGGATCAAGCGATTCTACTGTCTCAGCCTCCCCAGTAGCTGGGACTATAGGCACATGCCACCACACCCGGCTAATATTAGTAGAGATGGGGTTTCACCATGTTGGTCAGGCTGGTCTCAAACTCCTGACTTTGTGATCCACCCGCCTTGGCCTCCCAAAGTGCTCGGATTACAGGCGTAAGCCACTGCACCCAGCCTAATTTTTCCTTTTTTTTTCGAGACAGAGTCTTGCTCTGTCACCAGGCTGGAGCACAGTGGTGCAGTCTCGGCACACTGCAACCTCTGCCTCCCAGGTTCAAGCAATTCTTCCGCCTCAGCCTCCCAAGTAGCTGGGACTACAGGCAGGTGCCAAACGCCTGGCTAATTTTTGTATTTTTAGTAGAGACAGGGTTTCACCATGTTGGCCAGGATGGTCTCCATCAATTTTTCCATTTTTAGTAGAGACAGGGTTTTGCTTTGTTGGCCTGGCCGGTCTCGAACTCCTGACTTCAAATGATCCACCCCACTTGGCCTCCCCAAGTGCTGGGATTACAGGCGAGAACCACTGTGCCTGGCTCAAGCCTCTGGGCTTTAGAGGAACAGCTATCTGACCTCATGGTGATAGAGGATGCTTTTTTCCCTGTCTGGGGAAGACACCCCAACCCTAGAAGCCTGTATATTTGGGGATGACTTCTCTGTCTGCTGATGAAGGAGGTGAACATAGCTTTGTTTTTTACCAATGACCTGGAAAATCAGCAGTCCCAACCTCTACCAGCCACGAATCTCCTGGCCTCCTGCTCAACTTAAAAAGGCTGGAAGCCTGGGCGAGGTGGCTCATGCCTGTAATCTCAGCCCTTTGGGAGGCTGATGAGGGCAGTTCTTGAAGTCAGGAGATCGATACCATCCTGGCTAACATGGTGAAACCCTGTCTCTACTAAAAATAGAAAAAAAAAATAGCCGGGTGTGGTGGCACACGCCTGTAGTCCGAGCTACTCAAGAAGCTGAGGCAGGAGAATTGCTTGAACCCGGGAGGTGGAGGTTGCAGTGAGCCAAGATTGCGCCACTGCACTCCAGCCTGGGTGAGAGTGAGGCTCTGTCTCCCTCCCCCCCCAAAAAAAAGAGGGCTAGAGACCTGAGAGCACTAAACCACCAGGCTGGCCAACTGGAAAGGAAGGCATGCCATGCCCAGAGATGGTTCCCAAGTGGGGACAGTGGGGCAAATTCCAAGGCCAGCCTAGTGAATACGTACATCTTGACAGTTCTCTAGCCCAGAAAGTAGCAGTATAAAGATTGATAACAGCACTCACTGATATTTGTACTTACCAAGAGCCAAGCAGAAAACACTTATGTTTGTGCACAAACAGCTCTCAGAGGGAGGGGTCCATCTAGAGAGGAAGACCCCCCCAACTAATCTGAGCAGCACATTCCCCTGGGAAGCTTTTGAAAATATGGGGTTGCTAGGCCCCATTCACACCTCCTGAATCAGAATACGCTGGGGCAAAGCCAAGGCACTTGTATTTTTAAGAGATGCCCCACAAGATCATGGTGGGGCTGCTGGGGAAATACTCAGGCCCACAGGAAAAGGGGGTTTGGGCACAGGCTTAACCAACAAGGGTGACTTGGTGGCTCTAGCTCCAGCACCATCAAACTGGCTGAGCTGCTAGGGGAGCAATGGACCCTGGTCACCCCTAATTCCCACCTTTGGCCAGGGAGGGGGCTTGGAATCTAGGCCAGCAGCTACTCTAATGGGCTCACACAAGCTGCCTTAAACAGCTTGCTTGGTGATGGTGTGGGAGGATTGTCAACAACCTCCCAATTCCCCAGGCCCCAGAAAGTTCCAAAAAGGAACCCGAAAAGTGATCTTGTGTCAGTGCTTGCCCTGGGCAGGCCAGGCTGTGTGCAGGCAGGAGTCCCGCTGCTGCAGATCTGACGCCGATTCAAATGTCTGCGGTCAATGATATTTCTGAGTCTGCAAAGAGTGGCTGACAATGCCCACTCCTTCCCCTTGGTATGACAATCCACACTTTGTCCAGGGCCTTGTTTGTTCATCATGTTGACATGTTGTTCTTGCTTCCCAACAAGTTTGGCTTTCTTTTCCCTCCCTTTCCTCCTCTCAGGGAAGGAAATGTGTTGTTTACAGTGGAAGAGCCTGCCAAGGAGCTGCTCTGGCACCCGCAATGGCAGTGGAGGAGGTAGGGACAAGGAAGCAGTCCTGTCTGCGTCCCCTCCCTCCCAACCCCCTCCATAGGTCAGACAAAAGCCAGAAAACAGCTTGGAGAACACCCCCCACCCAGATCAAGGGCAGAGGTATGTGGTGCGGCAGGTATCGGGCTGCAGTGAGGGCACAGATCTCGCTCATTTTTTCTCAGTGGGTGGTGAAAAGTTGGCTTTGGTGGCTAGAAGCAGGCTCAGACTCCTGATCTGGCTGTGGGCTGCCAGGAACACAGTGGGGCATCATAGTCCTTTCCTACAAGGAAGGGCACTTCGCCAGGCACATTGCTGGGTTCTAAACCTGAATGGGCATCCCCCTGGACAAGGTCTCTGGGGCAGTCCAAGCAAAGGTCTCCAGGGAGAACAGGTATGGCTGGGTTCACTAGTAGGAGGAGGAACAGTAGAGGCACCAAAGAGGAGATACCCAGCGAACGGACTGGGGATTCCCAAGTCATCTTCTGTGCAATATCCAAATGGATGGCAGAAGGCAGGGCTTGTCAAGAGGAGAGCTCGGCAGCAGCTCCCCAATCCTGGCCTGGAGCAGCAGAGCCCACTTGGAATAGCTGCTGGGCGTTTTCTCCCAAACCTGGGGCTTTCCATCAGGGCTGGCAGAGAATGGCCGGGACTGGGGGCGACACCTGGGTGAGCTGTCAGACACCACACAGCTGAGAAAGCATTGCGGGGCCTAAAACAATATTCTCATATTTGGTGATGTGACCCCTATATGACCGCTGGGGCTGAGACTTCAGATCAACCCTGGCTGGGGACGGATGATCACCTCAGCTCTGGGCCAGGCTCCCGCTCAGAAGACTAACAGCCCAGTGTTGACAGGCTCAAGGGAGAGAGGCTTGTTAAAGCCACTAGGATGAGGGAATGCTGGGGGAAGGAGGTGCAGGAGCAGACCTTGGCAGGTCCCCTCCCAGGGTCTGAAGAGCCTCCTGCACAGCTCTGGAGTTGGCTGATAAACTTTACAGTTTCAGCAAGGATGAAAACAACAAATGGCAGGGCAGACCGAGGCGTCATTCCCTGGAGTGAAAGCCTGTGGAACTGGAGCTGGCTTCCTGCACCTCCAGATCCTCCATGAAATAGGGAGTGTCCACTGTGCTCCACCTGGGGCTGCAGATGGCCCTGCTCTGCCACATGCTGGAGTCTAGACTCTCCTGGGTCTGGATTGATGGGGAAGTGGTGGAGCAGGTGGGTGTGGAGGCCTGTCTGGGGCCATTCCACAGGCTCTGGAAAGGGGCTCGGGTTCCCGAACCTTCTGCCTTTTCCTCTTGGCCTCCTTTGTCACTCTTCCCTCATGCAGGGTGTCTCTGCCACGCTTTCTCCCAAGAGATAACGAGCCTGGGCTGGTGGCCAGAACAAGGTGCCAAGGTTGCTGTAACAAAATCATCCCAGCCCCTCCGTTTCAGCTGGGACCAACGGGAGAGTTCTGGCAGCAGTCAAGAGAACAGAAGACTGGGTCTCTTTATGTCCTGCGTCTCCTGGATTCTGCTCCTTCCTACTCCTCTGCCCCCAACAGGCCTGGGCACACAAGGCCCCAGGAGACACCCTGGAACCCTGGGGGCACGAGTGAGAGATGCCTGCAGGGAGCAAAGGCAGGCCTCTCTGTGCTGGGGTCCCCTCCTGAGGAGCCTATGGCCCTCCTTGGCCCAGTGGAGTGGCCCTCACTGGCGACTGCAAGTCTAACCCCAGGCCTCTAGGAAGTCCTGCAGACTCCCAGGGAGACAGCCAGCCCCAGAGCGAGACCTAGAGGCCCACAAGTAATTACAAGCCCAGGTTCCCACAAGCAAGGGAGCTGCCTGTGACCACAGTGGCAAGACCCTAACGGGGGAGGCTGGCTGGCAGTCAGAGGCAGAAAGTGCTGACTGCCTGGCAGGGGGAGGAGGGCTGGTGTGGGTGTTGGCTCCACCGTTGAGAATCCGGCTGGGAGCAGGGTCAGAGGGTTTCCCAGGGCTCCTTGGAAAGGGCCTGAGAAACCCCTTGGTGATCAAGGGTGGGTGCTTGGGGAGTGGGGCCTCCGCCAGCCTTCCTGGGAGCTCTCCTGTGAGCCGGGCCCCATGGTGGACCACAATAATGAGCCCATAACACAGGCCTTTGATTGAGCAGCTCCCAGCACAGCAACTTTATTGAAACATGCCGAGGCCAGCAGCTCGTTCCCACCGCACCCCGGTTCCCTGGGCAACAGCCCATGGGAGGGGACCATGTGCTGGGGAGCCAGCGGGTGCTGAGCCTCAAGCTCACTGAGGGGCTGCCAGGGAGGTGAGGGGGTTGTGGCACTGGGAGTGGGAACCCCAGCAGCTACGAGGTCAGGGGCTTGGGGAAATGGGGTTGGGTCCAAAGGGCTTTCAGTGGACTGAGGGGCAACGTGTCATCTGCTGAGTCCTGTGGGGGACAAGCTTCCTGAGCTGCTGAAAATCAGAGACACTGACTAACCTCCCTCAGGGCAGGAGGACATTCCAGGAGGGGAGGAGAGAGCTCCAAGGATAGGGTCAGAGCTGAGGAAGTGAAACCTAACTGGGTTGAATGTATTCTGCAGTTTGGGAAGGCCCCAGTCCCTACTGTCCCAGGAAAATGTACTTGAACCTTTAATAAACACACACACACACACACACACACACATACATGCGTGCGGCTTGCTACCTGGGGACATTTGGGAATGATGACCTGTGAACTCTCAGGGGCTGGTCCTTACCTTTAGCCTCCCCAGCAGCTCTGCCCAGGAGACAGGCCTCCTCCCTCCCTGTTCTCCACAGGGGCAGGGGTAGCAGCCCAGGACATGACTGGGGGTGGGGAATGGGGGGAGGCCCTTTCCACTTGTGCTGGGCTAATTTCAAATATTACACTTCAGAGCTTTTGTTACAGTAACTACCAACACCACATGGACAGAAATCTAATGTTACCAAGTGGGACTTTTAAAATGTATTTATAACTTTATGGTTCAAAGTAATTTTGTTATGAAACGATATAATAACAACAGTGGAAAAAGGCAAGATAATTTATGGAACACAATATCCCTAAAGCACTAGCTTCCATTTCTATCTCAGCTTAGTCTGGGGAGTGTGGTTGGTGTCCTTTGTTTGCTGTTTGTTTTAATTAAGGGTTAATATTTTGGTGGTGGGGGAGAAGAGGGGCCTGGCCTGAAGGAGGAGAAATTCTGTAGACATGCAGCGATAAAAAGTGTTTCTGTATTGAGTACATGTGCTTCACAGACTCCCCAGACTGGGTGAAACTCACAAACCCAGCATCATTCTCTTCCCCTCTACCGTAATGCCACATGCCTCTCCAATACATCGCAAACCAGGTATGGCCACCTTTAGGCTTAGGGTCAGGTTCCCTTCTTGATACTTGTGAGCGAGGTGAGGTAAAGTATTTAATCCTCTCTCCACCCTTAACAAACAAATGCCAAAAAAAGATGTTGTCCTTCCAAGACACTCGGGAGTGTGGTCAAGCAGGCTGAGCACCCATTAGAGACCCAGGACGGGGGCGGGGGGGGGCCTGGAAGGAGGCCTATGGCTCTGAGGCCGCAGTACCCTGCTTGGCATCAGCTCTGAAGCTTGCTACAGCCAGAAGAGCAAAGGAAGGACAAAGTGCTCTGGACAAGCCAGCAGGTCTCTGGTCACACACGCTCAGGAGGAATGGGAGGGTCATCAGAAAGGGTGGGAAGGGAGGCTCATCCCACTGAGGCCTGCCCAGCCCCTGGTCCAGGCACCCATGCCACTGTCTGAATTCTGGTGGGATTTCCATGTAGCCACTGGAGACTGGCCTCCACATATCCTCCCATCTTGCTTTACCCTTGATTTCTTGTGCCTTGGTTTACCCAGGGTTCAGAAAGTCTTATAGCCTTCCAACCTGGATTTCCACGGGAAACAGAATTACCAATAGCCAGGGCCTGGAGAGTTAACACTTGTGCCTCAGGTGACAGGGGGAAAAGGCCAGGAAGTGCTCCTGGAGCTGCTGCAGTGGGCATTGGCATCTATACTCCACATCCACACACAGGCCTCGGACCCTGAATCCGAGAGGCATTCATGACCAGCCCCCCCGGAAGGGGCGCCACCAAGAGTTGCCAAGGGAGAAGAGGAGGGGTGGGCAAGGAAGAGCCTATGGAAGGAAGGAAGGGAGTAGAAGAAGGGCCTTCTCACTTGTAACCAGGGTCCATGAGCCGCGTAAGGATGCTCCTCTGTGGCAAAGGCGCCTTCTACTCCCGTGGAGACAAACGTGATGGCCATGTCCCCTGTGATACTTTTATATGTAAAGTGCCGTCCATGCAGGAGCCTGCCCCTGGGGGTGGGAACATGGAGACAGTGAGAAGCTGGGCCTGGAAACAGTTCCAAGCGCAGCAGGCCTGGCCAAGGCTCTGGGACAGTGGGGACTATGCTCCACGGGACAGGGTGCCTGGTAAATGCCCTCCTGGCTGCCCACCTGCCCACTAACAGAGGACTGTATCCAAACATGTTCATTTCAAGTTCTCTAAGGTCATCCTTTCAAAGTGCTCAAAGCTAGCAGAAAACACTCTAGATCAGAGTTCAAAAGCCCTCCAGAGGTCATGGGGTTCACCTCCCTAAGGAAAACTGAGGCCAGAGAGAAAAGGTAGCAACGTGCCAAAGGTCATGCCCAGATGTAAGAGGAGGTCACATCCCCCACTGGGGATGGAGGTGAGGTAGTGTCTAGACAAGTTTCCCTGGGATGATGGGATAGTGCCTCTCCAGTGGGACACTTCAGTGACCAGGGCAGAATCTTCCACCTGCTTCTGGGTTTTCCCATAACATTTAAGTGGCTGGCCCAAAGGCCATAGCGCAGCTTAAAAAAAAAAAGCAAGCAAGCAAACTGAAGCCATGTGGGGTCACTCAGGGAGTCACAGAAGTTACTGTTAATCCCTAGTCTGGAAATACACCTGGGGGAGGGGCAAGCAGGGGCAGCCAATGGGCAGAGCCACCCGTCAGCGAAGGAAGCAGAACCTGCCCACTGCCTTCTCAGGCTGCCTCCAATTAACCCTTCACCAGTCCAAAGGCCCTGGGCCGCGGCCAGATAAGTGGCTGGGGAGGATGTGGCTGTGGCGTGGTGGTGGGCCCCGCCAGGTCCTGTTCATTCTGGCCACTTGCTCTCTGTCTGCTGCCCAGGGTGGCTAGCCAAGGCTGGTTACCCTTCAAACTCACACCCAGGTGCTGGGGACAGTGGGAAGAGTCCCAACTGTGCAAGTCTTCTTCCCTGTCACTGTTCTGCAAGTTTAGAGTTACTCTTAGAGCCTCTGCTGCTCAGAGTGTGGGTGGAGCCCTGTGGCTGTGGGGGAGCCAGCTGTAGCAGATGCAGCCATGCAACCGCCCTGAGCACAGAGCTGAGTTTTGGCCAGAGGGCTGGGCTCTGGCACTGTGGACAGAAGCAGAAGGGACACAGCTGGGCTTCCTGGTCCCTCAAGGAGTTTGCTGGGCTGGCCACTGGGTTTCAGAACTGAGTGTTTTCCATGGGAAAAGCAGTAAGCAGGAGAAAATAGAGCCCAACCCACCCAACCCTGCCCTGACAAACCAGTGCTTCTGGGGACCCTGCCATCCCTTACCCTGGACTGGGGGCACCTGAGACTCCCTAGGTCACAGAGCCTTCCTCAGGGGAAGAGGGCCAAGGAACACTTCTCTGGACAAAGGAGAGTTCTTTAGCGCCTATTCCCTGTGGATTCTGACTCCAGAACTTGCAAATGAGGAAAGTCTGTCAAGCAAGCAGTCAGAGATCAGTGGGGCTCTCTGGCTACAGTGCTGGGACCACTGGGGACTGTCGCTGCCCTGGGCTACAGACAGGAGATGCAGAGAAGAGAGCCCCTCTCTAGGAAGGATGGTTGATTTCTCACCACCTAGGCCCTCCCTGCTTGGGCAGGGAGAACACTGCATGGCCCAGTGACATGGGGGTGACTGGCCAGTTCACAGCCCCAGAGCTCCAAAACAGGCCCCAAGTGGAGTAGCTCTTCTCCCTCCCTGAGCCCCAGCCTGCTTAGGTGTGTGGGCTGCCAACAGGCACCTCAGCCTCACCGGGAGACAGCAAGCATGGGCCTGGTGGCTCTCCAGAGGCTCGAGGATGTCTGCTAGGGGAGGGGGCTGGGAAGGTTCTGAAGTGTCCCCTGGAGGCTGAGCTGTGTGGCAGGGCTGTCTCTCTCACCTTAGGCAGAGAGGAATGAGGGCTCCGGACTCCTGGTTGAATTTCAGATGTACACTCTCGAGCTGCCGTGTGCGAATGAGCTCATGGGGAATGATGGCCGTGGAGCTGTCACTTTCCAGGCTGTCTTTACGGCTCCTGTGAAGCAAGCACAGGAAACGGTTCAGCACAAGGTGAAAAGCTCAGGGAGGAGCAGGATGAGAGTCTCCGTCTGGGCTCCTGAGTAATAAAGACAATAATGGTGACTGATGATAATGATGGTGACAGCAACCATTTCGTATATGCCTGGCAAGCGCCAGCCACTGCACCAAGCACTTCTCACTGACTGGCTACTCCTCACAATGCCCCCAAGAGGTAGCTGCCACCATTCTTTCATTTTTTACAGAGGAGGAACTGGGGACAGGGAGGCTCAGTAATTTGCACAGGTTGCACAGCCAGAGAGTGGGTGGAGGTGAGATCTGGTCTCAGGTAGTTCTGGTTCTATAAAGCCTGCATCTTTGGCCAACATTTTTTTTTTTTTTTTTTTTTTTTTTATGATGGTGTCTCGCTCTGTTACCCAGGCTGTAGTACAGTGGTGCAATCTCAGCTCACTGCAACCTCCACCTCCCAGGTTCAAGCCATTCTCCTGCCTTAGTCCTTAGTAGCTGGGATTACATCATGCCTGGCTAATTTTTGTATTTTTGGTAGAGATGGGGTTTCGTCACGTTGGCCAGGCTGGTTTCGAACCCTTGACCTCAGGTGATCCACCTGCCTTGGTCTCCCAAAGTGCTGGGATTACAGGCATGGGCCACACTGCGCTTGGCCCCAACATTCCACATTAAAATTTATGGCACAGTGGTCTTTCCCTGTGATCAGCAGGAGCTTTTGGGAGCCCTTCCTCTCCTGCCCTGGAGCCTCAGAGCTCTAACTCTGAGCACCATGAGATATGGCTCCCAAGAGTTTCTGTCCAGGTGACCCTGAAGGCTCTGAGGATGCACATTCTGCCAATGGCTAGGAACTTCAGGGACATTCAGACCCTTCATCTAACCAGACGATAATACAATCTGCACTGCCGAGTACAAGCTGGGCTCTTAGGATTCAGACCAGTGGGCTTGGCTGGAAAGCAGAACCGGGCCCCCACCCTGCTGGGCTTCAAGGCCCCAGGAGCCTGTACCAGATTCCTCCCGTGGCCTTGGCACCATGAGCTGTCGCTGCTGCCCCACACTCCCTCCTGCCTGCTCCCCACCAACAGTGTGGCCCACAGCTTGGCCACGGAGTCCCTTTGCATTCTAAGATTTGCTCTTTCAAATTCAGCTGCCCCCACTGACAACCTCTCAAATTTGCCTCGGCCAGAAATAAGAGTTACCCACTGATCTCATTCAAAAGGCCGGATCCTGGTTTGGGCTGCGAATCTCAGAACAATTCCCCAAGTGTCCATCAAAAACTGGGTGAGAAGCTCTAGTTATTTATCATTCAAGTGGCAGGCAGAAGCCACCCAGGATGACAGCTGGACAGCCACCGAGGGGCAGGCCCACCCTCCTCACACGCTGCGGGGCTGGGTGCCGGGTAGCTCCCTCCGGCAGGGTAGCACCCGGACAGGCAGGGCAACTCCACAGGGGAAGGTGTAGGATCAGCAGGCAAAAGACAGAGGATGGCCCTGGCCAGCAAGGGCCCTGTGGCAGCAGTGGGTTAAACATGCCCCTAAGGTCGTGGGCCATCCTTGCCTGCTGGTCTTCTCCTTGTGGGGACTCACCCCCGGATCTGACTGTTCTTTCACAAAGTGGTCCCTTCCTCTGGTTTCCTAAAGCCAGCTCTGAAACTGCCTTTTCCCCTGGCTTCACCCTTGCATAAGACCTGTGAAGGAGACAAATGCTATGGCCAAGAGGGTCACAGTATTCAGGACTGGAAGGAAACTCTGAGGTTGTTTAATCTAGCTCTTCTTTACAAAAGAGAGCGGGTGACACATCCAAGGCCACAGGGCAGGTCTGTGGTGGGCCAGAATGGGAGCCTCAGACTTCCAACCAAATCTCTTTCCCTTCACCAGGGCAGCTGCACCTCCCTCCCTTCTGAAGGAAGCACCAGCGACAGGTGAGGGCTCAGTGGAGACAGGGTGTGCCCTCAGGGCCCAAACAAGAGCAGAACTCAGGAAGCAGTGTTTCCTGAACCATGTTTCCTGAGCCCTTACTCTGTGCTAACCCTCTGCTCAGACCATAGTTCACTCGCTGATTTCTCCCAGCAAGCACAAGGTAGGCTCTGTTGTCAAGCCTTCTTTCACAGATGAGGTAACTGAGGCTCACGGAGGTGAGGGGACAAGCCCAGGGGCTCAGAGCGAGTTTAAGCGAAAGAACCAGGGGGTGACTCTCATAATCACTCCCCTGTGCCATATCTGACCACCTGCTCCTGCTTCCAGACACACCACCATTCTCCTGAAAGGTTCTGAGGTTTGGCTTGGCCAGGTGGGGCCTGCTAGAGGATCCCAGCCTCTATGGTGCCAGCAAAAATGCTGATGAATAGCATGGGAGGTGGGGTGGGGGCTTGCAGAGAAGAATCAACAGCACACAGGGCTAGAGACATCTCAAGCTGGAGGGAAAAATAAATTGTTGAAAGTCAGCTAAAGTCACCTTGGTAACTGCCACAACACACTCACCCAGAACCAGGACATCAAACCCAACTGCAAACAGCTTTAAAGAAATGGAAAAGAACTTAATCATCTGAAGAATTAATGTGACAAGTGCCCACATTTACACCTCCCACCAACCTTCAATCATTTGAAACTGTACTTTAATCTTTTAAGAGAAAAAAAAATTGCAAAATGCTACATCTGCAGTCCTGGAGCTTGGGTATTTCCGGCATGCTGCTTCACTGGAAACACGGCTGCTGTTACACACACACACACACACACACACACACACACACACACGCCCGGCTTTTTGCTGATTTGTTTTTTCTGGACATCGATGCAGAAGCATGAATTATTTGTGTGGGCTGGGCGAGGTATTAAATCTGCAGCCAACACAGGTTTGCAACATTTTGCATGGTTGTCAGCTTAATCTTAGTCATAAAAAATAAGTAGTGTGCTGGGCTGCATGGCCTAATTTTTCAGCTGGGCTCTTTTCTCCCTGAGTTCCCAGTGGAGGGTGAGGCATGGCTTTGGGGACTGGGAGAGGGGCTCTCAGGGAGCCACAGCTCATACCTGCTGGGGACTACCAGGGGCATGGGGCCAAGGCTATGCTCCAGGAGACAGAGTGGCTAACAGCTTAAGTTCTGTTCCAGTCTTACATGACATTGGGTTTAACTTCTAAGCTTTGGTATCCTCTTAACAAGAATAAATAACAATAGGTCATTAGGACTAAATGGGATGACTGAGATGAGGCATCTCATAGTGCCTAGGATGTAGTAGGTGCTCATAATACATCTGACAAGTGCATTAATGTGTTGATATTAGCTGGCTGCCTCTAAAAGTCTATCCGCTCCTGTAGGAATGTCAATGGCCTAACCAAAACTTGTTTGCCTTTATCCTGGGCCCAGAATCCATCTGCCTCTGTCTACGTCAGTTCTCTGCTGAACAAAGGTTGTTGCCTGGAGTTTGGGAGAGGTTACTTCTGAGACAGGGCGTGAAGCGGCTCCTGACTCCTTGAGTGGACCCTTGCAGGCTTTGTTCAACCACTGGTGCTCTGGGAAGGCCCTCCTATAGCCCAACAAAAACCCTGAGGCCTTTGCTCCACTGAGGGAGGTGCTGCCAGGGCTCTCTTCCTTCTACAGAGCACAAGCTGCCTTCCTGCAGTTCTCAAACCCCTGTTCTTCAAGTCGCCTAGAGTGAGATGAATTCATCTTCACATAATAGCCCTTCCAATCCCTAAGGCTGCTCTCACATCCCACCAAATTTTTTTTTTTTCTTTTTTTTTTTTTTTGAGACAGAGTCTTACTCTGTCTCCCAGGCTGGAGTGCAGTGGTCTGATCTTAGCTCACTGCAACCTCCACCTGCTGGGTTCAAGCAATTTTCTGCCTCAGCCTCCCGAGTAGCTGGGATTAGAGGCACTTGCCACCATGCCTGGCTAATTTTTATATTTTTAGTAGAGAAAGCGTTTCACCATCTTGGCCAGGCTGGTCTT
>NW_016107386.1:1430229-1436157 GCF_001604975.1 Cebus imitator
ACTGGGTTTCACAATGTTGGCCAGGCTGGTCTCAAACTCCTGACCTCAAGCGATCCGCCTGCCTTGGCCTCCCAAAATGCTGGGATTACAGGTGTGAGCCACCACACTAGGCCCCAAGTTTCTTTTCTACTATCTGTGGCCCTAACTTTTAACTGGATTTTGACAAAGTTCTGAAATTCTCCATCCATTCAAGTCACCTCCCCTGGGACCCTGGGCTCATTCTAACTTGTCAAAGTTTGAGTGTCCCATTTAGAAGTGAAGTGTTGTGTGTGGCAATAAACATAGTATGTGACCTAACCAGTGCAGATCACAAAGGGACTATAATCTCTCTTGTTTGGGACACTTTATTTCTATTAAAATTATCATCAAATTATCTATTCTTTGTAACCTCCTCATACTACCAGCTCACACTGCACTCCCTCTGTCAACAAAATCTCCCTCAGGCTTTCTCCCACGGGCTACCCTTGGACCTGTTCTCCCCCATCTAGTATGTCCGGTTGATTACATGGCCCTAAGAGCAGAACTCTGTACTATCTGGCTAGTGTTTCGGCAGTTTGGGTATTTCTGAAACCTGAATCTGGCATCCATCATATTGGCATTGCTTCCTGACTTCACATCACTGACAAAACTGATACATTTGTCATCGATGTTCTCATCCCAGGCTTTGATTAAACAGTAAACAGGACAGGGCTAGGCAGACAGGCTGACAGGCTGACATCATTACTTTTTGGGTATGCTCATTCAACCGGTTATAAACCAACCCAACTTTCCCATCGCACGGCCCTCACCCTCCTGGATGAGCTCTGGACATTTTTCTCTTGCCTATAATGCTATCAGAATGTTCTCAAAACATCTCGCTAAACTCCACCTATGTAAATCTACAGCACTTCCTTTGTCTACTTGGGCAGGTAAGCATTTCCTTTTTCTTTTCTTTATTTCCCCCAGCACCCCGAGAGTCTCACTGCGACATCCAGGCTGGAGTGCAATGGGGCCATCTTGGCTCACTGCAACAACCTCTGCCTCCCAGTTTCAAAAAATTCTCCGCCTGGGATTATAGGTGATGGCCACCACACCCTGTCCAAACAACTGGACCTAGGTTTTCTTCTCCTTGCTCCAAAGATAAGTACAAAAATAGTGTCCTTTTTGCTGGTCATTGCACCTTTTTACAAGACCCAGTTCTTGAGTTTCAGCTTTTCTTGACCCTGTTCTTTAAAGTCTATATTGATATAACATCTCTCTCCTTCCAGCATTTGTTCAAATTCTTCTTTTTTTTTTTTTTTGAGACAGAGTTTCACTCTTGTTACCCAGGCTGGGGTGCAATGGCGCAATCTCGGCTCACCGCAACCTCCGCCTCCTGGGTTCAGGCAATTCTCCTGCCTCAGCCTCCTGAGTAGCTGGGACCCAGCTGATCTTTTGTAGTTTTTAGTAGAGACGAGGTTTCACCATGTTGACCAGAATGGTCTTGATCTCTTGACCTCGTGATCCACCCGCCTCAGCCTCCCAAAGTGTTGGGATTACAGGCGTGAGCCACCGCGCCCGGCTCAAATTCTTCTAAAAATTTGAGTTGTGTGAAGTATTCTCTACAGACCTATACTGGTCCCTAGAGGAGTCAGACCTCCTTTTGGTTTTCAGGGGACTAGTCACAATAATAGAGACATCTTTTATTGAGCACAGACTACGGTACTGGGTCCCGTTCTAAATCCTTTATATACTTTGCTTCCTTCCATTTCCATCAGAACTCTATAAAGGGGCATTATTTTCCCCATTTTACAGATTAAAGATGCTGAAACTCAGAGACTTAAGTAACTAGCCCAAGGTCATACAATGAGTAAAGAGCTGAGACAAAGCCCCAGGTCTCCTTGATACCAGCAAAAATGTAACTATAATATTTCTCCTTAAGAAACTCTCATCTCTTTTGAGTGGTCTTTTCTCAAAAGGGGTTTCGGGGCCATGAAAACACATCTATCTTTTTCCTCTTTTTTTTTTTTTTTGAGACGGAGTTTCGCTCTTGTTACCCAGGCTGGAGTGCAATGGCGCGATCTCAGCTCACCGCAACCTCTGCCTCCTGGGTTCAGGCAATTCTCCTGCCTCAGCCTCCTGAGTAGCTGGGATTACAGGCACATGCCACCATGCCCAGCTAATTTTTTGTATTTTTAGTAGAGACGGGGTTTCACCATGTTGACCAGGATGGTCTTGATCTCTTGACCTCGTGATCCACCCGCCTGGGCCTCCCAAAGTGCTGGGATTACAGGCTTGAGCCACCGCGCCCGGCCTTTCCTCAATTCTTAAAAGAACTGCCTTCCTGGAAGACAGGGCAGGACTTCCCAAAGGGTATTTAATGGAATTTTAATTTAAGAGGAGCCTCTAGAAAAACAGGTGCAGCAAGGGCTGGATGCAATATGCCACATCTCAGATTAGAGATTCACAAAATGTTGGCATTTTGGACTCTGAGGAGGATGATAGAGGGAAAATGAACTAGTTTCATTTTGTGTAAGCCAGCATTTTCCAACTATAACCAGAGAACCCTCTTTTCACTGAACACTCAACAAAATCCCCTAAAATGCTGTGGGGACCTCCTCTGGGGACTATTGGCCCAGGGTTTTCCCTCCTGAACTCTGCTGCCCAAGCTACTTTCTTATGGGGCTCACACTCCCTGCTGGTCAGAATTGGGTCCACAGCCGAGTTTGCCCCATTATCTTCTGTGCCCCTGAGACAGACGTTTTCCAGGGGGCTGTTAACATTTTCTCCACTGCTCACCCTCAACTCTCTGCCTGAGGCTGGGGAAGCTGAAGTTCCCCTGGGCTTGCCTTGGCATTAACTGTGTGCTTTTTACCTAGCATGCATCATCCTTTCTTTTCACTGGGTACGACAAACTATAACCATTCATGCAGTATAATTTTTTTTAACTTTTCTTTTTTAGAGTTTAAAGAGTCAAACAGTTCCATAAGGCTCATTATAATGATCACTGTCTTCCTGTGACACCCTCCTCGGAGACAACTTTCACCTGTGTAGATGATTCTTTCAGTATTTTCCTTGATATTTTCAATATACTTTAATTCCCGGTACTTTTCTTTCTTTCTTTTTTTTTTTGAGACAGTCTCACTCTGTTGCCCAGGCTGGAGTGCAGTGGCACAATCTCAGCTCACTGCAACCTCTACCTCCCAGGTTCCAGCGATTCTCCTGCCTCAGCCTCCTGGGTAGCTGGGATTACAGGTGTGTGACTGCGCCCAACTCATTTTTGTATTTTAGTAGAGACTGGGTTTCATCAGGTTGGCCAGGCTGGTCTCAAACTCCTGAACTCATGTGATCTGCTGGTCTCAGCCTCTCAAAGTGCTGGGATTATAGGCATGAGCCACTGTACCTGGCCTAATATTTCCTTTTCATGCTTTACCTACTGACTCCCCACTATGGAAGATAAGCTTTTAGCTCTCTTCCATGTTGCCTTCCCGCCTTCCCAGAATAACTGCACCATCAGTTTGTGTGGATTGGTATTAAGTATTTACATTATTATGACTATATCAATGCTATTTACAGCTGAGCCATGTATTATATTAATATACTTTTCCTTTTTGTCATAATTTTCTATTTTCCTTGCTTTTAATACCTGTCTTAGTTTTCTATGTGCTTATCACCAATTAAACTAGAATTACTATTATTGGCTGGGTGTGGCAGGCCACGCCTGAAATCCTGGCACTTTGGGAGGCTGGGGTAGGAAGATCGCTTGAGCTCAGGAGTTCAAGGCCAGCCCAGGCAACATAGTAAAACCCCATCTCTACCAAAAGTATAAAATTTAGCTGGGCATGGTGGCACATGCCTGTGGTCCCAGCTACTCAGGAGGCTGAGGAGGGAAGATCACTTGAGCTCAGGAGGCAGAGGTTGAGATCACACCACTGCACTTTAGCAGGGCAACAGAGTGAAACCCCATCTCAAAAAAAAAAAAAAAGAGAAACGATTTACTCTTACCAATGGCACACAGATCCTCCTCCCATGACATTCAAATACTTCAAGTATTTATCAATTTTATCTTCTTGGAGACATTTCTCCAGGGGATCCTTCCAATCTGCTCCCGCCTGAGTTGGCTGCCTTCCGTTCCTGCTGCACCATTGTCATCTGGGATCACTCTCCCCTCCACCCTGGATTCTCCTTGCCTCTTTCTCCTGTTGGATTCATTTCCTACCCCCTTATGTGTTCCTCATTCATTCAGATGGAGACTGTCCTCTAGCTGACTTCACTCTATTTTTTAGTATGCCTCTCTGAGCTAAATGATCTCTTCTGAACTGCCACCTTCAGGGTTTCCAGGCAAACTAAAATACCAGCTTTCCTCCGTGCACCAGCATGCAAGTGTTCAAAGCCCTGTTTCCAGTTATGTTTTCTGGTGACCTGGCATGTATCCCTCCACCTTTATCCTCTTTCACAGGCAATACTTGGTGAAGAAGCTCAGATCTGGAGTCATACCACCCAAGATTCAAATCCTGACTGATAATCCCTGCAGTCTGATGCTAGATAAGTTCTACAACCTGGCTGAGTCTCAGTGTTGTAAGTCATGAGACAGGAACAAGGGCATCCCATGATGCAGGGCCAGGCACACGGTGACATACAATAAAAACTGCCCACTCAGCCACAAAGACTGGCCCAGGATTCCTTCTGTATTGAGAGAACCACATCAATGGGTGGCTTATGAGATGGCTTAGAGGTGCAATTGATTTAAATTGATCTATTTCGTCTTTACCACCTGTCTATATAACACATTCTATATTTGTTCTTCTCACTGCATAAGGTGACTTTTTATAGATTATAATATACCCTCTCCTTCTGGTGTCAAGGTAGATTCCTGATTTCTAGTACTGTACAGTTCATAGGACACGCCTTGATCACCCTAGCTACATGTAACAGACTGGAAGAGTCTCAACCATGCTTCCTTTCCACCCTGGTCTCTCTGAATGAAAAAGTCTTAATTTTTCCACAATGGGACCAATACCCTTTAGGTATTGGTGGCAGCAGGGGTGGAAAGGAGAGGAGTTGAACTATTGAGACTTCTTTTAGCCACAATCCCAGTCCTGTGACAGTCATGACGTCTGTACTGGCCACACGACTTGGGGCCTTCTCCTTGGGGACGCCTGGGAACAGGAACCAGGGCATTGAGCTTGGCAACTATTCAGAAGTGAAATGGATTTGGCCTGCTGGGCCCAGACCAACCTCTGGCTTCTGCCCCCTCACCTGGGAGATTCTTCCTTTTGCTTTCTGATTACTGACGAAAGCGCTGAACTTTCCAGAGAAAGAACCACCTGCAGGTCTTTAGGGCAGAACTGGAAAAGGGTGTGGGTGTGGGATAGAGGGAGAGGTGACCAGCTCACTTCTGAAGTTCTTGTTAAGAACAAGGCTGTATAACCTGGTTATTCTGAGAAATTTTCTCATAAGGACAATACCAGGAGTAAAAAGCCACAAAAGGTGAATGGTAAACACCAATACCCAAATAATAAAATGCAGTATTTTCTTTTTTTGTTTTGAGACAGGGTCTCAGGCTGGAGTGCAGTGGTGAGATCATGGTTCACTGTAGCCTCAACCTCCCAGAACCAGGTGATGCTCCCACTTCAGCCTCCTGAGTAGCTGGGATTACAGGCATGTGCCACTGTACCTGGCTAATTTTTTGTATTTTTTGTAGAGTTGGGGTTTTTGCCATGTTGCCCAGGCTGGTCTCGAATTCCCGGACTCAAGGGATCTTTCTGCCTCAGCCTCCCAGAGTGCTGGGATTACAGGTATGAGCCACCACACTCAGTTTAAAAATGCAGTATTTTCGGCCGGGCGCGGTGGCTCAAGGCCTGTAATCCCAGCACTTTGGGAGGCCGAGGCGGGTGGATCACGAGGTCAAGAGATCGAGACCATCCTGGTCAACACGGTGAAACCCCGTCTCTACTAAAAATACAAAAA
>NW_016107386.1:1436302-1442333 GCF_001604975.1 Cebus imitator
AAAAAAAAAAAAAAAATGCAGTATTTTCATTGTGAATATCCCAAAGGTAAAATGTGATCACAAAATGGTGGGGCAGAGTATGGCTAAAGAAGTCAGGATGAGTGAAATCTGCATTGGGGGATTTCCTAGACAACTATTAATTCCTCTGGGCACCAGGGGCCTCCATTCCCAGCCCTGCCCTCTGACTTGGGTGGGAGATTAGGACCCCTGCTCTCCTGAATGAGCTTGCTCTAGCCAGAACCCCAGCTTTCCTTTTTTTGAGACACTGAGTCATTTCCTTTCTCTAGCTCTACCTTTGAGCCCTCCTTTTCCCTTCCCTGGAGAAGTGACTCATTGCTGAAGTGTTGGGTGACACCAAGGATCAAGGATGGGTGATAAAAATACTCCTGATTGTGCAACTCTTGGGAGGGGGATGCAACATTTGGGCTGAGAATTCAAGCACCAGTGAGAATTCTGAAGTTGGGGTGTTAACAATGGCCATGGCTTCATCTCTTTGGGGAAGTGGAGCAAAGAATGGAGTTAAAACAGAAATTTACCCAGGCCAGACTTGCTGTGGAGCCCCTTGCTCTGCCCTTTCAAATGTGTATTTCTGAGAAAGGCCTGTAAAGGCCCTTGGTGTGACAACATGGATCACAGTGAGGGAGGCAAAAAGGAACCTGCTGTCCAGGAGGCAGGGAGCAGAGAGGCCTGGGCTGTTCCTCTCATCAGCCCTGCAGAGTCTGGCTGGGGCCCTAAGAGCAGGGCTGCTTCTTTCTGGGCTTTTTTTTTTTTTCTTCCCAGTGCAAACAACTGTACTTCCCCATCGTGGGAGTGTGAGCAAAGCCAACGTGACAGAGAGGGCTCCAGGCTGGCCGCTGCACTGACACAAGAGGCCCCTTGGAGCAGGGTTACCCAACACTGCTCTTCCTGCGAGTGCCACCAGCCACAGCCCAGCTGTGGAAACTCACCTTCCTTCACCCCAATTCACTAGCAGGTTGGATGCAAACGAGATATTTTCTTCTTCTAATTAATCTTCATGGACCTCATAGGCTGAGCAAAACAAAACACAATTTTCTCTGAAGGATGACTCCCTGGCCAGGTTACAAGCTGTTCAAGATGGGAAATAGAGGCAGCAAAGTCACCCCAATCAAAGGCCAAATAGATAGGAGCAGAGACAATCTTAAGAGTAGAGAGAAATGTATGTATATGTATCTGTGTGTGTGCTGGGGAGGTGTTGCAAATGAGAATGTTACAGCAGAGGAATTCATGGTACAGAATCTTAATTCTCCAGGAAATTAAGGCAAAAAACTTTTTTTTTTAAAAGGTCTTTTTTTTTGTTTTTTTTTTTTGAGGCGGAGTTTCACTCATGTTACCCAGGCTGGAGTGCAATGGCGCGATCTCGGCTCACCGCAACCTCCGCCTCCTGGGTTCAGGCAATTCTCCTGCCTCAGCCTCCTGAGTAGCTGGGATTATAGGCACGCGCCACCATGCCCAGCTGATTTTTTGTAGTTTTTAGTAGAGACGGGGTTTCACCATGTTGACCAGAATGGTCTCGATCTCTTGACCTCGTGATCCACCCGCCTCAGCCTCCCAAAGTGCTGGGATTACAGGCTTGAGCCACCGCGCCCGGCCTAAAAGGTCTTAAAAGCTGCTGGTGTGATTCCAAAAGACTGAGAAACTCAGCAGTGATGGTGAGTTCACTTTTTAGAGGTGCCTCAACTACAAAGTACTTCTCCCACAGTCAGGAACTTTTCCCCTCCAACACAAGTGTGCACATATGCATGTGTCCTGTCCCTCTCTGGGAGGGCACACAACTCAGAGCGCTTCCTAAGGGTCTACAGCCTCAGGTGGTAAGTCACTGGCTGAGGGAGGAGGTGGTCCTAGAATACTGATGTGGGTTTCCAGCATCTAAGCAACAGTTTAGAGAAATACAGGCCAGGCGTGGTGGCTCATGCCTATGGTCCCAGCATTTTGGGAGACCAAGGTGGGATGATCACTTGAGGCCAGGAGTTTGAGGCTGCAGTGAGGTATGATCTTGCCACCACATTCCAGCCTGGTGACAGAAAGAGACCCTGTGTCTTAAAAAAAAAAAGAAAGAAAAGAAAAGAAAGAAAGAAAGAAAGAAAAGCAAACCTCTCCACACAATTCACCTGACCACACATATCTTCTGTGCACTGTAGACAGACCAAACTCCGTAGTCCACGTCTGACCAGGTGATCTCGGACAGTAAGGATGCCCAGGAACCTTCCCTCCTCAAATCCCTACAGACGTTGGCAGGAAGTCTTTAAACCAGGCTATCCTTGTTCAGCATAAAGGAGCTGCTTCTGATCCTTCCCAAACTCACCCGAGCAGGCAGTGCGAAGGGAGGTACCAGCAAGCCGAAGGAGGCTTTTCTCAACTGATCATCTTGGGAAAAGCTAGATACAGATTTCATGGCTGGAATGCAAGGGTTGTGAAATGCTGAAGAAGCCCCAAAGAAGGCCAAGGACTCTCCTTCCGGGAAGGCAGTGGGAGGAGGGCTGGCAACAAAGAGCGGGAGAGGAGCAGGTTACCCAGGAAGCCTGCCTTTCTGGAAAGGAAGAAATAGACCCTCAAAATGGAAAGAAATCCCCTAGCCCTGAGGTGATAGAGAGGCTAAAGATAGGGTTGTTTTTGTTTCTGCACATGAAGGAAATAAGGCCTTGTGTCACAAAATAATTTTGGTATAAATGAGCCAATTATGACATAGCTTGTTATTTCTGGGATTTGGAATCACCGAGGCTCATAGCATCTCCTAGGAGTTATTTAACTCTCCTAGACTTAAATAAGCCCGATATGCTTCAATATGAGGCCCTGACCTTGTCTTCAGTGCCATGTAAGAGGTCCCGATTCATGCTGCAACTAGTTAGATGAATTCCACCAGTAAGGGTCATTATTTTCTTAGAGATATAGTCTGATGTGTCCCACATGTGGTCTCTGAGAATGGGGTAAGGAAGATTATACCCGTTTTAATGGCTGATAGATGGCTGTAAGCTCTATCCTTTTCTAACAGTGGACAAGATACTTATTAGCCTTTCTGTACCTCATCCATTAAAAAGGGGGATATGTAAGATTGTCGGCCACAGGGTGGCTATGAGGATGAGTTAAATGAATGGCAGTAGATAGTAGCTGGTACATTACCTAGCACAGAACAAGTACTAGTAAAGTGTTAGCTGCTGCTGAGGTGTGAAAAGAGCAAGTGTTTGACGCCCTGACGTAGGCCAGCACCCGGCTGCTAATGCCCAGGCTTCATCAGCTGCTTGGAGCCTCTGATCTAGCTCTGTATCTTCCTCAGACCACAGACAAACCCGCAAAGACCTATGCATCAGAGCTCCCTGGCCCAGAAGTCCTGACTGAGGGGAAATGAGATGTGCAGACAAAATAAGGCCCATGCTGGCTGCACCCCCACAGGGAGAGGAGCAAACACTGGTGCCAGCACATTTTGGGTCAGCTTTCTCAGTTGCAATCCATGTAGTGTATCTGAAACGGGGTCAGGTACCACAGTGGGCAGCACAGATATTACCATCGAGCTCACTGATCTGAACTGAGTCCATCATCATCGATCCTGAGTTAACAGGAAGCTTGAGTCTGACAGGCTTGAGGGGTGTGTTGGAAAATGTTCTTGGCAAAGGAGGACGAGAAACCATTTCTCAACCAATTGCTGACAAATTGGTAACCAGCACCAAGAACCTCAGAGGAAACATTCTAAATCCCTTGGACTACAGATCCTGGCACTTTAGAGTCCTGACTGGGCATTAAACCTTCAGGAAGGGGAGACAACTCCTGGTACCTCAAATCTATTCCCACCCCTCTCTCTGTATCTCAGCCAACTCAAGCCAAAGGGTAGAAGCTGCAGCCTCTTCGCCTTATGTCTACAGAGCCTTTGGACCAGAACCAACACCCTATAGCCCATCAGGGTGTGGGCTGAGTCTGGGCTTATGTGTATGTCTAGGAGCCCAGAGCCGGGTGCCCCCTTGCAATGTCTGGGGGTGCAGTAGCTGGAAGTGTCCCTAAGCCAGTGAGTGAGATCTCAGGCCTGTCCCAGATACACAACAGGGGCAAGAAGGGTGTATCTCTGCAGGAGCCTGTGCCCTTCTGCCTAGAAACCCCAGGCTTCTAGAGGCAGAGAGCCATCTGGACTGAGACTGTCTCCAAGTTATAGGCCTTCCAGTACCTCTGGCCTCCCAACAGTGCCAACAAGGTCCAAAGTGAGAAGCCAAGCTTAGGGAATGGGAAGGAGTATAGCCCTGGGAAGGGTCCAGACTCACAGGTAGAGAGCTTCCATATGTCCTATGACCCAGTGTGGCCATCTGCTGCTGCCAGGGGACAATCAGGATGCCTCAAGCCAGCACTTCAGGTCAGCTGGCTGGAGAAACCCACAGGCCAGAGTTAAAAGCTGTGGTGGCAGTGAAGCCTTCTCCAGGCTCTTGCCAAAGAGCTCAGCTCTCAGGACAGCCCTCTTCCCAGAGTAACTCTATTCCAGTCAGGTCCCAGGAGGCAGCCTCAACTTTAACCAGCCAGGCCTCCCCTGTGCTATCCTCTTGAGTTCCTTTCCCTGCTTTTTAAAATTCTAAAGCGCCCTCAAGGTCCATGCCATGTTCTTCCTCCTCCAAGACGCCCTCCCTAACTACCTTAGATACTGTGGGCCTGTCTTTTCTGTAACACACTGAAGCGTTACTATTTCTGGGAACCACAATCAGTAACTGGAGCTAGAATCCAGAGAAGCAGCCATTTCCAACAAATCACATCTAGAGCCAGACACATGCCATTAAAAGGAAGAGCCTGCGCACCCCAGATGGCCCCCTGGGTCCTGAGCTTGTCAGATAGCAAGTGTGTAATAAAGACTTCTTAGAAGAAGGCTAGATCACCCTGGTCTTGCAGGATGATTGACTCTCCCCACCGCTTTCAGCCCAAGGCACAGCCATTTCCTCCCTGGCAGGCAAGGTTCCTGCTTTGGGCTGCCAGCCCCCAGGTATCTCCTGCCAGCAGCTATTCCCTAGAGCTGCCCTGGGACTAATGGCAGAGGGGGGTGCCCAGGTCCAGCCCTGTCCATCACTCATCCCCTCTATCAGAGGAAGAGAGGTTGGCAGGAAGCGGATCTGACCTCTGGGGAGGCCACAGTCTCTCCTAAGGGCTACAGGAGCCCCTGGACAGGCAGCAGAGGCCTGCAAAGGACTTCCTTTCCCTTCCCTGGGCCCCAGGGAAGAGAGGCAGGAAGAAGGGCCTCAAACGCAGGCAACCAGTATGGGGCTGGCCAGAGAGGGAGGCCCCCAGGGTTGTAGCTATCAGCCGGAGACCAGGCTCCAGGAAGGAAGGAAGGGCAACTCTAGCCGAGACTGAGATAAGGAGGGAACTGTGCTCAGCACAATGGGCTCCCACAAGGCTAGGAGGCCCCAAGTCAGATTTCACCTCAACCTGGCCTCTCGTCTGTTCACACGGCTCATGTAAATATTTACTGATGTTTATATTCACGGTCTGCTGGGTCCCCTCTGAGGCCCTCTCTTGTGACCCGCAGATAGATCTGTGTGCCCCAGACCATGCCTGCTCTTAAGCCTAGAGACCCGGGGCCCATCCAGCAAGGGCTATGCACATTGTTCTCTCTCATGCAATCCACAGGGATAGGCCCTTCAGAACAAAACTGTCCTCTTGTTCCAGCCCTGGGACACTGGGGAACTTACGGGGCCCGGTCGTGGGCGAGGCCGTTCTGCCGCTGAGGGTTGATTGGTGGAAGGACAGGTTTGCTGTTGATCTCGAGTCCTCTCCTCAAGGTCTCCCGGATCTGCTCTGTGTCTGCAACAACACCACTAAGTTGCCCAGTGGCCCAGTGGGCTCCCAGCAACTCTCATCCTGCTCTTGAAACCTGGCTTAGCAGAGGTGCTAAGAAAAACTACCACTCTGGTCCTCTCTAGGCATCCAGATGTGAGTGCTGAGTGAGTACAGACTGTGAGGGGACAATCGTGTTCTTAAGAAGCTCTGGGTTGGAAGAGTGCCATTCTTGTAGAAGCCAGAGGTAGCCTCTAGAGTTCCGAAGGGT
>NW_016107386.1:1442478-1446347 GCF_001604975.1 Cebus imitator
GCCTCTCACACACCTTTCTGGGTTCTGGGTGGTCAGCTAGCATCTGACCCTGCCACCCCTTCCCCTTGTACTCAAGTCAGTGAGATGCTGAGATCATCTCTCACCTTGGCCTAACCCAGGAAACTCTGCATCTCCATGGAGAGGCAAGGGCCAGGAGATGAAAGGGTTCCCTTGGTGGGATTATTTCTTTGCAAGGTGCTTTGCTGGTCTTTGGGGTGAAGCTTACTAGTCTGGTCCCCTATACTGAGATTTGGACCTAAGATTTATCTCTGCAAATTGTAAACACATACAAAAAAGCAAATTAAAATTAGTTGCTTAAAGAGTGGCCTCAGACTGGGAAGGAGATGATTACTAACTTTTCTAAGTATTTAACTTGTTACAGTGAGATGGATTACTTCTATAATTTTTTTAAAACAGCCAATAATGATTGAAATTTTAAACAAGACTATGACTGCCTCTTTAAATCACCTCTTTGGTCAAAAGCAACCGAATGATTTTAATAACTGTATACCCTCTCTTTGAGCCTCCAACCCGCTTGGCATACCATTAGAACAAACAGGAAGGAAGAAAGGGCTCGGCCGGGTGTGGTGGCTCACATCTATAATCCTAGCACTTTGGGAGGCTAAGGCGGGTGGATTGTTTTGAGCTCAGGAGTTTAAGACCAGCCTGGGCAACATGGCAAAACCCCAATTCTACAAAAAATAAAAACATTAACTGGGCGTCGGTGGCGTACATCTGTAGTTCCAGCTACTTGGGACACTGAGGCTGGAGAATCGCTTCAGCCTGCGAAGCGGAGGTTGCAGTGAGCCAAGATCAAGCCGCTGTACTCCAGCCTGAGCAACAGAGACCAGTCTCAAAGGAAAAAAGAAAAAAAAAGGGGGGGGGGCTCAAATATTTGCACTAGGGGTTTAAGTTTGTCCTTCACAGAATGAACAAAAACGTTTTATAAGTATTATCATATGCGTATTTTATTCAGGGCTGTAGACATTCTTCAAAAAATAAAAGATGGAAGAACGAAGAAAGGAAGTAGACAAAGAAGCTGTCAACACATGTACATGTAAGTGGCTGCTTTTCCTTTGCAGTTAGTTGGGGACGCCCTCTGCTAAAAACCACAACTGTTTCTGTAGCCAAGGTCAGCATAGGGAGATTCCAACAGGACAGCCACATCCTCCTTCCCCAAGACCCCATCTGGAACGCAGTGCAGAGGCCCTGCCCACAGCGCCTAACCCTGTATCTGTATGACAGGAGGTGGGGCAATTTGCAAGCTGGCCTCATATTCAGGCCTCTCTTGTCGAAGCCCTGGGAGGGCTCAAGGCCAGAGTGAGCCTTGGATCTGGCATGTCCTTCAGGCCAGAGCTGGGCCCTGTGTCAATTCCGTGGGTGGCCGACACTTGTTCTCTTGCACTTGGGTGGACTATGGACTTTTCCTGTAACTGTTCTACGGCTTCCACCCACCTCCATGACCTCAGATTGCAAGGGGCAAATCTAAAACACAATGGTGCCTGCTGGTGATGCATTTGAAATACACACAGGAAACACAGCTAGAAATGGGCCAATAAAGCTCCTTTAATTCCACCCTGCTGGAAGACTTCACTTGCTGTTTAAATCATGCCAGGAAATAAACCATTGAATGAGTTGTTTTTGTTAGAGACCCATCCTAGAGAGCCTGGAAACCAGGCCTGGGGATAAGGAAGGAGAAAGGCTGGGAGAAGGCTGGGTGATGGCTCCCACCTTTGCCAGAGAGCCGCCGGGGCTGTGTGCCGACGCAGATGCTCCGGCTGTCCTCGTCATCCTCGGGGGGCCGGCTCAGGTCGTCCCAGGCACATTTGGCACTGACACCACTCAGGTTGGAGCCGTCTGTCTCAATGCCTTTGTCAACTCTCTCCTGCTTGAAAAGAGCCAAAGAGCCAGAGTTCTTTCAGAGAACTGGTGGCCCAAGGTCATCATCCTTTCAGCCACCACTCAGTATTTACTAAGCCCTTATGGTGCTGAGCACAGGACAGATGCTAGAAGAACAGGGTCTCTGACCTTGTTCTGCCCTGGTTACCAATGCATGATAGTCTCTGCTAGCTCTTGGACTTCTCCAGGGGAACCAGGGATTAGGGGAAGCCAGGAGGAATCCAAATCCCAAGCCAAGCATCTCCTCTGCTACCAACCTTCCAGTACAATGGCCTCTACCTGTTTCAGAGCCCAAACCTGTCCCCGCCGGACTGAGTGGTCAAGCTGATATGGCCATGAGAGAACCTACTCCTCTGAGGAGAGGTGTGATCTTTCCTTTTCTCCCAATCTTCCAGCCAGAACCTCCCAGCCACTACTGTAGAAGACAGGGTGGAAGCCTGCCACAGGCAAGAGGGCGCACCTGCAGTTTCTCCTTTTAACAGCTAGAGGGTGTGGTCACACAAGGAAGAGCCACCAGAGAGCAGAAGGCTAGACTTCTCCCAGCTGCATTGGTTCCCTTGTTTGGCAAAGGACTCTGGATGGAGACTGCTTCCTATTTCTTAGACTGAAATGGGGGCCTGGAGTACAGTGACTATCTGCAGATGCCTTTTCCACAACGAGACCCTGCCTTTGTGCAGGCCTTGGTATTGCTGAGACCAAACACTCTCCAAATGGCCTCAAAGAAGAGTTGTACTCAAAACATTTCTGGATTTTCTGGTCAATCAGTTCTGTGATGCTGGGCCTTGAATTAAAAGTCATCTGGAAGGCTCTATGCCCATATGGACCAAATAAAGCTTGTGACTGAGCACCTCAACAAGAATCTGTGCTTCCCGGCTCCATGGGTACCATAGTGGCCTGTTGGTCAGCCTGGGAGCCCATCTGGGGGAAGCACAGATACCGTCCTTATTTTCTGGGACCACTCAGCAAGTGGCTCTGCCCCAGACGCCGCCTTCCCATCAGTTATCTCCTCCTTCCAAGTGCTAACGCTGGCCTGGGCAAAGCTGGAGGTTCCAAGCAGGAAGAGGCTAAGCAGGGAAACGCTGTGTACTCTGGGCGGGAAGTGTGTATACCCTAATGTGCTCAGAGGATAATCTGAGCTTCTTCCTCTCCACTGGCTACCCTGGGGTCCCTCACTTAGGTAAAGAGTTGCAGATAGACAATTCTTGGCTCAACTTGTCCAGCCCACTTACTTTATAAGTAAAAAGAAAAAGCTAAGACTCAGAAAGGTGAGGGACTTGTTTGGGCACACAGCTTGTTAGTGTAGGGCTCGGATCACAGAAACGTATGCCAGCTCTAAGTGGACTGATAGCAAGCAGGCCCCAGAAAGGCACAGTGAACCCAGGGGAGTTTACACTTGGTGCACAGCACCACCAGGAAAGAAAGCTGTCTTTTCTCCCTGTGGGATCCCGGCTTGCTTTTAAAGACCACTAGTTGCTCCAGGTCCTGCCAGCTACTCTCAAGGAAGTCTGCTGACTAGGAAGGAGAATAGCTCTTGGCATGGAAGGATGGCTGCTTACCCTACTAGTGTAAGAACCAGGTTCTTTTTTAGTACTTGGCACTTGTGACAGACCAAACAATGGCTCACAGTGCCCCATGATGGATCCCAGTGCGGCTACAGGGCAAGGGCCTAGGGAAACATAGCATTCCTGGTTCTTGAATATGCAGAAGATACAAGGAAACCAAGTTTAAAGTAGAGAGAACAGAGGATCCTGGCAGCAGTTTGAAATGTTCAGTGTTATAGGCACTAGGAAAACAGAGGAGCATCATCTGTGAATGAAGAGAATTTACGCCCAAGAACTCACAAGTCTACAGTGAAGAACTCAGGGGCTGCTGGTTACATGTCCATCTGCCACCTCTCTCTTGCACTAACACATGGAACTCCTGGCAGCTGCCTGTGGCCTACCAGATTTTTTTTTTTTTTTTTTTTTTTT
>NW_016107386.1:1447043-1474102 GCF_001604975.1 Cebus imitator
AAAAAAAAAAAAAAGAAAAAAGAAAAGAAAGAAAAAGAAAGGTAGTTACATTTTTGTGGCTTTCAAAATTCACCTGCATGCTAAAGGAATGCTTCTAAAACAGTAAAGATGACACTGAAACACTGTCCAGGTAGGCCACAGGGAATGGGCAGCTGCCAGACTGTCTGTCTAGGGTTCCAACCTTTCCAGTGTAGGAGCTCTGCATCTGACTGTCCAAGACAGAAAATGCGGTGAAAAGGGGGATGAGATCATTAGCCAATCAGTGCTCACTCCTGCAGGCGGGCCATGGAGTCAGTATCACCTACACTACTGTCTGGTACGGAGTGGTGGTGGCCATGGTGGCTCTCTGAGAGTCTGGGAGGCAGGTGAATGAATACTGGGCAAGCAAGCAATATCCACTATATTTATCTTTTATTGCTGGTAATCTAATTTTTTAAGCCAATATATATTTTACATACAATAAAATCACCCTTTTAAAATGTAAAAATACATATATGTCTGAGGACTAGCTTTCCTAGGCTGAAATTTCTGCTCCCTATGTGCTCTACAGAATTCAGAGGACAAGTTCCAAATGATGCCATATTTCTACTCACTCACACATAAAGCTCCTCCGTTTTCCCAGGATGAAAGCCAGTGTTATTTGGAAGAGGCCTAGGCACAGGGTGCTAGAAAGGTTTTCCTCACTCAAGACATACTTGCAGGTGTGGATCGATCTCAAATATGGTCTCTCCCCTCCGCATGTCAGTTATCAGCCAGGGGCCTCCAGCGCTGTGGACAAGGAAAGAGGATACGATGGTAACTGAGGGTCTGGGGTTGATGGACTGGGTCTACAGCCTGACCTGTTTGCTGCCCTAGGCCCAGGACATAGGGGAATAGTTTGTGGTAAGGGGCTGTCAGGGAGTGAGTCATCAGAAAGCCCTGATATGAAAAACCAGGGCCTGAAATAACAATGCAAAAGGGAGCCCCACATGGAGGGTGACAGAGGGACTCCCACCCCCAGGCACAGGGAACCAGGCTCCCACCTTGCATAGGTACTCACACAGGTACTGTCCGCAGCAGCTCCAGGATGCCCTGCCCGTTCCACTGCTGGGCTGAGTGTAGCTCCTCAGTGCAGACACCAACAATCTAAGGCCCAGGATAGAAAGCCACTGTGTGTTAATGGCTGGCCCCCAGCCCACGAAGGTCAGCTACGCAGGTTCTCTGAGTCACCTCTATTTGGGAGATCACACACAGGATCTGTGCTCAGGAGCTGGTGCATCCAAGATGGGATGGTTCCCTTAGGAGGGAGTGGCTCCCTGGCTGGGAAATGGCTGGGTCCACAGGCGGGCCCTGAGGCCTGACCCTTGCCCTTGCTGTGTCTGGGCAACACCAAGTCTAGCTCTTGGTTGCAGAGAAAACCAAGGCCTGAGCAACTCAAGATGGGTCCTCAGGCCATGTCTCTGGAAGTAGGGGAGGTTCAGGGAGCTGTTCCTACCCAGTCTGGTATCATGGGAATGTAAATAAGAGACTTTGAGACCTATCAGTCTTGGAACCGTCACCAATAGGTTCTAGCACTTGCAGAGAAACTCCTCCCTTCCTTCTTAGGGGCTAGGCCTTGGTGTAAATATCAAGGGAACCAGTGGAACCTTCACATAGATTTATCGTGACCAAAAATAAGCACTGGTCAAAGCTGGGCAGGTTTCCACAGCTTCTGAGAAATAGCAAGTACAACCCAGAGCTGGCTTCCTGCTGTAAAGTCCTGTTCCTGAGACTGGGTCTTCACTGTTCACAGAATACCTCCCACCCTCGTTACTCTCTCAGCTACGGCCATTCTCTTCCACCCAAATGGCTTCCTCCCCTCCCCTCTTCTCCCATCTCAGCAGGTTAAATTGGACCATCTATACCTACCTGATAAACCATCAGAGAAAACAGAAATCAGGAGGAGGCCAAAGGAAACCTCCCCTTCCTTCACTCCCCCTCTTCAAGCATTCCCGTCCTGCCAGGACCTTTCCCACGGGAAGGCTTGAGCCAACATCCAACCTGTGCCTTACCTGGAGGAAGGTAACTACCCCAAAGGGTGTCTGCACGGGCTGCATCTGTGGGTCCTCTGTCAGCAGCATGTGCTGAATTCTTGACTCACTGTTATCCAAAGGGCTGTGCCAGGACACATGGTCCCCACTGCAGAAGGTGTTCTCTGTGGGAGAGACACAAGGATCCTCAGTGTTGGAGGCCCCAGATCCAGGCCTGGAATGTGGCCTGGGATCTCACTAGCCCAAGCTGGGAGGCTTCCCAGCCTCTTAGGGTAGCCCCTGTGAAGGAAGAGAAACATTCACTCCGTGTGGATGGAAACAAAGAGTTTGTGGATATTTCCAAAAACCCAAATTGTTCCTGCTTGCCAATTCTGTCAGCCTTAAACGGAAAAGGACAGGCTATTAGTGTGGAAGCTCCCTTGGCCTGGGAATCCCAAAAGACTTCTGGCATCTGCTTCAATTCCCCAACACCCCGACTCATGGTGGGAGGCAGGAGCCATGGTTGGATCTGCCAAGAAAGAATAAAGTGCTTTTCTGTGGGGGCACCTGGTCAGAAGTCCACAGGGAGGCAACAGGGTAATGAAAGCCCTTTGCCTTGGAGAAACAGACCGGGGTTTCTGTGTGGCTGAAACTATGCTCAGAAGGAAACATCCAAACCTTGGAGGGCCTTTGAGGTCTCTCACCAGTTTCCCACAGGTAGACATAGGAATTCCTGAGGAACACTAGGCTTCAAGTAAATGGAGGTCTAGATAGTGCCTCCCACACTGTGGCCGAGACAACTCGCCCTGAGGGTCCTCAGACCATGTCTCTGAGATGTTCAGATTCTGCCAAGGGGTAGCTATTGGCATGAGGGCACAGTCTACTCACAGGCACACCACTGCATGTCACACATGTCCATTACTTTAGAAAGCGTTTTGTTTAAGGCCACATAACCACAAGGGAAAACAACCCCACGGGGTATTAAGTCTTCCACCAGCTCTGACTCTCATTGTGGGTGCCAAGGTGCTCTGCATTACCAGCCTATGTGTCCACAGGCTGCCATCCATGTTTTGTCCTTACACAAATGGAAGCACACTATTCTGCAGATTTCACTTAATTACTTATCTTAGAGATCACTTCTTTTTTTAAGAAAAAAATATGGAATGCTTCACGAATTTGCATGTCATCCTTGCGCAAGGGCCATGCTAATCTTTGTATTGTTCTAATTTTAGTATATGTGCTGCTGAAGCGAGCATGAGCTCACTTCTTACCAGCACATAGAGAGCTGTCTCATTCTTTAAATGGCTATTCCAGAGTTCACTGTGGTCTGTCATTCATGATCTGGGAATCTCAACAGTTGAGGTACCTTCACTTTTTATCAATATTTAAGGTAAGGCAGAACGAACACACACACACACACACACACACACACACAATCTTTTCCATCCAAGATACAGCTCAGGTTATTGATTCTAACCTCAATGGTGTTCATTCAGGCAAGAGAAGGAAGATTACTTCCTCTGAGATGTGATAATACAGGGGAGGGGAGAAGGCACAGCTTCAGGTAGAGCCAACTGGAAACTCCTAAATTTCCAAATTCCTGCTGGCCCGCTCTTCCTAGAAGCCCTCTCCTTTTATGTAAGTGTGTTTCTACAAGTAGACTGCATGTTCTACAAGCAAGAAACAATACAACAGGTGAAAGGACTGAATAAATAATTAACCCCCCTAACAACATACACACCTACTAACAGTCCAGGACCACCAGATGACTCCACTGGTAAATTCTGCTAAACATTTAGAGAAGAATTAATGTCAACTTTTCGTAAACTCTTCCAGAAAATAAAAGAAGAAATACTTTCTAATTCATTGTATGAAAACAATACTACTCTGATATCAAAAGCAAAGGTAAGACAAGGGAGAAAAAAAACCTATAGACCAATATACTTTATGCATATAAAAACAAAATCCTCAACAAAATACCAGCAAACAGAACCCAGCAACATATAGAAAGGGTTATACACAATGACCAAGTAGAATTTATCCCAGAAATGCAAGGTTAGTTATACATAAGGAAATCAATGTAATATATCAACAGAATAGAGGTTATATAAAAAAAAAACACTACATGATTATGTCAGTAGACACAGAAAAAGCATTTGACAAGATCCTTTTTATGATTAAAAATACTCAGACTTGGCCGGGTGCGGTGGCTCAAGCCTATTATCCCAGCACTTTGGGAGGCCGAGGCGGGTGGATCACGAGGTCAAGAGATCGAGACCATCCTGGTCAACATGGTGAAACCCCGTCTCTACTAAAAATACAAAAAACATTAGCTGGGCATGGTGGCGCGTGCCTGTAATCCCAGCTACTCAGGAGGCTGAGGCAGGAGAATTGCCTGAACCCAGGAGGTGGAGGTTGCGGTGGGCCGAGATTGCACCATTGCACTCCAGCCTGGGTAACAAGAGCAAAACTCCGTCTCAAAAAAAAAAAAAAAAAAAAAAAAAAAACAACCAAAAAAAAAAAAAAAAAAAAAAAAAAAAACTCAGACTTGGAATAGATGGAATTTGCTTATCTTGATAAAGGGCATTAACAAAAAAACCCCACAGCTAATATCATACAGGTACTTGATTGATGGTGAGTGACTGAACTAATTCCCTCTAAGATCAGGAACATGACAGAGATGCCTACTCTCACCACTTCTATTCAACACTGTATTAGAGTTGCAAGCCGGGACAATTAGGCAAGAAAAAAGAAATAAAAGCCCAGGTGTGATGGCTCATGCCTGTAATCCCAACACTTTGGGAGGCCAAGGCGGGTAGGTCACCTGAGGTCAGGAGTTCAAGACCAGCCAGGGCAACATGGTGAAACCCCATCTCTACTAAAAATACAAAAACTAGCCAGGCGTGGTGGCATGTAATCCCAGCTACTAGGGAGGCTGGGGCAAGAGAATTGCTTGAACCCAGGAGGCAGAGGTTGTAGTGAGCCAAGATTGTGCCATTGCACTCCAGCCTGCGGACGAGCAAGACTTGGTTGGAAAAAAACCCAAAGATATACAAATAGCTAATAGGCACATAAAAAGGGCCTCAATGTGACCATCAGGGGAATGCAAATCAAAACCACAATGAGGCCAGTCCGGTGGCCTCCCAAGGTGGGAGGACTGCTTGAGGCCAGGAGTTCGAGATCAGCCTGGGCAAACATGGCAAAACCCCATCTCTACAAAAAATACAAACAACAAAAAAAATTAGCTGGATGTGGTGGTCCACGCCTGTAGTCCCAGCTACTCAGGAGGTTGAGGTGGGAGGATTGTTTGAGCCCAGGATCTGGAGGCTGCAGTAAGCTCTGGTCACACCATTATACTCCAGCCTGGGTGACAGAGTGAGAACCTGTCTCAAAAAACAAAAGAAAAGAAAAAACCCACAATGAGGCACCACCACTTCATACCCACTAGAATGTTTAAAATAAAAATGATAGCAATTACAAGTATTATCTGGCAATAAAAAGTAATCAATACTAATATATACTACAACATGAACCTTAAATACATTATGCTAAGTGAAAAAAGCCAGTCATAAAAGACCTTATGTTATATGATCCCATCTATATGGAAAGTCCAGAATAGGCAAATCTATGGAAACAGAGAGATTAGTGGTTGTCTAAGGCTGTGATGTTTGGAGGGAATAGGGAGTGACCAATAGGGGATTCTTTTTTTATGGTGACGGTTTCACAAATGTCAGTTACATGGTATGTGAATCATATCTCAATAAATCTGTTATTAAAAAACAGGATATAGCAGGCAAAAAGAAGGAATCTTGGGGCAGAGACAAAGTAGGGGAAGCAAGGCCAAGCCTCTAAATTCCTTGTTCCCACCACCCCAAGCTCAGCAGCCTGGCCTGGGAGAAACCTGACCCATAATGCTGACACATCACAGCACTGTATATGTCTACATGACCTGAACAATCACCTATCAGCATGTTCTTTTCTACAAATGAGAAAAGGATGCTTGAGATTGCACAAGGTTTCACAGTATGTCAGTGATGACGGGCATGTCCCAACACTTCCCAGACTTTGGGGTCATCCACAACACCCATCAGGATGTTTGCCATATCTGTGTACCGTCTGTACCATTACCTACCTGTATTTTTCTTCTAAAATTGACTTTTTTTTTTTAACCTAAACAAACTTACTCTGAAAAGATAATTTCATATCATTATACTAAATAAGAAAAATAAATGGAAAATTAGTGTTGCTTACCATTAAGTGGAAGACAATTTGATAACTTCAGGATAATATGATGATAATAAAATGTTATTAATTTCTAGCTGATATTGTTGCCCATTTAACATTGTTTAAAAACTGAAATAAACAAGAGTCAAAGAACTGTTCAAGATTTAAAGAGTCATATTGAGCTAAGACAAAATCACCAAGACTGAGAGAAAACGAACTGGGCCAGGCATGGTGGCTCATGCCTGTAATCCTAGCACTTTGGGAGGCCCAGCGAGAGGATTGCTTGAGCCCAGGAGTTCAAAACCAGCCTGGGCAACATAGTAAGTCCCCATCTTTAAAAAAAAAAAAAAAAAAAAAAAAAAAAAGAAAAAAAAAAAAAAAAAACAAAAAAAAAAAAAAAAAAAAAAAAAAAAGAGAGAGAGAGAGAAATGAAGAGAAAAAAGTGGCCTCACTATTCATGCTACCAAGTTACCACCCTTGTGCAGTTACCAGCTGAACTCGCCTGCTGGTTCTGGCAAACCCTGGCATAGTGGTGAACTTTGGAGTTGGGAGGGCCCTGTTTCTATTTGGCTCCGTTCCTAACTAGTTATGACCCTGGGGAGCTTTCCCAAACACAATATCCAAGCCTGTTAGCAGGAAATACCGTGCCTACTCAGTGTGCTTTCTACTACAGTGTGTTATTACTCGTGTACTGGAATACAGTACAGATACTCCCACCCAAGTCACCAGAAAACAGAACTGGCCACAGAGCCTGTAGCTACCAGCAAGTGCCCAGTAGGTGGCACCATTGCTCCTGGTTTAAGAAAGAGATGGGCCAGTTCCCTGGAGCTTTGCATCCCTATCTGATGTCTGGAAACATACCCCAAACTGGGTGAGGATTTATTTAGGCTAGAAACACGGAAAAGATTGGAAAGATTTGGAGCCATGACCTTTGACATTTTAACCAGAATTAACATGCTTTAAAAATATTGTGCAAACCCAAAATGTTTAAACCAGAATGACCAAAAAGCACTTTGTGCAGGCTTTGTAACTTGGGAAGGGGCTTAATTTAGGCAGCTGGGAGAGGGGGACTCTAAGGCAAGAAGAGGGGGTTGGTGCTGCTCTAGGACCAACATGTTCTACCCTGAGCATGTGTGATCATGAGCATGTGATTTGGCTTTCGCCAAAGGTACTCCTGAGTTAAAGCAGGAAGCAGAAAGTACAACTTCCATCAGAAATGCTTGGAGAGCAGGACACTAAAAGAACCTTCTAGCAAGGGGCAGGGTCTTACACAGCTCTGCCTGTGAAGGAACCAGACTTACGAGCTCTTCTGAGGCCAAGAAACGGTCTTTCTTAACAATGAAAGAGCCTTGGTCACAGTTCTCAAGTCTGGGACAAAGCCACAATGGGTTCATTCTTGAGTCTGGTCTGGTCTTTATGCCCTGGAAACTCGGCCCCATTCTGTTGGAGCCACTGTGGGGTCTCAGCACTCAGGCCCCAGCGCCCACCACGGGAAGCTCTGGGCCCCTTCAGAGGGGTTTTCAAATGCTAATAATGCCTTAGTTGGAGGCCCAGCTGTTTGTTCCAGCAGTTACAGGAGCTGGCTTCCTCTCTCTTCCTCTCTGACTCCCCAAGGTAACTTCATTGAAAAGTCAGGATGAAAATCCCAGAGACCTCCACTTAAACCACACAGCAGAGGTTCCCCCCACCCAGTGTCAGAAAGAATGCCATTCTAGGTAAGGGCTGGGTAGACAATTTCTATTTTCTTCCCTCCTCGGAGCTTTCCCCCAAGTACCAGGAGAAATCTCCCTCAGCTACCCTAGACTTCTATGTTGGTTGGCACATTCATTGGAAGGGAAATACCACTCCAGGGTAGCAAAAGGAGTCTCTCCCTCCCCTTCCCCACAAAAAAAGCTAGTTACAGTTCTACATCTTGCTCACTTGGGAGAAAGATTTCATTCCTCCATGTCTCATTCCCCATTATCAAACAACTCCCGGCAAGAACTCTGAAAACTTGGGGTGCACTGAACAGGCACACAGAATCTAACTGGCTCCTCCAATTGGCCATCACCCCATCCCCACCTCCCCGACATCCAGCTCCAGTCATGGTGGTTTGAAGTTGGACTGTCCTGGATATAATAAGTTAACAAAATTTAGGGAGAGGGGATGCAGAAGAAAACAGCTATTGTTTGTAAAATAGTGCTGCCTTTGAAACACTGAGAAACAAATTATTCAAGAGTTCTTACAAATACATTATTCAAGAGTTTTTTTTAATTGCATTTTAGGTTTTGGGGTACATGTGAAGAAAATGCAAGATTCTTGCATAGGTACACACATGGCAGTGTGATGTGCTGCCTTCCTCCCCATCACCTGGGAGAAATCCTGGCATTTCTCCCCATGCTATCTCTCCCCAGCTCCCCACCTCCCGCTGTCCTTCCCCTATTTCCCCCCTGAGAGACCCCAGTGTGTGATGCTCCCTTCCCTGTGTCCATGCGTTCTCATTGTTCAACACCCACCTATGAGTGAGAACATGTGGTGTTTGATTTTCTGTTCTTGTGTCAGTTTGCTGAGAATGATGGTTTCCAGGTTCATCCATGTCCCTACAAAGGACACGAACTCATCGTTTTTGATGGCTGCATAGTATTCCATGGTGTATATGTGCCACGTTTTCCTTGTCTAGTCTATCATCGATGGACATTTGGGTTGGTTTCAGGTCTTCGCTATTGTAAACAGTGCTGCAATGAACATTTGTGTGTATGTGTCCTTATAGTAGAACGATTTATAATCCTTTGGATATATACCCAGTAATAGGATTGCTGGGTCAAATGGAATTTCTATTTCTAGGTCCTTAAGGAATCACCACACTGTCTTCCACAATGGTTGAACTAATTTACACTCCCACCAACAGTGTAAAAGTGTTCCTATTTCTCCACATCCTCTCCAGCATCTGTTGTCTCCAGATTTTTTAATGATCGCCATTCTAACTGGCATGAAATGATATCTCAATGTACTTTTGATTTGCATTTTTCTAATGACCAGTGATGATGAGCATCTTTTCATATGTTTGTTGGCCTCATGTACGTCTTCTTTTGTAAAGTGTCTGTTCATATCCTTCGCCCACTTTTGAATGGGCTTGTTTGTTTTTTTCTTGTAAATCTGTTTTAGTTCTTTGTAGATTCTGGATATCAGCCCTTTGTCAGATGGGTAGATTACAAAAACTTTTTCCCATTCTGTTGGTTGCCGATTCACTCTAATGACTGTTTCTTTTGCTGTGCAGAAGCTGTGGAGTTTGATTAGGTCCCATTTGTCTATTTTGGCTTTTGTTGCCAATGCTTTTGGTGTTTTGGTCATGAAGTCCTTGCCTGTGCTTATGTCCTGAATGGTCTTGCCTATATTTTCTTCTAGGGTTTTTATGATGTTAGGTCTTATTTTAAGTCTTTAATCCATCTGGAGTTAATTTTAGTGTAAGGTGTCAGGAAAGGGTCCAGTTTCTGCTATCTGCACATGGCTAGCCAGTTTTCCCAACACCATTTATTAAACAGGGAATCCTTTCCCCATTGCTTGTTTTTGTCAGGTTTGTCAAAGATCAGATGGTTGTAGTCTTCAAGAGTTCTTAATTTATCCTAACTCTGGACAGTGCCAGCCTGCCTCCCTTCTGTGCAAAAGGACAGGTTCCAGGATGTTCTACACAATAGCCTGGAAACTAACACCCCACCCCAAGGTCAGAAATAACATGCTTGGTCTGTGGAGAGGAGGCTAATAATGTTCCCTTTTGGAGCCCAGGAGCGTGAAGCTTGGCGCTGTGAAGCCAAATGCCCATTTTCTCCAAGTGCTCTTCTGCATGCTCTGAGATGATTCCGTGCTTTCCAAGGACTGAGAACAAGGGCAGGAAATGCAGCTGGACTATGCCAGGTGTCACAGGAGTGGCTGGTCTGCAAAAGGTGTTTTTTGAGAGAGCAGGAAAATGGGAGGTGACCCAAAGCAGGCTGGAGACTCAGGTCTGTCACCTTGGAGGTCAAATATTTGACAATGGCACAACCATCATAGTCTGTCAAGAAAAAGCTCCACTCCTCTTGCCTTTTTGGTGTTCACAAATCATTCTGACCACCAGAGCTTAAGTGTCCTCTGTGAATATCCAGAGCAGGTCCTAGGAGGGCTTAGCAGTTCTTTCCCAAAATGCTAGATGTGCCAGACATGCACCCATTGACACAGAATGCTGAGGACGAAAGGTTCAGTTAGCCTATGCCCCATCTCTGGAAGTTCCAGGATGAAGCCGACACTCGTGGGGAGGCTCTGGCCATTGTTTAACCCACCGTCCTTCCTGAGAAGGCTCAAGCTTCTACTGCTGCAGCCACGGTGGGCTGCTCAGCTTCCTCTGAAATTGGAAGACAGCCCCTTCTCAAGTCAACAGAGGCCCACGAGCAGATATATATATTTATGGGGGCAGACCTACAGGTCTGCACAGGCCTGGAAGGTTCATGACTCCCTATTGAGAGGAGGAGAAAATCTGGAGGTTTTGCTGAATGAAACATCTCTGGCTGAGGCAGTGAAATGTGAAGTTCAAAGCCAGTCCTGTTGGCCTCTTCCCAGCCCAGGTGCTTCTAATGGGGGCCACTCAGTCTGCCCACTGCCCCCACTGGATCTCTCTGTAAGCCCACCATAATTTCTAAAACCTATGCCTCATTTCTTCTTCTTCTTCTTTTTGAGACAGAGTCTCTCTCTGTCACCCAGGCTGGAGTGCAATAATACAACCTTGGCTCACTGCGACCTCCACCTACTGGGTTCAAGTGATTCTCGTGCCTAAGCCTCCCAAGTAGCTGGGACCACAGGTGCATGCCACCACGTCAAGCCAATTTCTGTATTTAGTAGAGATGGAGTTTTGCCATGTTGGCCAGGCTAACTCCTGACCTCAAGTAAGCCACCTGCCTCAGCTTCCCAAAGTGCTGGGATTACAGGCATAAGTCACCCGCCCAGCCCAAGCCTTATTTCTAGACCAACCAGAGAGGAGAATGGGGATGCATGTGCCTAGTCTACTGCCAGAAATGAAGAGCCTACTAAGTTTTAGGAGGCCACGGGGTATAGTACAGCCACAAATGACATTTCTGGAGCCCTAAGCACACCCACACAATGTTACCCTCATTTTAGGGAGGGGCAATCCCAGGCACTGTACAGAGGGCACTGCCAGCACGAAGACCCAGATCCTTGTCCAGGCAAATCCTTCCTCGACGTAATAGCAGCCACCCACCAAAGGAAGGCCACAGATCCTCTTCTTGTCTGGTCAACACTCACCTCTTCCTGGTAACAGCAACTCTCCTTCCTCCAGGAATCCAAATAAAGCTGAGAGTGAGCACCTCCCTCCACTTCCCTGCCTACCTGGCTCCACAGCCCCTCCTCAAGCCAAAGCCAAAGAACCCTGCAGCAGAGTCATGAGGCAAGGGCCACACTAGGAACTGGGACAGAAGTTGAATGCAATGATGTATAAATAGTGTAGGAGCAAAAAAAAATAAAATAAAATAAACACATTCTGGGCAATTCCCCTTTAACAGTGGAACTCCTGCAAGGAGAGGAAAAGATGGGATACTACCCAGCTCAGAAGCTACAATTTGTTACAAACCAACAGAATTTGGCACCCCTGCCTTTCTCCCCACATAGTGCACAGCAGACAGATGCTCCTGAGGAAGGATAATCCCAGGAACATAGTGCACAGCAGCCCCTTTGCAGGGCTTCCAATCAAACTTTAAAGAAGAGCCAAGACAGAAACTCCATTATTTATTTATTTAGATGGAGTTTTGCTCTGTCGCCCAGGGTGGAGTGCAATGGCATGATCTTGGCTCACTGCAACCTCCCTCTCCTGGGTCTGCCTCAGTCTCCCAAGTAGCTAAGATTACAGGTGCCCGCCACTACGCTAGGCTAGTTTTTGCATATTTAGTAGAGACAGGGTTTCATTAATAAATAAACAAAATTTGTTGACCGGGCTGGTCTTGAACTCCTGACCTCAGTTGATCCACCTGCCTCGGCCTCCCAAAGTGCTGGGATTACAGGTGTGAGCCACGGTACCCAGCGGGAAAGTCTCCTTAAGAAAGAAAAAACAGCAAAACAAACAAACTGGGGTGAGGGGAACCCAAAACAGATTCTCTATACGTGTGGTTGAGGAGCTCTTGGGGCTAGAAGGTAAAGTTCTTCATAACTGGACAAATGGTGCAGATGGTGACCAGTTGCCCATGGGTAGAAGCAAGAACCCCTCCTCCCACCCACCTACGTTTTCAAAGTTTTGGATGCAGTTTGATCACTTGAAAAGTTCATTTGAGTGTTTGATTAGAGAGCTACCCTCAGCTTCCCTCAAATTAATATCTGTCTGACATTAATTTGGCTAAATGTGGTTGCAAGACATGAAGACGAGAAATGAATACACAGTCCCACATGATTAAATAAAGAAGACTGAGAGGAGACATATTTGCTCTTGCAAAACTGAAAGGCAACGTAAAGGCTATTCCTTCCAGGTTTTGCCTGGAATCAAAGGAATTGCAGAGCTAGTCAAAGGAGACTCAAAACTGCTTCCCTATGCATATTCTCCAGAATCTCCCCCTTTTCAGCTTCCTTCTTCTCCCTCAAAGCCACAATCATAAAGGCAAACAGTGAAGTGTAAGGAAAAACCCTTTATAAGCAGAGAAGCTCAGCAAACTGGAATACAGGTCACAGCAGGGGAGGTGGGAGGCTGGCAGGCTGCTGGAGGCCCTGTAGGCTCTCACCCCAAAGTGAGTCTAGGGGACTACAAACCTTTCAGAACTGGACTGATATGGCTCCCCTAGAGAAAGACTATGGACCCAACACTCACCTGTGTCCACATGGGCAGGGCACACAGTGGACAATCTAATTCTCCCCACAGTGAGGGCAAGGACCCTGACTGCCCATAGAACTGCCCATAGAGTTCACCTGGCGTATGGTAGCTGTCACTATCATTTACTCACCCATATGTGCTATGCCCACCTGCAAAGAACACAAGTCTGTGCTTACCCCTTTGAGAGAGCCTGGAGTCCTAATCTAGCAGATGCTTTCACTTTTCTGTTTAAGCAGCTCCATCTGTTTAGATACCTGTCAGTGTGAGAAGGAAGAATCTTCTCCCCACAAACTTGTAACTGGGCAAGACCTGCCCTCATTCCTCTCTCTCCTTCACCAGCATGAGGGCCTGCCACCTACACACAAGGCAGAGCCTAAGCCTCTTTGTTCTTTTTTTTCCTTTGTTCTTTTTTTCTCCAATTTTCGCCCAAATTGGAGTGCAGTGGTGCCATCTCAGCTCACTGCAAATCTCATGCCTCAGCCTCCCGAATAGCTGAGATTACAGGCCTGCACCACCACGTCTGGCTAATTTTTGTATTTTTAGTAGAGACGAAGTTTCACCACGTTGGCCAGGCTGGTCTCAAACTCCTCACCTCAAGTGATCCACCCACCTCGGCCTCCCAAAGTGCTGGGATTACAAGCATGAGCCATGGAGCTTGGTCCCAAGCTTCTTTGTTTTTAAAGCCAAAGGGACTAAGGCTTTAAACTTGTAGTCCTATATACATTTCAACCAAAGAATGCCAGGAGGGCCAGGTACAGTGGCTCATGCCTGTAATCCTGGCACTTTGGTAGGCTGAGGTGGGTGGATCACTTGAGCACAGGAGTTTGAGACCAGCCTCAGCAACATGGCAAAACCCTGTCTCTGCAAAAAATAAAAAACTTAGTGAGGTGTGGTGGCACATGCCTGTGGTCCCAGCTACTCCGAAGCTCAAGTGGGAGGATCACCTAAGCCCTGGAACATGGAGGCTGCAGTGAGTCAGGATCACACCAGTGCACTCCTGCCTGGGTAACAGAGTGAGATGTAAGACCTCATTACAAAAAAAAAAAAACCAACCACAGAAAATCCTTTGAAGCTTTAAAATCCAGCACATGCTTCTACCCCTTCCACCTTCTTTCTGAAGAGACCAGTTAAATCTACTTAGACTGGGTGAAGTGATTCGCACCTGCAATCCCACAGCTTTGGGAGGCTAAGGCAGGAAGGTCACTTGAGACCAGGAGTTCAAGACCAGCCTGGGCAACACAGTGAGTCCCTGTCTCTACAAAAAAATTTAAAAATTGCCAGGCATGGTGGGGCACACTTGTAGTCCCACAGCTACTCAAGAGGCGGAGGCTGGAGGATCGTTTGAGCCCAGGTGTTCAAGGTTACAGTGAGCTATAATCATACCATTGCATTCCAGCCTGGGCAACAGAGCAAGACCCTGTCACTGTAAAACAAAACAAATGAAAACATTTAGTTGCCAGGGACCTATAAACTAGTATGATCATTTTGGAGGACCAAATAGCAGAATCTATTAATACAAAAGGTATTTTCCCTTCGACCCAATCATTCTACTTCTAAGTATCTACCCTAGGGCAAAACATGTCACAGGGAAGAATGAACAAGAATGGTCACTGCATCTGTGCACTGTTTGTAATACTGGAAAAATGGCAACAACCTAAAGGTGCATCACCAGGGGAATAAACTATGGTTTATTCATACAATAAAATCACAGGCAACAGTAAAAAAAATTAAATAAAGATCTTCAAAACATACTGTCAACTGAAAAAATCCAATTGTGAAGGGCAGCACAGTTTCACTTACATTAAAGAAAGAAAAAAAAAAAACTATAGAGACCCAAATCATTTTATAGGCACCTAGAAGAAGGTGAATATATGGAAAAAAAATCCGGCCAGCTGCAAGGACTCACACGAAATGGATAAAGTGGGTTCCTTTAGGGAGGTCCCTGAGATTCGGTGGGATGGTCACAGAGGACTTTGACTTTGTCTGTATAGTCTAAGTTTTTAACATCTGAGGTCAGGTGTGGTACCTCATGCCTGTAATCCCAGCACTTTGGGAGCCTGAGGTAGGTGGATCACTTCAGTCCAGAGGTTTGAGACCAGTCTGAGCAACATAGCAAGACACCATCTCTACAAAAAAAACACACAAAAATTAGCAGGGTGTGCTGGCATGTGCTCAGGTGGGAGGATCTGAAGGGGGCTGAGGTAGGAGGCTCACTTGAGCCCGGGAGGTTGGGGCTGCAGTCAGCCAAGATCACACCACTGCACTCTAGCCTGGGAGACAGAAATCCTGTCTCAAAAAAAAAAAAAAAAAAATCTGAAATTTATTTGTGTATTATCTATATACTTAATGTCAGAAAGATGATTCTCCTCCTTGACCCCTCTGCTATGTGGTACCAGCAGCCAGCTACTGTGGCATCACTCCAAATGCAATGGCACTAATCTGGACACTCAAGGAAGTTAGGTAGTATGATTTGAATGTCTGCCTCCTTCAAAATGCATGTTGAAACTCAATCTCCAAACGGGCAGTATTGAGACGTGGGGCCTTTAAGAGGTGATTGGGTCATGAGGGCTCTGCCTTCATATATAGATCAAAAAGTTAATGGATTATCATGGAGGTGGGCGAGTGGTGGGCGTGGGAACTGGTGGCTTTATAAGAAGAGACCTGAGCTAGTAAGTTCAGCCCCTTTGCCATTCATGTCCTACACCACCCTGGGACTCTGCAGGGAGTCCTCATCAGCAAGAAGGCCTTCATCAGATGGGAGTCTATTTATACTAGAGGGGTCTGTTATGTTAGTATCATTGTATGATCATATAGTGTCCAATTATCTCAAGGTCAGTTCTTAAAGTGGGATTGGAGGTCACAAGGTCTGCACATTTTACAGTTGGCACATATGACCAATTGTCCTCCTAGAAGGTGATTCCTCAAGGCAGGGTGGCCCCTGCCACAGTTGCCACTGTGTTCTCACCTGTGGCTGGTCTTGATCTCCTGTCCTCAGGTGATCCACCCACCTCAGCTTCCCAAAGTGCAGGGATTACAGGCGTGAGCCACTGCACTTGGCCTGCTTGAACATCAACTTTTAACCCAGAGAGAATTTTGGTCGGCCTCATCTTTAGCAACCCCAGAAAAGATAAATGAAACACTAACTTCTCTTTAGCTCAGTCACTGGCCAACTTAGTATAAGGTAAAAGCATTACTTAAAAGTCTTCTCTCTTAGCTGTTTTCTCTGACATAATTTTCTTACTGTGTAACCTTGAAGAAGTCACTTAACTTCTCTGAATCCATTTTTTCACATACCATAACAGATGTGATGATATCCTGTCTACCTTGAAGGTTTTTTTTTTTTTTTTTAAGAATCCAAGAAAAGAAAATACATAAAATTGCCTTGTATACTGAAAGTACTGTACAAATTAAGCAGCTGCTATTCATTTGAAAGATTCAACCACTGGAAAACACTGCCACTATTTACACAAAAAGGAACAAAGACAGAAGGATCCAGCAGAACTGAGACACAGACATAGAATCCACCTACACTGGCAGAGCAGATATTTCCTCGAGGAGCCAGGATTCTAATTTTCAGCTTAGGAAACGAATCCCCTTCTTCCTGCATTAATTTATACCAAGAAGCACAGCTATGGTACTTAAGGTGTTCTCAGAAGTCTCCCAGCTGGGTCAGACCTGGAGGACCTGGGGAGCATCGAGAAGGAGGAGGAAGGACTTGTTTGCAAGAAACTAGACTGGAGCACAGAACAAGGGATCACAAAAATACTGATTAGAAAAAAAAACAAAAAACAGCATTAATAAATGGTCTCCTTTGGGAGACCAAGGTGGGTGGATCACAAGGTCAGGAGTTCGAGACCAACTTGGCCAACATGGTAAAACCCCATCTCTACTAAAAATACAAAAATTAGCCAGGTACGGTGGCATGTGCCTGTAATCCCAGCTACTCAGGAGGCTGAGGCAGGGGAATTGCTTGAACCTAGGAGGCAGAGGCTGCAGTGAGCCGAGATTGTGCCACTGCACTCCAGCCTGGACGACAGAGCAAGACTCTGTCTCAAAAAATAAATTAATTAATCAAATACATAAATTAAATAAATAAATAAATGGTCTCTGGGTGTGGCAGTCTAGATTCCCGAATCACCAACTCCACACCCATCGCTTAAATCCCCTCTACAAGGGCCTGTGCCAGCTACTGCCCAGACTACTAGGAAAACTTCAGGGATGGTGAGTTTACTGCCTCCCAGTGCCTATCCCCATTAGGAACTGCTTCTACATCCCAATGAATAGTTAACAGCTTTCTAGTTCTCTATTCTGAGTAACAAAGAAAAAGTCAAATCCCTTTTCCATATGGCAAGACGTCAAATATTTTTAAACACCTGTTGTGGGTCATAGTTCAACTCCCTACATACTCCATCTCAAAGTCTTTTCTTCTTTAAACTGGAATGTTTCCAGTTATTTCACTTTTATAGCCATTCCTCACAGGTGGACAGTTTTGAAAGGTTTTGCCAGTTTGAAAGCCACCATTCTCTGGACACACTCTGATTGGTCTAAGTCCCTTGTTGAATGTGCTCCCAGAAGGGGCTGTGGAGTCAGAGACGCAACATGAGGCAGGTACTTACCTGAGTGTCTGTGTATAGGCCAGTCCCCCAGCTGTCTACGTATCTGCCCAAATTCCAAAGTTTACCTACCAATCAGATACAGGAACGGGGTTACAAATAACCAATTTTGGGTGATTTGATTATAGGAAGAGGTAGTAATAAATCATGAGTGAAACCTTTTGGTGTTCAGGCCAGACTCTTCCAGGAAATTTCTTCTTGCTTGGAGAGATGGAGAAGGGACTGAGTTGCGAGTTGAACTCAGGTAGTGCAGGGCTTTCCGAGGGCCACAGAGTCTGAGCAGCCTGCAGGCCTCCAGCCTCAAAGCAGTTCCTTAATACTGGAATGCAGCCAACCTTAAAGCTACCAAAGGCAGGAAGAGTCCTGTGTCTTATTTTATGGACTTGAAAGACTACACAGTGCTTCTTCAGTGCCTAGGCTGCCAAATTATAAAATGTGCAGGCCTTATGACCTCCAATCCCACTTTAGGAACTGACCCTGAGATAACTGGACACAGTTGCCAAGATGTTCATATATGAGCAACAACCTTATAGTGTTGTTTAAAATAGGGAAAAATGGAAGCTGAAAGTTCATTCAGAGGAGTCTATTTGTACTAGAGGGGTCTGTTAGGTTAGTATCATATAATGAAATGCCATACAACCATTATAAGCACTGCTATGCATATATATATGTATATGTGTGTATATACATATGTGCGGGTATACACACACACACACAGACACACACACATATATGTAAATTTTTTGAGACAGAGTTTTGCTTTTGTTGTCCAGGCTGGAGTGCAATTATGCGATCTCGGCTCACTGCAACCTCCACCTCCTGGGTTCAAGCGAGTCTCCTGCCTTAGCCTTCCAAATAGCTGGGATTACGGGTGCCTGCTATCTTGCCTGGCTAATTTTTATATTTTTAGTAGAGACGAGGTTTCACCATGTTGGCTAGGCTGGTCTTGAACTCCTGACCTCAGGTGATCCACCCGCCTCGGCCTCCCAAAGTGCTGGGATTACAGATGTGAGCCACTGTGCCCAGCCAAGCTACAATTACTTAGCTAGAAAGACTTCCATGACATGATGCTGTGTGAAGAAGGCATGTTAGTATTTACAGTATTTAGTAAAACTGCCTATTTTACGTATAGAGATGTATCTAGAAGGATGATAAACAAATAAAAATGGCTGTCTCAAAAGCATATTTTTATTTTTGTTCTCAATATCTATTTATTTGTTACAAATATAGTCTTACCATAAGAAAGTCAAACAACAAAGAAATGTATAAAGTAAAAAATAGAAATCTCTTTTCCCATCAGTCCCATTTCTCAGCTATTAACATTTTCTGTCAACATTTGATATGCAATCTTTAAGACTTTCTTTTGAGCATGTATAATCAAAGTCATATTTTTTTCTTTTTTTAATTTTAATTCAGTCTCCGTAGAGACTGCCAAACATTGCCAATGCCGACTATATTTCAAGTCATCATGGCGGGGTATTGGGAAGTTTTCAATTAGCAATAATTGTGCCTCAGATAAACCTCATTGGCTATGATACTGCCATTGTGCAAAGCTACTTCTTTCTTTTTTTAAAGTAAAAACGAAACTCTGCTCTACACATTGTTCTGTAACTTGGTTTTATGTTTTCAGTATTTCAAATGTCCTTTTTGTAATTAGAAAAACAATAAAGCTATATTTGTTTGGGGGAATAAAAGTGTACCAGCCAAGGACAGAAGACAATGAATGTGTGATGTGAGTGGCCCAGTGAAGAGAAGCAAAGGACAAAGGTTTTCCTGTGTTCAGGTCATCATGGTGCTCAATACAGGAGGACCTAGACATGCCCGGTTGGCCCCAGAGGTTGATAGTATCCTGTTCTCACAAAATCTTCAAAGCCAAATACAGGCTGCCAGAGTTAGGCCTGGGGCTAGGGAATGTTGCTGCAGCCTCCCCTGGAGATGTGTCCCCTGCCCAGTACAGTGCCCCAGGTATGCAGCTTCCACTGGGCCAAGCAGGATAAGGCAGAGAAAGCCCCCCACTGCTGTTTTGGAGTCTACCTGCTGCATGCCAGCAAAACAACAATCCACTGCTTGGGAATGCTGCAATCCCTTTTTAAAAGCACCGAATTCCCTCCCTTTTCTTTTCCTCCCCTGGCTCGAGTTCCAGTTGTCATTTTCCCGGAGAGAGGGTTCTGTAAGGAGTCAGAAATGCTGCTTGAACCTCATCAGAATGCTCGAGGGAGGGCCATTCTGTTCTCCTGGTTCTTGAGTCCTGGAAAGAACCTCAACAACAAGCTTATCCTCATGTCTGCCCTGCAAGGCAAGAAGACAGGCCTGGTGGTAGAGACCCACTCTCATGGAAGCCCAAGCAGTACTGTGTCTGGCTTAGGGATGCCAGTCATTTTCCCCTGAGAGAGCTATGAAGAAACTGAGTAGGAAAGCAGACTACGGCTGGGCACGGTGACTCACACCTGTAATCCTAGCACCTTGGGAGTCCAAGGTGGGCGAATCATGAGGTTGAAAGTTAGAGACCATCTTTGCCAACATGGTGAAACTCCACCTCTACTAAAAATACAAAAATTAGCTGGGGGTGGTAACGTATGCCTGTAGTCCCAGCCACTCGGGAGGCTGAGAGGCAGGAGAATCGCTTGAACCCAGGAGGCAGAGGATGCAGTGAGCCAAGATCGCACCATTGCACTCCAGTCTGGCGACAGAGCAAGACTCTGTCTCCAAAAAAAAAAAAAAAAAAGGAGAAAGCAAGCAAGCAGATCACTTTATCTTATCTAAAGCTGTTCCAATAAACACATTCTCCTCAGTACCAGAGAGCATGCCTTGAAGTGGTAACCTGTCCACACCTGCACTTGAGGTCTAGGGTTGCTTCTCAGGGCTCACTGTGCCTAGCCTCTGAGAAGTTCTTTTAAAAATTCAGTTAGCCAGGCATGGTGGCTCAAGCCTATAATCCCAGAGATTTGGGAGGCTGAGGCAGGCAGATGGCTTGAGTCCAGGAGTTTGAGACCAGCCTGAGCAAAACGGGGAAACCCCAGCTGTACAAAAAATAGAAATATTAGCCAGGCATGGTGGTGTGCACCTGTAGTCCCAACTACTCAGGAAGCTATGGTGGGAGAATCACCTATGCCTAGGGAGGATGAGGTTACAGTGAGCTGTGATTGAACCTCTGTACTCCAGCCTGGGTAACAATGAGACCCTGTCTCAAAAAAAAAAAAAAAAGGAAAATAAAAGAAAAGAAAAAGAAAAATTTGGCTGGGCCCAGTGGCTCACACCTGTAAATCCCAGCACTTTGGGAGGCCAAGGCAGGGGGATCACTTGAGGCCATGAGTTCAAGACCAGCCTGGCCAACATGGCGAAACCCTGTCTCTACTAAAAATACAAAAATGAGCCAGGCATGGTGGCAGGCACCTGTAATCCCAGATACTTGGGAGGCCAAGGTAGGAGAATCGCTTGAACCCAGCAGGCAGAGGTTGCAGTGAGCCAAGATCACGCCACTGCACTCCAGCCTGGGCAACGAGAGTAAAACTCCGTCTCAAAAAAAAAAAAAATCAGTCATAGTTATCCTTTCAGTTTTTTCTTTTCTGATAATGAAACCCATGCTATATGCAAAAAAATTCAAAATGGCAAGAAAGTACAGAAAGGAAAATATCAATGACATATAACCTCATCACCCTAAGATGGCCTTTGGTGAATATTTTCACATGTGTCTGCCAGTGATGTATGTGGACATGTACATATTGTTACCAGAATTGGAACCCAGCTGTATAAAGTGTTGCAATATATTTTTTTTTCTTTTTCTTTCTTTCTTTTTAGAGACAGGGTCTTGCTCTGCCACCCAGGCTGGAATGCAGTGGCATAATCTTGACTCATGCAACCTCTAACTCCCCAAAGGGGGGTCAGGTGATCCTCTTGCCTCAGCTTCCCGAGTGGCTAGGACTACAGACGCAAACTACCATGCCTGGCTAAGTTTTGTATTTTCTGTAGAGATAGGGTTTCACCATGTTGCCCAGACTGGTCTTGAACTCCTGGGCTCAAGTGATCAACCCACCTGGACCTCCCAAAGTGCTGAGATTACAGGGATGAGCCACTGTCCCGGTCTTTTTTTTTTTTTTTTTTTTTCTTGAGACAGGTTCTCATTCTGTTGCCCGGGCTGGGGTGCAGTGTCACAATCATCCTTGATGGCTGTGGGCTCAAGAAAGTGATCCTCCTACCTCAGCCTCCCGACTAGCTGGGACTACAGGAGCACATCACCACACCCAGCTAACTTTATTTTATTTTTGTAGGGACAGGGTCTCATGAGTTTAGTCTCAAACGCCTGGGCTCAAGCGATTCTCCAGCCTCAGCCTTCCAAAGCACTGAGGCTATAGGCGTGTGCCATAGCACCTGGCCTATGCTGCTTTAAAAACAAAAAAACCTGTTTCCTTTTATTTTACAATATGCTTCTTAAATAACAACATAAATAATATTGTTTCCATGTATAGTGCTAGGCTCTGCATTAGGAGGACTACCTATATCATGAAGTAGATATTACTATTACCTCTGTTTCACAGATGAAGTAACCGAGTCTTGGAAATGTTCAATTTTGGTTCCACGTGGCCCAACTAGGATTTGAACCCAGGCAACCTGCCATTTGAATGCCTGCACTCAGCCACGTTCTTCTCCAGCCCTCTTTACTGAACACTTATCATGAGTGGTTTCCAGTCGCCAAACGGCTTTACCTTCTGCAGAGAGCCAAGCCTCCTGTCCTCACTCTCCAGATGCTCTCTCTGCTTGCCAGTGGACTTCACTGCCCCCTGCAGAAAGCATCCCTGAATTGCAGGTGCTAGAGACAAAAGGGCCACATTCTGCTGAAAGAGCCAGTGACCTAGTCTGAGGGTGAATTTTCCTAGTTGAATGCCTGTATCAAATAGACTCTACTAAGAGTTTCAAAGCATTTAATGTACTTCTCCAAGGAGGATACAGACCCATGGAAGCTAAAGGAATTTGCTTCAAATCCTTCAGCAACACAGCAGGAGATGCATACCCCCTACCCCAACAAACCCTCTAGGTACTGTAATTGATTCCTCTACCATGGGCCGCAGCACAGGACCCAGCTAAGGCAACTCATTTCTCAGGGCCTCTAAAATCTCACAGACATAGCTACCTCTCCACCTGAGTTGTTATTCAGAAGTGGAAAACATTCTCTTAAGTCAGGTGTTGGACGACTTTTGCAGTGAATAGCCAGAGATCAAATATTTCAGGCTTTGAGGGTCATATCATTCTTGTTACAACTACTCAACCCCACTGCTGTAGCACAAAAGAAGCCCACGTAATCCATGATGGGTATGACTGTGTTCCAATATGATTTTACTTATAAAAACAGGTGGCTATCAGGATTTGGCCTGCAGGCTGAACTTGCCAACCTCTGCTCTTAGGGTTTCAGTTTTCCCTAAAAACATCCAGATTTGTATATTGGCTAAATCACTTAAGTTTTAGGGCACAAGCTCATTTCTGAGGGACTGACCTGTTTTCCTTCAGTGCAGCAGGAACATGATCTTTCAACTATTAACCTAAAATCTTGGGAAAGTGCAGAGAAATCAGGGTTTGTTTTGTCTTATAGTTGGTCAGTATTACTAACAGATGGAAGTGAAAATATATCACAGATCCACAGCAACCAGAAAAGAGGATGAATCAGGTTGAGGCAAAGAAAATCTCAGGAAAATTAAAAAGAGTATGAGGGAGAAAAATGATATGAATATAAGCAGGCGGCTCCATTTGGCTTTAGTTAGCTGACTGGGGCAATAGACAGCTCAGTGAAACCAGGAAACAAGAGAGCTTGAGGCTGGGCCCAGTGGCTCATGCCTCCAGTATTTTGGGAGGCAAAGGCGGGCAGATCACTTGAACCCAAGAGTTCAAGACCAGCGTGGCCAACATGGTGAAATCCCATCTCTACTAAAAATACAAAAGTTAGCTGGGTGTAAAAATACAAAAATCTGTAACCCCAGCTACTCAGGAGTCTGAGGCATGAGGATGGTATTAACCCAGGAGTTGGAGGCTGCAGTGAGTCAAGATTGCACCACTGCCCTCCAGCTTGGGTGACAGAGTGAGATTCTGTCTCCAAAAAAAAGAGAGACAGCTCGACAGCTCTCATTGATAATGATGGAGCACCTCTTTCCAGAAAGCTTTACTTGAGGAAAAGGTATTAAGACCACAATTATTTGGGACACGAGAGAAGAAAGCCAGGTGAGCTGTAGATGAGAAGCTGCCTGCAGCCTACTAACATCTTTCCTGGAGACGTGCTCTGAGCTCCTCACCCAACGTTCCTGACTTTCTTCACTCATCTGCAGGGCAGAGGAGGCAAAGCCTGATCTCCCTCTTGGATCTGAGAAGAGAGCCCTGTAGTGTGCTGCTGAGCATAGCAATGCTGAGGCTGCTAACACCCTCAAGAGAGAAGGGTCCCCTTCTTAGCCTGGAGAGTCTCAGGATACAGCAGGGCTTGAGGCAGGATTCTGCTAACTTCAAGACCCCAGGGACTGGAATGGCAGAGCTAAGAAGTATCCATGACCCTGAGGGCTGTGCTTGGACTGCTGCAGCAGCCCCTGTCCCTTCTGCAAATGAGCCATTCTCAAAATGCAGCTAAAGTCTCAAACACTTCAAATCCAAGTACATCTTAAGAAGAAAAAAAAAAGGATTTCACTCTCTAAACTAGCCATTTCACCTTCCTCCTTAACATGTGTTCATTTTCCTTTCTTTTTTCGAGGCAGGGTCTTGCTCTGTTTGTCGCCCAGACTGGAGCGCAGTGGCAAGATCCTGGCTCACTGCAGCCTCAACCTCCTGGACTCAATCTATCCTCCCCTCTCAGCCTCCCAAGTAGCTTAACATGCTTTCACAGCTTTCCATTGCCCTAAAAATCAAATCCAGACTCTCTTGAGGCAAATGCACCACAACTTGCCTCAAGCCCAGCACTTTCCCATCCCTGCCAGGCCTCCAGCTTTTCCTGGGCCCTCACCTCTCCCTCACCTCCTTCCAGCTACATAAGTCTTATTTTAGTTCCTCATCCTTCCCTTTTAGTAATCTTACAGAATCAAATATTTATTTGCTTATTTTTTCAATGTCTGTCTCCACTGGCTAAAGGCAGTGGAAAGTTTGTTCCACACAGCTTACCTAGCATTTGACAGAGCCTCAGGTATGAAGTAGGCACTTAAATAAAATAACTATAACTGATGAAAAAGCTCCTTTTCCCCAAGTCCTCTCTCTTCGTCTAAAACAAACCCTTGGCAACTGCAGAAAGTTCTCCAGGGCCCGTCACCTCCCTACTGCCTCATATGAAAAGGGGCAATATCAACCAGTACCTTCCTCACAGGCTACCCACTGCACAGGATAAATAAGAGAAGGTAAGTGCCTAAGATAGTTTGGTGCTCAGTATCTACTGTTTTATTTTTTTGAGATGGAGTCTGGAGTCTTGCTCTGTCACCCAGGCTGGAGTGCAATGGCGTGACCTCAGCTCACTGCAACCTCTGCCTCTTGGGTTCAAGCAATCTCATGCCTCAGCCTCCTGAGTAGCTGGGACTACAGATACGTGCCATCATGCTGGCTAATTTTTGTATTTCCGGTAGAGACAGGATTTCACCATGTTGCCCAGCCTGGTCTTGAACTCCTGACCTCAAGTGATTCATCCGTTTCAGCCTCCTAAAGTGTTGGGATTACAGGCATAAGCCACCACACCTGGCCAATACCTACTGTTTTATTTACTTACTTTTAACTACAGAAAAGCAAGTTTTAAAAAATGGCTTCAATAGGAAAAGACCGAGCCACATCTGTTAACTTTTGGAAAGGCAGGAGGAGCAAAGCCCAAGAAAACTCTACAATTCATTGAGGTTCCTTATGTAAAACATGACCTGCTGTCAATATCTGCAAGTCTCTCTGAGTTACAGAGGCAGGCTGCGTCCCTCAGCTCTTTGAACTTCAGAGACAGGAAGCATGATGGATGGATTCCAGGGCAACTCTAAACTGTGCAACACACTGTATAAGGCTTGCTGGCCGGGCACAGTGGCTAACCTATAATCTCTCTACTTTGGGAGGCCAAGGTGGGCAGATCACTTAAGCCTGGGAGCTCAAGACCAGCCCAGGCAACATGGCAAAATCCTGTTTCACAAAAATATAAAAATTAGCCGGGCATGGTGGCATGCACCTGTAGTCCTAGCTACTTGGGAGGCTGAGGTAGTAGGATCAACTGAGCCTGGGAGATCAAGGCTGCAGTGAGCTGTCATCGCACCACTGGACTCCAGCCTGAACAACAGAGCGGGACCCCATCTCAAAAAAAGAAAAAAAACAATGCTTGCTAATCTTTCCTAACCCCAAATGCATGCCACGTAGCGTATATGAACTAATCTTTCTGGCCAAGGAACCTAAGAAGGGTGACCTATTCTAAAGTTCTTGGTAAATATTCTGTTGCTATAAAAACACTAATAGGCTGGGTGTGTTGGCTCACGCCTGTAATCCCAGCACTTTGGGAGGCTGAGGTGGGCAGAGCACTTGAGGTTGGGAGTTCGAGACCAGTCTGGCCAACATGGTGAAACCTTGTCTCTACTAAAAATACAAAAATTAGACAGATGTGGTGACTCATGCCTCTAATCCCAGCTACTCAGGAGGCTGAGGCAGGAGAATCACTTGAACCTGGGCGGCAGAGATTGCAGTGAGCCAAGATCTCACCACTACATTCCAGCCTGGGTGACAAGGCAACACTCTGTCCCAAACAAAACACACAAACAAAAACAATCACTTTTATATAATAATCCTTCTATTGTTTGTGGAAAATAATAACAATTTACTGGATGGTCCCAATAGTATTATTTTAATATCATATTCATTCATCTAATTCCCCCTTATTTTAAAAATCCTTTAGCAATGGTTATTAACACGAAAAAGGTTCACTTCTCCTAACCCAGTGATCCCACTTCAAGGAATTTATCCTGCAGAAATATTTCGGCAAGAGTACAAAGATGTACATATACAAGGATGCTCACTGTAGCTTTGTGAAAGAAAGAAATTAGAAATGGCCCAAATGCCTAACAATAGAAGAATGGTTAAATAAAGTACATTATATGTAGGCACTAAAAAAGTATCTCATTAAAAAGAACACACTGACATGAAAAGATGTCCAAATGATAGTAAGTTTAAAAAGCAAAGTGAAAAACAGTATGAAAAGCATAGCCCATTTTTACAAAATACTGAAAATTCTTTGTTTTTTGAGACAAGTCTCATTCTCTTGTCCAGGCTGGAGTGCAGTGGTGTGCTCCCAGCTTACTGCAACCTTCGCCTCCCAGGTTCCAGCAATTCTTATGCCTCAGCCTCCCAAGTAGCTGGGATTACAGGCATGAGCCACCATGCCCGGCTAATTTTTGTATTTTTTTTTTTTTTGAGACAGAGTTTCGCTCTTGTTACCCAGGCCGG
>NW_016107386.1:1474267-1489810 GCF_001604975.1 Cebus imitator
TTTTTTTTTTTTTAAACCGGTTGAAATAAAAGGTAAAATGGGATTTGTGCTAGTTTGAGAAACAGACAAAAGAATACATTCAAAAATTTATTCAATAGAGATGGGGTTTCACCATGTTGGCCAGGCTGGTTTTGAACTCCTGACCTCAAGCCATCTGCCCACCTCAGCCTCCCAAAGTGCTGGGATTACAGGCAAGAGCCACCGTGTCTGGCCAAAATACTGCTAATTCTATTCAGACATATGCATGGCAAAGAAAACCTGGAAAGAGGAACAACCAAAGTTTTCTCTGTGAGGGAATGAATTATGAAGGATTTTCACCTTCTATGTCAGATTTTATATTTCTAAGTTTCAATTTTATAATGAGCAAGTATTTCTTGCTCATTATAAAATGAGCAAGAAAAACAGGGGAAAAGGAAGAAAATGTTAAAACAAACAAACAAAAACCTCTGTTAATGTTAGAGTCTGTCAGTACCCCAGGATTGGATCAGCCATGAGCTCTGATGGCCTGGGAGAGATCCCTACTCATGCAGTGCCATCCCAGCTCCCCACCTGGGCCCAAATCACAAATTGAGCTGACTCAGCACATGTCATGAGGTTGCCATTAAACAGCAGCAAGCGAAGGCACTTCAATTTCCAGTGTCAGTTACAAGGTTGGGTGATATGTTTTTCCTAAAAACGCAAATGAAATTGCCTTGGAATTTGTGGTTAAGGCCTACCAATGGCAGCTCTGAGAGCTGACAGCCTCTCCAGCAGAATTCTAAAGCACAGCTCAGAAATCAAGCTCTGCTGAGTTGGGGAATGGTTTCTTTCTAATGAAACCCAGAGGATAGGGGCAGGGGAATAGTCACTGGCAATCTGAGAAGAATAAGCTGATCGTAAAATGAAAGGGGAACAAGGAAGTAAGAAAAACTGGCTGCAAAGTAGGACAGACAGACACAGAAGTGTCTACTGGTGAAGTTACTGATACATTTACTGTAAAACTTTCCAAACGACTCATGCCACAGGCTAGATTTGTTTGTAAATCTGCCATAGCAGGTGAAATGACAGCCATCCTGTCCTCATGACTGGAACATTCTCTTCCCAGTGTCTTGACCAATATGAAAGGTTCCTCTGATCTCAGGCAGGGCTGGGGCTTCTCAGGTGGGAGTGTTTTGCCATTCCCCTCCTAACAGAACCCCAATTTTGTTTTTTCTGCCTTTTCCTGGTCATTCCCTGGTCATTCAGGGAGCTAGGCCCATTCCCAGCCAATATGATCCTTGACCCAACTCTAGCCAATGAGATGCAAAGAGGACACCGAAGAGGGTGATTCTATGGAGGTTTTGGTTCATCTTTAAAGGACACAGGACAGAAATATCTCTTACTGCCTGTAGACTCTGTCAAGGGTGATCAGGATGCTAGGATCCTGGCAGCCATCTCTGGAACATGATGAAACCAGTTTAAAAAGACAAGCCAAAGTGCTGAGGAGGGCAGAGAAGTTAAGAACCATTCAGGTCCTGACAATATCACTGAATAGATGACAGCCAACCCTGGAACTCCCCCTCCTCCAGATGGCTTGCCATAAAAGGTAAGTGCCCTTATTGTTAGGCCACTCTGGTCAGCGTGTTCTATCACTTGTAGTCAAAACCATCCCAACACATACAAGACAGAACAGAAGGGGCCTGCTCCATCGACACCTTCTCTAATAATCTGACTTCCAAGCTTAACTGCACACCATGATTACTGAGGTAAGAGATGTCCCTACAGCCCTGTGGCAGCAACTGATTTTGCTGTGCAGACCTAGGCTATCCTTCTGCCAGTGCTTAGACTTTGCTTTAGAGGACTTCCCTCCCACTCCATGTACTTGGAAGTAAAGGGCAGAGGGAAGACTTTCAATGTAAATCCTGGTGTTCCATCTGGACCACTGCCACCAACCAGGTGCTCACATGACCCAGACAGAATGAATCTGTGTCCTTCTGAACTGATGCAGAAATGTTCAAAGTTTAAAGCATTGGATGGGCACAGTGGCTCACACATGTAATCCTGGCGCTTTGGGTGGCTGAACTGGGTAGATCACTTGAGCCTAGGAGTTCAAGACCAAAACCTGGGCAACAGCAAGACCTTGTCTCTAGAAAAAATTTAAAAACTAGCTGAGTGTGGTGGTGTGCACCTGTAGTTGTAGCTACTCAGGAGGCTGAAATGGGAAGATCATTTGAGCCCAGAAATTCAAGGCTGCAGTGAAGTAAGAAGGTGCCACTGTACTCTAGCCTGGGTGACAAAGAGAGACCCCTGTCTCAACAATCAAATAAAAAAACAGGCCAGGTATGGGGCTCACACCTGTAATCCCAGCACTTTGGAAGGCCATAGTGGGTGGATCACCTGATGCCAGGAGTTCAAGACCAGCCTGGACAACATGGTAAAACCCTGTCTCTACTAAAAATACAAAAGTTAGTGGGGCGTGGTTGCGCACACCTGTGGTCCCAGCTACGCCAGAGGCTGAGGCAGGAGAACTGCTTGGGAGTTGGAGGTGCAGTGAGCCGAGATTGTACCACTGAATTCCAGCCTGGGCAACAGACTCCACCTCAAAAAAAAAAATCAGTAAACAAACCAAAAAAACCAAAGTTAAAAGCCCTGTGCCTGCTGGGACTACAAACTGAGATAAACTGAAGCTAGGAATGATGGTGCTCATCTCCCCAATGGTGGCACGTGGGGAGAGTCTACGGAACAAGATCAACATACAGAGAGTCACAGCTATCACCATAGCCCAGAGGACCCCATTGAACATATACATCAAGCCATACCTGAAACCTTGTTGTCCCAGTCACTTGAGGCAATAAAGTCTGTTTTTTGTTTGTTTTTTATTTAAGACAGGGTCTTGCTTTGTTGTCCATAGTGGAGTGCAGTTGTGCGATCGTGGCTCACTGCAGCCTCGATCTCCCTGGCTCAAGTAATCCTCTTACCTCAGCCTCCCGAATAGCTGGGACTACAGATGCATGTCACCATGCTTGGCTAATTTTTTTTTTTTTTTTTAAAGACAGGGTCTCACTGTGTTGGCCAGGATGGTCTCGATCTCCTGACCTCGTGATCCACCCGCCTTGGCCTCCCAAATTGCTGGGATTATAGGCATGAGCCACCGTGCACGGCCCTGCTTGGCTAATTTTTCAATATTTTTACTCTACCCCTGTGGGGTTTCACCATGTTGCCCAGGCTGGTCTCAAACTCCTGAGCTCAAGCAATCTGCCTTCCTCACTGCCTCAGCTTCCGAAAGTATTGGGATTATAGGTGTGAGCCACCATGCCTGGCCCTGTTATTGTTTAAGGTAGTTTGAGTTGGGTTTCTGCCGTTTTTTTTTTTTTCCTTTTTTTTTTTTTTAAAGAGACAGGGTCTTGATCTATCAGCCAGGCTGACTGTAGCAGCATGATCACAGCTAACTGCAGCCTTGACCTCCTGGACTCAAATGATCTTCCCAACTCAGCCTCCCAAGTAGCTGGGATCACAAGTGCATACTACCACACCCAGCTAATTTTTTTTTTTTTTTTTTTTTTGAGATGGAGTCTCACTCTGATGCCCACGTTGAAGGGCAGGGGTGTAACCCTTTGCCTCCCGGGTTCAAATAATTCTCTATTCTCATGCCTTAGCCTCCCAAATAGCTGGGATTACAGGTGTATGCCACCATACCCAGCTAATTTTTTGTATTTTTAATAGAGATGGGGTTTCATCATGTTGGCCAGGCTGATCTTGAACTTCTAACCTCAAGTGATCTGCCTGTCTAGGCCTCTCAAACTGCTGGGATTACAGTTATCAGCCACTGTGCCCCACCTATTTTCTTATAACTGGAAGAATCCTAACTAAAATCACCCTAATCTAACCATATCTAGCCACATCTAGAAGACTTCACTGCCTCTGGGTGCTCCTCATTATCAGATCTCTCTCATTTCGACTTCCTTTTCTCTCCAGCTCAGCTTCCACCTCTGCGCAAACCTACCAGAGGGTAGCTGTCCACCAGCAGGTCAGGGCTGTTATAGAAGTCATCTGAGTCATGCTTCAGAGCAGGCCTCCAAGGCTGCCTCATATAGCTCCATGGCTGGGTGTGGGCCTCTCCATCCCCGCCCCACACGCACCACAGCCTCATCATTCTCCTTTCATTTGCCTCCCACTGCCTTGATGCTATTTCCAAGGCTGGGTTGTAGGACTGTGGATGTTACTTAGATCTGGAAAAGCAGGTTTAAACAGTCCACTTACTTAATTATACTGCTCAGCATGTTCTCACACGCAAATGGATGGATGGAACGCTCCCCATAAACTCACTAAGTTTAAGGTGGACAGCACAAGTGAGGCAAGACCATCAAACAGAATTATGCTATATACATAGGCAGATATATCTGTGTACACATCAAATATAAATGACACATATTCTGTACAGTATGTATACGGGTAACTCTTGTAGCATGTAACCACACAGGGTAGAGTAATGCCTACAAGTCACAAAGGAGGTGCTCTGCAGCAGCAGCTGAGGCTCTGCTCTGAGAAAGCCTGAGAGGCCTACACCCAATCTTAAAAATATTTACAATAAGGGGCAATTACTCACACTATAAAAAGATTCTTGGCCGGGTACAGTGGCTTACACCTGTAATCCCAGCACTTTGGGAGGCCGAGGTGGCAGATCACAGGTCAAGAGACTGAGACCATCCTGGCCAACATGGTGAAACCCTGTCACTACTAAAAATACAAAAATTAGCTGGGTATGGTGGCATGCGCCTATAGTCCCAGCTACTCAGGAGGCTGACGCAGGAGAATCATTTGAACCCAGGAGGCGCAGGTTGCAGTGAGATGAGATTGTACCGCTGCACTCCAGGCTGGCAAGAGAGCAAGACTCCGTCTCAAAAAAAAAGGAAAAAAAAAAAAAAGATTCTTCACCTTATTAAGAGACTTACTACAAGGTCCCACTAAACTGAATGAGCTGTAATGGACTTAGAATAGGGTTTGATTTGCATAAGACTTCACAGGCAACTATGTAAATTAACTACAAAAAAACAAGGAGCCACATCTGAACTTAATGTTTTTGGCTATATAATACAATGTACAAAATAAGGCAATTTTATTCGTATTAATATCACCGATTTTCTGTGTAAGACAATGCCTCCAAATGTCATCACATCAGCTGAGGCCACACATCTGATTCAGGGACAAGCAAGACATTTCCTAATGGTTTTGCTGTTAAATAGGGTCATTACTGTCATTGAAAAAAGGAAGACCAAGGTACCTACCTTCTTGATCCATATAAAGTTTTAAAAGACTGAATAATGATAATGATAATGGAGTTTTTCACCATGCTGGCCAGGCTGATCTTGAACTCCTAACCTCAGTGATCTGCCTGTCTAGGCCTCCCAAAGTGCTGGGATTACAGGTATGAGTCACTGTAAAATTTATATAGTATTTACTGCATACTAGGCATGAAGTGTTTCACAGGTATTAACTCACTTCATCTTCTCAATAACTTCATGTGGTAACTATTATCCCTGCTTCATAGCTGAGTAAATGGGCATACGTGTTGCCCAAGGAGGCAGTAACTGACAGAACCAATATGAATGCAAGCTGTCTGGGTCAGGAGACCATGCTCTTAAACCACCACACCATGCTGCTGTCTTGATCTGGCAGTCACAGGCAGATGGAGAACAGTTCAGGCAAGAGAAGCGGAGATGGGAGCCTACTTAGGCTATTAGCAATGAGTTTAGGCACACAGTGCTAAGGACCTAACTAAGCAGTGAAATCAAACAAAAGAAAAAAAAAGAGTGGTATTGTTGGAAGTCAGGAGAGGGTAAGAGTATTGACTAAAAGGAGACATCAGAGACGTTTCTGGAGAACTGGTTTGTTTCACAGTTTAGGTGCTAGTTACATGGGTATATATAGTTTGTGAAAACTCATCAAGCTGTACAGTTATGTGTACTTCTTTTTGTTTCATTTTGGACGAAGTTTCACTCTTGCTGCCCAGGCTGGTGTGCAATGGCGTGATCTCAGCTCACTGCAACCTCCGCCTCCTGGGTTCAAATGATTCTCCTGCCTCAGTCTCCTGAGTAGCTGGCATTACAGGTACCCACCACTACCGCACCCAGCTAATTTTTATATGTTTAGTAGAGACAGGGTTTCACCATGTTGGCCAGGCTGGTCTCAAACTCCTGACCTCAGGTGATCCAGCTGCCCTGGCCTCCCAAAGTGCTGGGATTACAAGCAGGAGCTATCACACCTGGACTGTTCCTTTTTTTTCTTTTTTCCTTTTGATGAAGTTTTACTCTTGTTGCCCAGGCTGGTGTGCAGTGGCACGATCTCGGCTCACTGCAACCTCTGCCTTCCAGTTTCAAGCGATTCTCCTGCCTCAGCCTCCTGAGTAGCTGGGATTACAGGCACCCATCACCACACCCAGCTAATTTTTATATTTTTAACGGAGACAAGGTTTCACCATGTTAGCCAGGCTGATCTCTAACTCCTGACCTCGTAATCCGCCCACCTCGGCCTCCCAAAGTGCTAGGATTATGGGTGTGAACCACCAGGCCCGGCCTTTTTTTTGTTTTCTTTTTCTTTTGAGACAGGGTCTCACTCCGTCATCCAGGCTGGAGTGATTATTACTCACTGCTGCCTGTACCTTCCAGGCTTATGCACAATCCTCCCGCCTCAGCCTCCTGAGTAGCTGGGACCACAAGCATGCATCACCACAACGGCTAAGTTTTAATTTTTTTTACAGAGACACAGTCTCCTTATGTTGCCTAGGCTAGTCTTGAACTCCTAGGCTTAAGCCAACCTCCCACCTTGGCCTCCTAAAGTGCTGGATTACAGGCATAAACCATTGTGTCTGGCCAAGAGCTGCCATTCAGAGCTACACTGTCTGGGTTCAAATTTGCCTTTATACCCACTAGAGGTGTGATCTTGAATATGCGGCTCAACCTGTCTGTGTTGTCTTGCTTTCTGCAACTGAAAAGCTGGCATTTCACAGTGCCTAATTCATAGGCTTGTCCACATATTCCATGATCACTTGAACTGGCATGCAGAGCACAAGTCCAAATGTTAGTCTTATTCTCATCATCATTTAGGCTCATAGCCATGGTCTCCTATCTTGAATCAGTTACCATTTACTTTTCTTTATAATTTTCCCATTATTTAAATAACTTATTATTATTACCTGTCATATTCTAAAAAAAATTTAAAGTAGATTTGTTTTACCTGTCTTTTTTTTTTTGTCATTAGTTATCATTAGTTTATTATTAAAAGAGAGATATGGAAATTATTTATATGATGAAAGATTTTAGAACTTCAGTGGAATGGGCAGCTTCACGTTGATGCCATTTCAAGAGTGATTTATCTCAGTCTAAGTACTTTCCAAGAATGTCACCATCTCTCAATAGGAAATAATTCTTGTCATCTAGAACTATTTTGGTGCCTCCATATTCTGGGAGAAGAACTTTATCTCCAACTTTCACGCTAACTGGTTGAATCTTTCCACCCTTTCCTTTAGAACTTGATCCAACAGCGACTACTGTTGTTTGCAATACTTTTCCTTGAGATTTTTCTGGAAGCATAATGCCTCCTTTGGTTATAGTTTCAGCAGCACTTCTTTCAACCAATACTCAGTCAAAGAGTGGAAGAAACTTTCTAAAGGCTTGTCCTGCCATGACTCCCTCCACCTCAGACTCGTACTCTGCTCTGGCGCACTGCCACAAGGTGAGGCCTGCAGTCGGGCCCTCGCGACATGTGAAAAGCTTACCTGTTATTTAAATAGTACAATCATGTTACAGAAAATCTGGAAAATAGAAAGTCAAGTATTACACTTTTAAGAGTGTAGTCACCCTTTCTCATGCTGATGTGCCTAAAGTGATCTGCTGACACAAGCTACAGCAGGCACATTATAACCACCATAAGCGGGGCCATCAGGTACAGAAAGGGCCTGCAGAGCACATACTAGTAAACGTACACTCAACAAACAGCCACAACTTTTATTTTATTTTGAAAATTTCCAATCCTATAAAAAATTAAAAGAACGATGCAATGAATACCTAAATGCCATTCACCTAGCTTCAGAAGTTGTTACATTTCACCACATTTGCTTTATCTTCACTTCACACACAGATGTTTTATTTTTTGACAACTAAATCAATTGAATCGTTTGACAATTAAGTTAAAGACATCAGGTCATTTTATCCATTAATACTTTAGCCTTTATCTCCTAGCAACAGGGACATTATCCTGTATAACCATAATACCATAATCACATCCAGGGAATTGCACAGTAGTACAGTACTATTAAGTAATACACAGTATTTTTCCAATTGTCCTTAAAAACTCATATTTTTCCTTGTCCTTAAAAATGACCTTAAAGCTCATATTTTTTCAATTGTTCTTAAGAAATGACCTTTTTTTTTTTTTCCAATTCAGGATCTAATCAAGGATCAACAGTGCATTTAAACTGCTATGTTTCCTTAAATGTAGAATAGCCCCTGCCCCTTGTCTTTTTATGTCTTTCATAGCATTGGAGTGTATGTGTGTGTGTGTGTGTTTCTTTTTTCTTTTTTAGGTAGGGTCTCACTGTGTTGCCCAGCTTGAAATGTGGTGGCATAATCAGGGCTCACTGCAGCCTCAACCTCCTAGGATCAAGTGGTCTTCCTACCTCAGCCTCCCAAGTAGCTGGGACTATAGGCATGCCACCCTGCCTGGCTTATCTTTAATTTACGGGGTCCTGCTTCATTGCCCAGACTGGTCTCAAACTCCTGAACTCATGAGAGCCTCCTGGTTCAGCCTCTCAAAGTGCTGGGATTATAGCATTGACATTTTTCAAGAATATAGGCATTTGTCTTGTAAAGTGCCTTGCAATCTGGATTTGTCTGTTTATAATTTGATTCAGGTTAAACATTTTTGGGAAAATGCTATATAGCTGATATCACATACCTTATATTGCAACACATAAGAAGGTACATAATAATAATTTGTTCCATTATTAATGTTATGTTTCACAACTATTGTGAACTATTATTTATATATATATATATAATTTTGAGATGGCGTCTCACTCTGTCGCCCAGGCTGGAGTGCAGCAGTGCAATCTTGGTTCACAGCAACCTCCACCTCCCAGGCTAATTTTTTTTTTTTTTTTTTTTTAATAAAAGACAGGGGTTTCACCATGTTGGTCAGGCTGGTCTTGAACTCCCGACCTCAGGTGATTGGCCCACCTTGGCCTCCAAAGTGCTTGGATTACAGGTGTGAGCCACTATACCCGGACTGTTTTTTGTGTTGTTTTTTTTTTCAGGCTAATTTTTGTATTTTCAGTAGAGATGGGGTTTCACCATGTTGGCCAGGCTGGTCTTGAACTTTCTCCTCAGCTGATCTGCCTGCCTCGGCCTCCCAAAGTGCTGGGATTACAGGTGTGAGCCACTGTGCCTGGCCTGCCCTAGTCTTGCTTCTGGCTACCTCAACTGGAGTCCTGCAGGAAGGTTTGGAAATCAGCAAGCTCCTCTTGGGGGTCGATGGGCAGCCAGATTTAGGAAATCCTGCTTAGAGAAGACCCACTGTAGCCTCCATGAGGGTACCATCCCACAGGGCACACAATGGTAGGTGGTAGTTATGGATCTGCCCCATGTGCCAACAACTGACTCCCACAAGTGTGAAATGCGGGCAGAGGGGTTCAACCTAGACAGGTCTATTGTACCCCAAATGTATAACCTACTCAAGGTTTAAAAAAAGAAGTCACTGTAACTAGAGAAGCTACCAGATCTATGGTTCTCTAAATTTAGTCTCTACCAGAAGCACCAAGGAACACTACTCCCAAAGATTCTGAGTTAGACATCTGCAATGGGGGCCTAGGAATATGTGTTTGCAACAAGCTCTCCAGGTAGTTGAGGCAGGTGGTAGAAGGACCATGCTTTGAGAGACCCAGGCTTGCTCTGCACTTTATCCATGATAGTCCAAGAGCAAAAGAGTTGGGGGAAAGTATCTTGGCCTTCATTTGAAGTCTACTTACAAAACCAAAGAAACAAAATCTGAGGTCAGATGGGAAACGCTTCTGAGCAATTAGCCACACAGAAACATATCATATCAGATGATATGAAAGAAATCCTCCATGAAACACAAGGGCGCAGGGTGGCAGAACATAACACAGAACTTGCTGCTGGAGGGCAGAGGGGAGTACCCCTCTCTGCCATGGCCCAACTGGCTTTCCACCCAGGAAACACCAGGGAAAACAAGCCACCCTCATGGCAGAATTGGGCCCACTCCCAGGAAAGGCCACTCCACAGACATGAAAATATACCTGCTAGTATTCAAAGTCGACCAAACTCATAGCAAAAGGACCAGCACAGCAGCCAGCCCTGGGCTCCTACCTGACTGGAACACATATCGCGCCAAGCCCTGCATTAACTCTGCAGGCCATGTTGGTGGGGCAGACTCCCCAGTTTCTCTCTTCAGACGGAAGGTCAACTCAAAGCCAAAACCACTAGGTCCATCTGTTCCTGTAAACCTGAAAGACATAAAAAGCAAATGTTTTAAGCTCTGTTACCTTAGGAAAAACACTGTCTTGAAAGTCTAAAGTTCTCCCCCTTTTTATAGTGACCTCAGTATCCACACCCTCCATTCAGAGGAGTATCCCAGGATGTACGCCTTGTTGGGAGGGAATATCAAAAGCCCATAAGGAACCAGAACTCTTGCCTTGTCCTCCTGCCAGCTCTGGGTATATGGATGTGACCTTGGCCTGGCCAAATTCTACTGCTGGCACTCTGAATTAGAGTTCCAAATTTTGTGGCTCTGGAATATTCCTTTCTGGATGATTGAGGCAACACTGCTGAAAGTCTCCCTTGTTCATGCTCCATATTCCTTCAAGCTGTTAATAGGCATCTACTTTGTTTGCTAAGGAAACATGTCCTATGAGCCACAAGGCTATATGCTCTGTGATATGGTTTGGCTCTGCATTCCCACCCAAATCTCAACTCGAATTGTAATCCCCATAGTTCCCACGTGCCAAGGGAGGAACCAGGTGGGAGATGACTGGATCATGGGGGCGATTTCCCCCATGCTGTTCTTGTATAATGAGTGAGTTCTCACAAGATCTGATAGGTGTATAAAGCAGTTTTCCCTGCTCTTGCCCACTCTCTTTTGCCTGCCGCCCTCTTCCCCTTCCATCATGATTGTAAGTTTCCTGAGGCCTCTCCAGCCATGTGGAACTGTGAGTCAATTAAACCTATTTTCTTTATAAATTACCCAATCTCAGGTATGTCTTTATAGCAGTGTGAGAACGGACTAATAGACTCTGTGAGGATGAGACCCTTTCTCTACTCCCACCTCCACTTTGCCCCATAAGGGTACAACCTTGGGTGGCACTGGCTGACCTCCAAACTCAGCATTTGTGGACAGGTCCCAAGGCAGATTCCAAATACTGGGTGGACCATATTCTTCCTGAAACTCAGCACCCAACACATACTCCTCAATTACCACATGCTCTTCCTGAAACCTGGCACTCCACATGCACTCTTCAATTGCTGGAACCCTAGAGAAGCATGGGTTTCCCTCCCTTCCCATCCCTCAGTGACCCAGAATGATAAGGATGACTGCTTCTGTGGCCACAACTCATTAAAGTGACAATGAGAGAAGGCAGGAGTCCCTGCCTCCTTGTTTGCAGGAAACACTCAGGAGCCCCAAGTCTCAGGGAAGTCCTTGAAAGGGACTTCATCAGAGAGGGCAATGATGTGGATTGGAGAGCAGGGCCCGGATGGCACAGTGCCACACCTCAGGTAAGGGAAGCATCCAGGGAGAGCTACACAACGCTTGCCAGCATGGGAAGGTTAAAATTAAAATACATTCATGATATAATTTTCAGTAATTATAACTTGTACGAACATGAGCCACAATGATTATACACATGTAAACTCATCAGCATACAAATACAAACCATAAACTAAGATGACAGCCAACCAAGCTCCTGGAAAAGGTGATCATAGGTGAGAATTCGCAAGGGCTAATGATGCAGTCAATGCCCAACCCTGGAATTCCACATGGCATCTTTCCTTATCATCATCATCACCCCTGAGAGGCAAGGCCAGGAGATGGGATAGAAAGAGATTCCCAAGTCTCAGAAGCCTAGTTTTCTGTGCCTGGGTGAACCCAGCCCTCTTGCACTTTGCAGGGAAAGATCAACCCTGAGAAGCTAAGTTCTCTAATGGATTAAAAAGGAATCATCAGAAGTTATCATGATCAAGCCCTATGTATGTATGTATATATGTATGTATCTATAGCTATCTATCTATCTATCATCTATCTATTTTTTTTGAGACAGGGTCTCACTCTGTTACTCAGGCTGGAGTGCAGTGTGTGATCTTCAGCTCACTGCAGCTGTGAACTCCTGGGCTCAAGTGATCCTCTTGTCTCAGCCTCCCAATTTTTTTTTTTTAAAGTAGAGGTAAGGTCTCCCTATGTTGCCCAGACTGGCTTCAAATTCCTGGGCTCAAGCAATCCTCTGGCCTTGGCCTCTCAAAGTATTGGGATTACAGATATGAGCCACCGTGCCCAGCCTATTTATTTTTGAGACAACATCTTGCTCTATACAGTGGTGTGAACATGGCTCACTGTAGCCTCGACCTCCCGGGCTCAAGCAATCCTCCCACCTCAGCCTCCTGAGTAGCTGGAACCACAGGTGTGCACCACCATGCCCAGCTAATTTTTAAAAATTTTGTACAGACAGGATCTCAACACATTGTCTAGGCTAGTCTTGAATTCCCAGGCTCATGTCTTGGCCTCCCAAAGTGCTAGGAACACAGGCATGAGCCACAGCACCTGGCCCAATTATATTTAAAGCAAGTATCCACAGTTTGCATTTTCTCCAGGTATATGTAGCAATAGGGGAAACAGAATCCATTTTGAGGGCACAAACGTGGAATTTTGGAGACCAGGCCAGCAGATGCTTAGACAACACAATGTAAGCTACTTTATTTCCTTGCTGAATTACCCTGTTTGGGGTCAATTCAGTGCAGGGAGGCTAAGGGAACAGCTACCAAACTCTAAGTTGGAAGAGCTACCTCTCTGGAGCTGCAGGTTTGGGAGGGGTGTGAAAGCCTGGGGTAATGCCAAGATTGACTAGAGTTAAAACTCTGCAAAGGAAGATGGGTCATTAGAGCAAAGAGAAGATTTTAAGCAGCCAACAATTAGAGGCAGCTTTGTTAAATGTATTAAACCATTACTCCAAGGCTTTCATCTTGGGCCAAGAAAAATACATGATTTCTAACCATAAAAACTTGAGAAACAGGCTAAAAGAAATTTGTCCCTCTTCAGCTGTACAACGAGGAGAACCCTCAAATCAGAGAGAGAAAAATCACTGGATCAGATGCATCCACATAGCACCACCTCACTAAGGAGGGGCTGTGTGCACACGCAACTAGAGCCGTGCATGTGTGCACACGCACATGTCCACCATCTGCCTCCACACAGGGTGCTTTCTGGGCCACCTCTGTGGTGGGCAGGCCAGCCCTCACTTGGCTGGGTGGGAGGAACAGGCCTGGCCAGATGGTCTCCACCTGCATTTGATTACCACCCACAGCCTGGCTGGACACAACCTCTAAACTCTGAAACATGTATTTGGAATGGTCCAGCCTCGGGATAAACACACGACCTGAAGCCTGTCAGAAGTTCTCTTTTTCAAAGCAGGCTGCCCAAGCAATCGCCAAGTGACAAGGTCATTCCATCTTTAAAGTCTCCTGGAGGGGCTTGGCTTGCTCTGGACTTCCTCATGTGAGGGCTTCTCTAGCCAAAGTGGTTTTGTCTGAACAGAATGAAGCCCCTCCTAGGGAGCAGCTGTCTCTCACATCTTCCAAGAAAGCAAAGCATGAGAGGAAACTGGCATGTGCTGCAGGAGGTGGGATCTGGGTCAGAGCAAAGCATTTTTCTAACACAGAAGTCTACTAAAATACTGGCTGGTAGTAAATGGGGCCAGTGGAATTTCTTCCTACAGAAATTAAAAAAAATAATAAATGAAACATTCTCCCCAGTCTGGTAGAGTGAGGAAGGGGTCCTAACTGTCTTATTCCAAAAGGATGAATGAGATAGACTCTAAAGACCGTTTCCGGATCAAGAACCCTGGATCCTGTTCACAGGGTGTCTGCGGGAAGGCTGGCTTTGTCCCAGCAGTTTGGCAAGTCTGCCTGATGGCTGTGGCAGCCTCAAGAGTAACATCAAACCTGCAGACAAAAACACACACCTTGAATCCTAGACATATAGTAGTCTGACCATCAGAACTCACCCAGAGGGCTCCCCCAAAGTACCTCACTAAGAAGGCATCAATCAGCATCCAAGAGCCCAAAATGACCACTGAGTCTAGGCAGGAGATGAAGAGAAACTGAGGAGAGATTTCTACAGGAAACGCAGCTGGGGTGCAGAAAGAGCTGACCCAAACGTCAGCCATCTCATGCTCAACACCATTATTTATTTATTTATCTATGAGACGGAGTCTCACTCTGTCACTTGGCTCGCTGCAGCCTCTGCCTTCTGGGTTCAATCAATTCTCCTGCCTCAGCCTCCTGAGTAGCTGGGATTACAGCTGTGCACCACCACACCCAGCTAATTTTTATATTTTTAGTAAGAGACAGGGTTTCATTATGTTGCCCAAGCTGGTCTCAAACTTCTGACCTCAGGTGATCTGCCCGCCTCTACCTCCCAAAGTGCTGGGATTACAGGTGTGAGCCACTGCACCCAGCCCATTATTTATTATTATAAGGAAATGCAAACCAAAACCACAGTAAGCTACCGCCGCTCCACACCCTCTAGCATAACTAAGAGACAGATAATAAGTATGAGAGAGGATCTGGAGAAACAGGGATATTCACACATCATTGGGGGGGAATATAAAATGATGGAGCTACGTTGGAAAAACAGTTTGGCAGTTCCTAAAAAAGTTAAACAGAGTCACCATATGACCCAGCAGTTCCACTCCTAGGTATATGCCCAAGAGAACTGAAAACCTGGCTGGGCGTGGTGGCTCATACCTGTAATCTCAGCACTTCGAGGGGTGGTGAGGTGGATGGTCCACTTGAGCTGAGGAGTTTGAGACCAACCTAGGCAACATGGCCAAACCCTGTCTCTATTTAAAAACAATACAAAAATTAGCCAGGCGTGGTGGCTCACACCTGCAGTCCCAGCTACTCAGGTGGGGGTGCGGAGGCAGCGGGAAAATCACCTGAGCCCAGGGATGTCAAGGCAGCAGTGAGCCTTGGATGGTGCCACTCCAGCCTGGGCAACAGAGTAAGGCTCTGTCTGAAAAAAAAAAGAAGAAAAGAAAAAAGAAAACCTGTTCACATAAAAACATATATACCAATGTTCATAGTAGCATTATTCACAGTAGCTAAAAAATAGAAACAATCCAATGCCCATCAATTGAGGAATGGATAAAATGCAGTATATCTGTACAATGGAATATTACTTGGCGATAAAAAGGAATGAAGTATGGGTACACTATAACATGGATGACCTTGAAAACATCATGCTAAATGAAAGAAGCCAGATACAAAAGACCACCTATTGTATGATTCTATTTTTATGAAATGTCCA
>NW_016107386.1:1490008-1492480 GCF_001604975.1 Cebus imitator
CACTGGCACAATCTTGCCTCACTGCAACCTCTGCCTCCTAGGTTCAAGTGATTCTCCTGCCTCAGCCTCATAAGTAGTCAAGACTATAGGCACATGCCACCATACTCGGTTAATTTTTGTATTTATTTTTACTAGAAATGGGGTTTTACCACGTTGGCCAGGTTGGTATCAAACTCCTGACCTTAAGTGATCCACTCACCTCGGCCTCAAAGTGCTGGGATTATAGGCATGAGCCACTGTACACAGCCTGGGAGATGGAAATGTTCTGGAATTAGATAATGTAATGGTGGTGTAACCTTGTAAATATACTTAAAAAAACACTGAATTACACACTTTAAAAGGGTGAATTTCATGGTATATGATTTATTTTTAAAAAGTTGTCATCTCAGGTACACCTAAATGCTAAGGGAGGCAGAGCCAAACACACCAGTTGAGCCAGGTATTTATCTGGCTCTACCTGTTAATATCTACTACAATTAACTAGACACTTACATTTGAGGCCTTGGACTACGTCCTTCCTATGTCATATCATTAACTCTCTATAACTCTAGGACTCATTGTGTGTTATATTCATTTAACAAACAAATGGGAAACACTGATACAGTTTATGTAATAGTCCATAAATCACAGAGCAAGTGATACAACTAGAACTTGAAGTCTGTGTAACTCCAAAGCTCATCTCCTTATTTGAGATAGGATCTCACTTTGCTGCCCAGGCTGGAGTGCAGTGGTATGATCAGGGCTCGCCATGGCCACGACTTCCTGGGCTCAAGAGATCCTCTTACCTCAGCCTCCTGAGTAGCTGGGATTATAAGTGTGTGCCTAATTCATCTGCTTTCACCTAATTAAGCCCTCTTATTGCTGTGTGACCAGAGGCAAGCTATTTAATCTCTCTGTGCCGCAGTTTCCTCCTCTATAAAATGGGGATAATAACAATATTCCATAGAGTGGTTATGGGGATTTAACATTTAGAAACAGAACTTGGAACACTATAAGCATTACATCACTTACTTGAAGTGAAGAAAGCCAGTCACAAAAGACTATACGTTGTACGATTTTATTTACATTATAGGATAAATAGTATAATTTGTAATATATAATATAAATTATACTTATATCAAATGTCCAGAATGGATAAATCTATGGAGAAAGTGGATTAATGGTTGCCCAGGACTGTGGTAGTGGGGAAAAATGGGGAGTGATTGCTAATGAATATGGATGGAGTTTCTTTTTAGGGTAATGAAAAAGCTCTAAAATTAGATTGTAGTGAAGGTTACATAACTATAAATATGCAAAAAACCACCAAAGTGTACAGTTTAAATGGGTGTATACTTTGTATGCCTTGTGAATTATATCTCAATACATGTTTTACTCATTTGTTTTTTAATTTGGAAAAAACTAAAAAACCTGATAGAAAAAATTTGCAAACTAGACATAGATAGATATAGGTATATATATCCCTTAAGCATAAGGCAAGATGTTTGACCGCACACATAATAAGAGAATGCAAATGAAAACAATGAAATACCATTCTCACCCATCAGACTGGCAAAAATTAGTGAGTATGACATCATATTCTGTTGCTGAGGTTGTGGGGAAAGAGGCATTCTCATATGTTGCTGGTAGGGATATAAATTAGTACAACTTTTATGGAGGAGAATTAGGTAATACCTAATAAAACTACACATAGGTTTATACCTTTGGATCCAGCAATCCCACTTCTAAGAATTTGTAATTGCAAATTACTGGAAACCACCTAAATGCCCATTCATAGGAGAATGGCTCAAAGACTAGTACGCTGCTATAAGAAAGAATGAAGAACTCTACAAACTGGTATAAACACGATTAGGTGAAAAAAGCAAAAGAGGCAGCCAGGCACGGTGCCTATAATCTTAGCACTTTGGGAGGCCAAAGCAGGCATATTGCCTGAGCACAGGAATTCGACACCAGCCTGGGCAACAAGGAAAAGCCTTGTCTCCATAAAAAACACAAAAATTAGCTGGGCATGGTGCCACGTGTCTATAGTCCCAGCTACTCAGGAGACTAAGGCAGGAGGATCACTTGAGTTCAGGAAGTAAAAGGTGCAGTAAGCTGTGATTATGCCACTGCACTCCAGCCTGAGAGACAGAGTAAAACTCAGTCAAAAAAAAAAAGAGCAAAGGATATTACAGACAGGAGCCAAGTGTGGTGGCTCACATCTGTAATACCAGCACTTTAGGAGGCTGAGGCAGGTGGATTACCTGAGGTCAGGAGTTTGACCAGCCTGGCCAACATGATGAAACCCCATTTGTACTTAAAAAAAAAAAATACAGGCCGGGTGTGGTGGCTTATGCTGTAATCCCAGCACTTTGGGAGGCGGAGGTAGGTTGATCACAAGGTCAGGAGTTCAAGACCAGCCTGATCAACATGGTGAAACCCCGTCTCTACTAAAAATACAAAAATTAGCCAGATGTGGTGGTATGCGCCTGTAAT
>NW_016107386.1:1493835-1510718 GCF_001604975.1 Cebus imitator
AGGTAAGACGTAACCCAAATAATTTTTTTTTTTTTTTTTCTCTGTCGCCCATGCTGGAGTGTAATGGCTCGATCTAGGCTCACTGCAACCTCCACCACCCAGGTTCAAGCGATTCTCCTGCCTCAACCTCCCAAGTAGCTGGGATGACAGGTGTGCACCACCACGCCCAGCTAATTTTTGTATATTTTTAGTAGATGTGGGTTTTCACCATGTTGGCCAGGCTGGTCTTGAACTCCTGACCTGAAGTGATCCACCTGCCTTGGCCCCCAAGAGCGCTAGTATTATAGGTGTGAGTCATTGCACCTGGTTTGAAATACATATATTTTCAAAGGCAGGCAAAAATGAACCTCATAGGTATGGTATTTACTTATTTATTTATTTTGAGATAGAGTCTTGCTCTATCACCCAGGCTGGAGTGTAGTGGCGTAATCTCGATTCACTGCAACCTCCACCTCCCAGACTCAAGAGATTCTCCTGCCTCAGCCTCCCAAGTAGCTGGGACTACAGGTGTGCATCAACACAGCTGGCTAATTTTTGTATTTTTGGTAGAGACAGGGTTTCACCATGTTGGCCAGGCTGGTCTCGAACTCCTGACCTGAGGGGATCCACCCATTTGGGCCTCCCAAAGTGCTGGGATTACAGGTGTGAGCCACTGCACCAGGCATCCATAGGTATAGTTTTAGAACTGGAGGTATCAGCAGAATTCATGGTTTTTAATAGAGAACCCGATATAGAAATAGAGTGGTATGTGTATATATGTGTGTGTGTTTTCTAGCTCTTGCCACTGGGAGCAGTGACACCCCAATAGCAATGATAATACCTATCCCCCGGATCATGGCTTCTACATACCATTCTCCACCAAATAGAAACAGGTTTTCCTGGATAAATAGCTGATTCCAGGGCTGACAAAGTACAAAATAATTCTTGAACTTCCCATTGTGTCAGAAAGGAAGTGGTTCAAAAAATGATGGGAACATGCCAAAAATAGAAGCCAAACTCAAGGTTCTCACTGGCCAAACTGATGACAATCTGAGCATCAAATTAAAGGATTCTAACAAATCATAATCAATCAATTAAAATAAAAATCTATGAGTCCACACTGACTGTAACGGACCTAGTGACACTGGCTCTAAAGATTTTGGACTTGCCAGCCTCCACAACTGCAAGGGCCAATTCTTTCTAAGTCTCTTTCTACATTTGTATCTATAATATGTGTATAGATAATATAGATAAAGATATGTAAGTGTGCATCTCCAACTGTTTTCCCTAGAGAGCCCTAATACATTGAAATAAATAAATGAATAAATAAGCAAATATGGAGAAGACTCTTCCTTATAGTAAAATCTCAATATCAATGAATAAATGTAGGAGCAATCATCAAATGAAAAGTCACTATTTGACAACTATTGCAATAATAACTCAGGCAAGAATCATCAATGGATGCTAAAAATAGTGGGTAAAAAGGCTGGGCGTGGTGGCTCATGCCTGTAATCCTAGCACTTTGGGAGGTCGAGATGGGTGGATCACCTGAGGTCAGGAGTTCAAGACCAGCCTGGCCATCATGGTGAAACTCCATCTTTAGAAAAAAAAAAAAAAAAAAAAAAAAGAAAAAAAAAAAAAAGAAAAAAAAGGGGAAACCCCATCTTTAAAAAAAAAAAAAAAAAAAAAAGTGAGTAAAAAATCTGATGAGAAACAAGATACTGACGCAGCCTCAAAATGCCTTCCCACAAGTTACTTATTAATCATTAATGGAAAAGCAGTAACTATAAAGAAGAGAAACCTAGCAGACACCACCTTAACCAAGCAATCAAAGTACTTAGACATCATCAACAGTAGTTAGACAAATCAACATCAAGTGCCTCCTGATATGATCACTGAGGATACACATGTCTGTGATATTCCTACAGAAAAATGCATATGTTGATCCTATGCATGAGGAAACATCAGACAAATCCAAATAGATGGACATTCTATAAAATAACTGACCTGTACTCTTCCAAAGGTCATGAAAAACAGAAAGATTGTGGAACCATTTGAAGGCATCTAAGAGACATGACAATTAAGTTACTAAAAAAGACTCTGGAGTAGCTGAAGTAAGGTGACCAACTTGTCTTGTTTGCCCAGGACTTTTCTGGCCTTAGAAGTGGAAGCCCCACATATCAGGAAAAGCCCAGGCAAATGGGGACAGTTGGTCAACTGATCCTGAAGTGTCCACCGTCTGACCCACACAAAACAAAACACTGCCACACTTAAAAAGCACCAAATATGCATCAAGAGCCACCAAAATGTCAGCAGTGCCAGAGCACATCTTTGAAGTCAGGCTGCCTATGCTCAAATCCTGGCTCTGCTACTCTTCCCGGCTATGTGACCCTGGGCAAATCACTTAGCCTCTCTGGGCCTTGGTTTCTTTATCTGTAAAATGTAGATAAGAAGAGTTTACTTCTCTTTTTCATTTCTAATGTAAACTATGAACTATGGGTGACGATGATGTGTCAATGTAAGTTCACTGACTGTAACAAATGTACCATTCTGGGGAAGGATGTTGACAGTGGGAGAGGCTACATGTACACGTTTGTGTGCATGAACGTGTGTGGTAAACAGAGGGTGTGTGGCAACTCTCTGTACTTTCTGCTCAATTTGCTGAGAACCTAAAACTGCTCTAAAAAATGAATATATTAGTAGCTTCCATACAGTAGCTACTAAAATGAGTTAGCATATAATATAGAAAACACTTAGAACAGCACCTAGAACACAGTAGATCTTTGTGGCAGCGATTACTTACTGCAGCAGTTCCCAGTTCTGCTCATTTACCTAAGGGAATAATCTTACATCTAGGGGAAAAAAGTCTCTTGCATAAGTATGTTCAGTGGTATTTACAATAAAAAATCTAGAAACAATCTAAGTGTCCTACAAGTAGCGGTATTATATGAGCTCTGGCACATTACATGGTAGGACATTACAAGTCACTAAAAACAATGGTTCTGAAAGCAGGAGGACTAACCTTTGAGAGGCGAGAGGTTCTCTTTCCACCTCTAACTGCTAAAGAGGAACAGAAACTTTACATCGGAACCCCACTCTATGGCCACTACTGTTTTCTGTTCACCTATTATTCACTATAGCATAAAAATAACTCCTTTCAAAATGGTCAAGAAATTAGGACCCTTGTACATTGCTGGTGGAAATATAAGATGATACAGCTGCTATGGAAAACAGTATGGCAGTTACTAAAAAGTTAAACAGAATTGCCACATGATCCAGCAATTCTACTTTCAGATTTATATTCAAAAGAACTGAAAGCAGGGTCTTGAATAGAAATTTGTATGCTGATGTTCAGAGTAGGATTATTAGCAATAGTTAAAAGGTAGAAGAAGCAACCCAAGAGTCAGTCAACAGATGATGGATAAGCCAAATTTGATATATACATATAATGGAGTATCAGTCAGCCTTTAAAAAAGGAAGAAAATTCTGACACATGCTACAACATGGATGAACCCTGAAGACATTATGCTAGGTGAAATAAGTGAGGCACAAAGGGAAAATATCATGATTCCACTTATGTGAGGTACCCAGAGTAGTCAAATCCATAGAGACAGAAATAAGATGGTGGTTGCCAGGGGCTGGAGGAAGTGAGAAGGGGGAGTTATTGTTTAACAGGTACAGAGTGTTTCTGGAAATGGAAGGTGGTTATGGTTGCACAACAATGTAAATGTACTTAATTCCACCGAACTGTAAACCTAAAAATGGTTAAAATGGTAAATTTGGGGCTAGGTGCAGTGGATCCTGCCTATAATTCCAGCACTATGGGAGGCCAAGGTAAGAAGATTGCTTGAGCCCAGGAGTTTGAGACCAGCCTGGGCAACATAAGGACACCCCATCTCTACAAGTACTTAAAAAATTAGCTGGGCATGGTGGTATGCACCTGTGGTCTCAGCTACTCGCGGGAGGATCACTGAGCCTGGGAGGTCCAGTGTGCAGTAAGCTGTGACTGCACCACTGCACTCCAGCCTGAGTGACAGAGCAAGACCTTGTCCCAAAAGAAAGAAAAAGGTAAATTTAAATTATGTAGGCCAGGCACGGTGTCTTACATCTGTAATCCCAGCGCTTTGGGAGACCGAGACAGGCAGATCACTTGAGGTCAGGAGTTCAAGACCAGCCTGGCTAACATGGTGAAACTCCGTCTCTATTAAAAATACAAAAAATTAGTCATGCGTGGTGGATTGCTTGGTCCCAGGAGGCAGAGGTTGCCATGAGTTGGGATCACGCCACTGCATTTCAGCCTGGGCATCAGAATGAGACTCCATCAAAAAAAAAAAAATAATAATAATTTAAGAAGAAGATAAATTATATACATTACACCACAAATAAATGGTTATAAAAAAATGTGAAACATGTTTCAACATAAAGTATGATTCAAAATATTTATACGTATACACAATTTAAAATGAGTAAAATATATATGGGAAAAAGAAAACGCAATAAAATTATTATAGTGGCTATTATAGTATGATTTTTCTTTTTCAAACTTCTTTGTATTTTCCAAATTATCTACCATTTATAATCTCCTGGCCAGGCACAGTGGCTCATGCCTGTAATCCAGCATGTTTAGAGGCCGAGGCAGGTAGATCACCTGAGGTCAGGAGTTTGAAACCAACCCAACCAAAATGGTGAAACTCTATCTCCACTAAAAACACAACATTAGCTGGGTGTGGTGGCATGCATGTGTAGTCCCAGCTACTCAGGAGGGTAAGACAGGAGAATCGTCTGCACCCAGGAGGTAGAGGCTGCAGTGAGCCGAGATGGCACCACTGCACTCCAGCCTGGGTGAGACAGAGGGAGACTCTGTCTTAAGTCATCATCATCGTCATCATCATCATCATCTCCAGCCTAGACTATAAAACCACAAAGGCAGGGTTGTATCTTGGCCACTAGTGTATCTGCAGGTCTTGCGTGCAAGGCTTCTCACAGTCTGTTGGTAAGTGTTCCTATGAATACAACAAGGGCATGGCAAGAGAGGCCCAAGGTCAGATCTCTTTCTCTAGGGGTGGCCTGGACGCCTCCACTGGTCTCTGAAGCAAAGAATGCCAGGCCAGCTATGGTGGCTGCTGATCCTGCAAAGCTATCAGGGTTAGTCATTATGGCTCAGTCTCAAGCCCAGTGATGGAATCAGAAGAAAAAGAAGAGGGGACCATATGCCTCTGGAAACACATGGCATAGGAGGTCAGCCCGGTCCAACTCTAGAACCAGGGGTGATGTCACTTCTTCCCCTATAAAAGCTCTTGTTGTCTCTTTCTTTCCCCCTTCCTCTTCCCCTTACTTCTGGTCCCAGGCTGGATGGAGAACTAGGCAGACCCATCCTTTATCCTGGGGTTGGTCCTCCTTTCCAACCAGCCCTTCTCCTTTGGAATTAGGCTGAGTTCTCACCTTACTGGGCTAGATATTCTCTCTAGAATAGACCTTCTAGATCCTGTACAGGGGATAGAGGTAGGGGTGGGCATCAGGGGTATAGACCCACAGATGTTTTCCTTCGATGGCCTCCTTCTAAGTGCACACACACACATATCTCCGACGCATGTCTCCAACAGGTGTAGGGACAAGCCTAGCCTTAGGCCCAGCCAGACCCAGAGACTATAGAGAAACCTGAACTGCAGACCTCCACTTGCTCTAGGGCTCTGCACAGAGGCTGCCTACAGCTTCTCTACAATCTCTCTGTATCCCAGGGCAATGCCACACAAGTCCAAGGACCACTCGCCCAAACTCCAGCACACGCTTGGGGCACCAGCTGCCTCTCCTATTTACACCGCTTCCTGTCAATCTGCTCTAAGTCCCTCAGTACTGGCCCATGCCCCATGAGGCTCTGACGCTAGCCACTGCTCTGCCCTTTACACCTATGCAGAGAATAAACGACAGCCTGGCAAAGGGAGGGCATCATTGGAAACCTCTTCACTAGGAAAGCAGAATGTGAGCATTTCCCCTTGGGTGGCTTCCGCCTGTCCCCTAGGGGGCTTCCTATGTGGGGAAAGAGGGACAAAGTCAGAGTTCCACTTTCTCCAGGACTCAATCCCTGCCATCACCTCACCACAGTCTCCTTTGGCAACCTCATGAAATGGCTTCAGCCACCACACCTCTGTTGAGGATTCCCAAATCTATCCCCAAGCAAAGAACCAGACCTAGATACTCCTAGCTCAGTCTATGCAAATCCAAACTCAGTATCTTACCAAACCTGATCCTTCTCCATCTTTACCCAGCTTGAAGAAGAGCACCATTGTGGTAGCCTGAATAAATGTTGCCTAATGCCCACATTCGAATTTCTAGAGCTTATGATATGCTACCTTAAATGGCAAAAGGGACTTTGCAAATGTAATTCAGTTAAGGATCTTGAGATGAAGATGATCTTACAGTGAATTATCTGGTTGGGCTCCATCTAGTCCATGAGTCCTTAATGAAAGACAGAGTTTGTAAAAGATCAGAGAGATGTGACATAAGAACTTATCTGTTGTTGCTTACTTTGAAGATGAAGGGAGCAGCCATGAGCTAAGGAAAGAACATGGCCTCTAGAAGCTGTAAACAGCAAGGAAATGAATTCTCCCTCAGGCCTTCTGATTTTTTTTTTTCTTTTTGGAGACAGGGTCTTCCTGTGTCACCCAGCCTTCAGTGTGTGGCATGATCATGGCTCACTGTTGCCTCAGCCTCTTGGGCTCAGGTGATCCTCTCACCTCAACCTCCCAAGTAGCTGGGACCACAAGCACGGGCCACCATGCCTGGCTAATTTTTTTTTTTTTTTTTTTTTTGTAGCGATGGGGTTCCACCATGTTGCCCGGACTGGTCCCAAACTCCTGAGGCTCAAGCCATCCTTCTGCCTCAGCCTCCCAAAGTGCTGAGATTACAGGTGTGAGCCACCACACCCCACCTAACACCTTGATTTTGACCCAGTGAGATAGATTTTTAACCTCCAGAATTGTAAGATGATAAATGTACATTGTTCTAAGACAATAATTTTGTGGTAATTTTTTTATGGCAGCAATAGGAACTAAAAAAACCAACAAGCCAGAATCCCAAGAGTTACCCTCTAGTCCTCCCTCTTTCCATGTGCAGCCAGTCAGACAGTCACTGAGTTCTGGCAACTCTGCCCCCTCCCTTCTCATTGACTCTCAATCTGTCCTCTTCTCTCCATCTCAACTGCCACACCATGGGTTAGTCTTCTGCATCCTTCACTTGGGTGGCCAACAACCTCTACCTCACTGATCTCCTGCTTCCTGCTGTTTAATGTTATTCCCAAAATGGAAATGATACACCTTTTTCCTGCTTAAAAATCCTCCAAAGCCCATCCACATCCCCAATCTGCAGGATAAAGTCCAGACTTCTCAGTAAGTCTCACAAGGCCACTGTGAACCAGGTCCTGCACCTCCTCTGCCTTATACTCTAGGCCAAATGAATGGACTGGCAGATCTGTGGACACACTGAGGACTTACTTGCCTCTGAAATTCTGTGCAGGTGTTCTCTTTTCTTTGCCCTCTGCTCCTTCAGGAAAGCTCAGGTGTTGCCTTCTCTGAGTATCCTCTGTTTGCCCTTCTATTCCTCACAGTAGAAGACAGATCCCTGAGAGCTCCAAGGAAAGCAATTCTGCCAACAACCTGCAGGAGCTGGGAAGCAGATCCTTCCCCACTGGAGCCCCAGATGAGAACACAGCCCGACTGACACTCTGACTGCAGCCTTGGGAGGCCCTAAGCATAGCACTCAGATGAGCTATTCAGATGTGAGAGAACAAATGTGTGTTGTTGTAAGCTGCTGATATGCAGCAATAGAAAACCAGTATGTCTACCCTGCTCTCTTCCTTGAAGGGCTGGCCTGTGTGGGGCTCCTGAGCCCTCTGGCATGTAACTGGGTTCAGCCAGTGAAAGTTCTGATAGGAGCATGGTGGCTCATATCTGTAATCCCAGCACTTTGGGAGGCTGAGGTGGGAGAATCACTAGAGGATCAGGAGTTTGAGACCAGCCTGGCCAACATGGTGAAACCTCATTTCTACCAAAAATACAAAAAAATTAGCTGAGCGTGGTGGCATGTCCCTGTAGTCCCAACTACTCAGGAGGCTAAGGCAGGAGAATCACTTGAACTTGGGAGGCAGAGGATACAGTGAGCCAAGATCATGCCACTATGCCACTGCACTCCAGCCTGGGTAACAGGGCAACACTCCATCTCAAAAAAAAAAAAAAAAAAAAAAAAAAGTTCTGACAGGAAATCAGTGGAAGGGAAGAGTTTGAGGCTAGAGTTCCCTCCCTTTGAGATTGCCCGAGGTGGGCTATGCCCCTTGATTGACAGTCACTGCTGATAGCCACTCTCAAGAATACTCAACACAACTTTCTCCTCTAGATGCTAGAATCCCACTCCCTCCTCTGTTCCCTTCAGCCTTAGGAGTGGCAGCCAGGCCAACTACTAGCCCTAGGTAACCTCATTATCCCCTACGGTGCTATTCCTTTATAAATATACCTTACTCCAACATCCTAGTTTGAAGGCGCCAATCTCTTGCTGGGACCCTGACCAAGAGAGGGCACCTATCACCTCTTCCTTACCCCTGTGCAAACCTCCATCACAGGACTCTCCTTGTTGTATTGCAGCTGCCTGTCTATCTCTCCCATCAGGATGGGATTTACCCCTTTGTACACCCCCACTGACTGGCACAGGAGTGTCAGTGAAAGCACCTGAACAATGGAATGGGCATCAGCTCAACAGGTAGAGTGATCTGTCCAGCAAAGCCAGTTGGGGCTGCAAAGGCTGGGAGATGGGGGAAATGAGCCTGAACCAGTCCTGCAATTTTGAGCTTCTGACACTGACTCTGGATTGCCTGGCACCTTGGTTAAGACTCTAAGGCTCTTCAGTTTTTGATCTGTCAGTTTACACAATTAAGAAATTACAATTTTTATTCTTTTATAGATAAAGTCTTACTCTGTTGCCCAGGCTGGAGTACAGTGGCATGATCATGACTCACTGCTGCCTCAGCCTTCCAGGCTCAAGTGATCCTCCTGCCTTAGTCTCCTGAGTAGCTGGGCCTATAGGTATGCACCACCATACCTGATTAAACTTTTTTTTTTTTTTTTTTGGTAGAAAAGGGGTATTGCTATGTTGCCTGGGTTGGTCTCAAACTTCTGGGCTCAAGCAACCCTCCTGTCTCAGCCTCCCAAAGTGCTGGGATTATGTGTGAACTACCACGCCCAGCCAAGAAACTACAATTTTCTTGATAATTACTATTAACATTTATTACAATACCAGGAAAACCACATATAGTCCTTTATTTGACCACTGCTTTCTTGTTGGACATAAGATTGCTTCCAAAGCTGTGCCTTGGAAAATATTTTTGTGCATGTTACCTCTTTTCCTTCCCATAGTTGGGTTATTTCCTTGGGATCAAGAGTCACAAAAGGCCAGACATGGTGGCTCACACCTGTAATCCCAGCACTTTGGGAGGCCGTGGCATGATGGGTTGACCAGCCTGGGCTATATAGCAAGACCCCATCTCTTTTTTTTTTTTTTTTTGAGACAGAGTTTCATTCTTGTTGCCCAGGCTGGAGTGCAATGATGTGATCTTGGCTCACTGCAACCTTCCCCACCTCCCGGGTTCAAGCGATTCTCCTGCCTCAGCCTCCCGAATAGCTGGGAATACAGGCATGTGCCACCACGCCCAGGGTTTCTCCATGTTGGTCAGGCTGATCTCAAACTCCTGACCTCAGATGATCTGCCTGCCTCGGCCTCCCAAAGTGCTGGAATTATAGGTGTCAGCCCATGAGACCCTATCTCTATAAAAAATTTAAAAATTAGCCAAGGATGGTGGCACACACCTGAAGTCTTATCTATTCAGGAGGCTAAGGCATGAGGACCACTTGAGCCCAGGGGTTTGAGGCTGTAGTAAGCTATGACTGTGTCACTGCTGGGCAACAGTCACTGCTGTCACTCAGGCTGGGCAACAGAGCAAGTCCCTGATTCCATTAAAAAAAAAAAGAAAGAGATTTAAATTAGTTGACAAGGGTAAAGAGAAACTAAATGCCAGTCCAAGGTTATGGGCTGAAGGACTTAGGCAGAGTGGTGAGCCTGCCTTAGAGACAGGGAAGTCGGGAAGTGAGGAAGGTAGATGTCAGAGTTTCTTAATCTCATGACCCTTGGACCCTGTGGAGGTCTCCAGGTGGACTTAGGCATGAAATTATTAACATATTACTCCAGCATCCCAATAAGATGCCAGAGAGGAGCCCAGTGAAGTAGACAAGAATACAGGCTGTGGAAGCTGACTGAGCTGATCAAACCCAGCTCCACCTTTCTCTAGCTGACTGGTGGGCAAGTTAACTTGCATGTGCACCCAGCTCCTCATCTGTAAAACTGGCAGAAGAACACTCATCTCATAGGGTGGGAGGCTTTAGAGGGACTGTATAGTGTCTGGCACCCAGCAAGTACCCTTCCAGGGCAGCTAGTGAGCAACTTTCCTTTTCTTTCTTTCTTTCTTTTTTTGAGATGGAGACTTGCTCTGTTGCCCAGGCTAGAGTGCAGTGGTGAGATCTTGGCTCACTGCAACCCCACCTCCTGGGTTCAAGCAATTCTCCTGCCTCAGCCTCCCAAGCAGCTGGGATTACAGGCATGCACCACCATGCCTGGCTAATTTTTTTTATTTTTAGGAGAGACGGGGTTTCACCATGTTGGCCAGGCTGGTCTCGAACTCCTGACCTCATGATCCACCCACCTCAGCATCCCAAAGTGCTGGGATTACAAGCAAGAGCCACTGCGCCTGGCCGCAACTTTCCTTTTCTTAGTACTCACTCAAAGCAATCTCTGCTCATCGTTTATCCTTTAAAATATCAGCAGATGTCTCCAGCTTCCCTAACTTCTGGGCTCTAGATCTTAATCAGCCCAGTCCTTCAAGAGCTGCCCAAGTCTTTTGGCTTTGCCCAATTTCCTGACCCTGGGTCCTCCCAGAACCTCCTAATCAGGCCTGAGAGTTCCTTTGTGTGATGCTTTGAGTCACAGCTATTACAACAGAATTCAGTCAAAATTATTAAATAAAACTGCAGAGATGATTTTTTACTTATAATTCACAATCACTGATACTTTATTAGACATTTGAAAGTGGTGTTTGTGGCTAGGCACAGTGGCTCACACCTATAATCTCAGTACTTTGGGAGGTCAAGGAGGGCAGATCATCAGGTTAGGAGATTGAGACCATCCTGGCTAACACGGTGAACTCCATCTCTACTAAAAAATACAAAAAATTAGCCAGGCATGATGGCACGCACCTGTAGTCCCAGCTACTTGGGAGGCTGAGGCAGGAGAATCACTTGAACCCAGGAGGTGGAGGTTGCAGTGAGCCAAGATTGCGGCACAGCCCTCCAGCCTGGGTGATAGAGCAAGACTGTGTCTCAAAAAAGAAAAGAAAAAAAATAGTGTTTGGTAACAACAGAAGTACTACTGTAGGTAGCAAAACTCTGTAAAAATAACTTTTGAAATATGTTTATATAGTAATATTCTGACATAGCTAAGCTTTTTAAAAATCTCTAGTTATATTAATCAATTTTGTATAATCTTAAAAAAAAAAAAGACAAGAAAAAACCATATCAGCTAAGACTGCACTCTCATACCCCAAGCTGGCAGTCCAATAAAACTACAGTGCAGCAGCCACCTTTGAGTTACAACTCTGGGTTATAGATGCTCTCCTTGACCTATACCCCATCCAACCAGATTCATGGAATGCATTTGCCTCACTCAAGTAGATGGTTCCTGAGACCTCTTGCTGGGAGCCAAAGACCATGTTCCCACAGCATTCCTCAAATTCAAAAACAGTGGCTCCCGCACTGATTCGGCTGAGAATCCAGCCAAACAAACTCTTCCGGCTTCCATCATTTCAGGCGGCTTAACTCTGTCCTGGGCTTTCAGTGAGCAAAGGGTTTCCCGGAATAAGACACTGATTTTTAATTTTATTTGTTTTTTTTGAGATAGAGTCTTACTCTGTTGCCCAGACTGGAGGGTAGTGCTGTGATCACAGCTCACTACAGCCTTGATCTCCTGGGCTCAAGTAATCCTCCCATTTCAGCCTACCAAGTAGCTGAGACTACAGATGCATGCCACCATACCTGGCTAATTTTTTAATTATTTGTAGAGATGAGGCCTCACGATGTTGCCCAGGCTAGTCCTGAACTCCTGGCCTCAAGCAATCCTCCAACCTCAGCCTCCCAAAGTGTTAGGATTACAGGTGTGAGCCACTTTACCAGCCAAGATACTGAATTTTAGAAATTCCAAGCCAACGGCAGCAGACCCTTTCTTGCAGGGTGATAAAAGCTCACAGTCAACCATCCACTGCTGGACATCTGTTGCACCTCTTCCATCTACTCCCAGCTACCCCCAAATAACTCAAAGGTCACCCCTCAGGGGAATCCCAAGCCAGCCTGGAGCGCTACAGGAATTCTGGGCCAAGGAAGAAGCCTGGTGCTTGGGTTTCTTGGCTCCCATTCTTGGCTTTGGCTTAAAGCAACACCTTTACAAAGGTCTTCTTAAAAAGACAGGCTAGGCCAATGGTGATAAGATCACAGTCTGATTTGGGAAGCGAGGTGCTCTCTATGCCTAAGTGTGCAGCTTAGGGACTTCTTACTGACCCAAGAGGCAAGGCATCTGCCCAAAGGCCTTTTGTCCACCCACTCTCCTCCAGAACTCTGGGAAGCCAGCCATCCCGGAAGATCAAGAAACCCGAAACATGGCAGTGGGAAGAAACAAATCTTTTTTTTTTTTTAAAGATGGGGTTTCACCATGTTGGTCAGGCTGGTCTTGAACTCCCAACCTCGGGTGATCCACCCGCCTTGGCCTCCTGTAATCCAAGTGTTTGGATTACAGGTGTGAGCCACCATGCCCGGCCAGAAACAAATCTTTTTAGCATTTCAGTTCCCTAAGGGCAAGGATTGTACTTTTTGTGTGTTCTGTACATGAACACATCATGTCATGGCTGAGCAATGCTAAACGGTAATAATATTCCCACTGCCAACCCAAAGAGATAAATAAGCCGAGACATTCAACAAGATAAGACAGTATTAAAAAGCAATGAGCCTCCCTCTTAGTCACTATCAAAGTCAGATTCAAATATCTTCATGGCTTTGAATGTCATGAGGCACTATAAATACATACATATATCTTAACGGCATTTCCTTCGAGCCACTTTTGCTACTATTTCCCTTTTGGGGAAATAAAACCATCACTCAACTCAGAGCCGAGGTCCTGTACTGGACTGGCTTCCTCAAACCCCACTCCCGCCTCTATCACATCATTTTTCTTTCCTCATTAGTCAACAAGTAATTTATTGAATATCACATTCTTTTTTTTTTTTTTTTTGAGGCGGAGTTTCACTCTTGTTACCCAGGCTGGAGTACAATGGCGTGATCTCGGCTCACCGCAACCTCCGCCTCCTGGGTTCAGGCAATTCTCCTGCCTCAGCCTCCTGAGTAGCTGGGATTACAGGCACGCACCACCATGCCCAGCTAATTTTTTGTATTTTTAGTAGAGACGGGGTTCCACCATGTTGACCAGGATGGTCTCGATCTCTTGACCTTGTGATCCACTCGCCTCGGCCTCCCAAAGTGCTGGGATTACAGGCTTGAGCCACCGCGCCCGGCCGAATATCACATTCTTTACATTGCCTTCAAACTCTGCAACCTCATCTTGTTCCACTGATTTCCTCTCTTACCAAATTCACACACACTGGCCTTCTTTCTTCTCCTTGAACACCTCAAGGTCCCTGTTCCCCTCAGGGCCTTTATACTAGCTGTTTCACTGCCTAGGACCCTCCAGGACTCCCAGCATTGTACAACTCCAGGGAGCACCAACTGCACAGAATAATGTGAACGGTGGCCCTTGAGTTGTACAATGTGACAGCCATGGCTGACACATTGTCTTTGAGGTCTCAGTTCAAATATTCAAGGAAGCCATTATTGATTACTGGTAACAGCATCCTCCCCACCCACCTCGACCTCTACTTCTATCCAGGTAAGCTCCAGAGTACCATTCCTGCTTTATTCTTTCTTTCTTTTTTTAAGACAGAGTCGACTGGATGTGGTGGCTCACATTTTTCCAAAAGCACTTTGGGAGGCCGAGGCGGGTGGATCACGAGGTCAGAAGCTCAAGACCATCCTGGCCAAGATGGTGAAATCCCATCTCTACTAAAAAAACAAAAACTAGCTGGGCATGGTGGCAGGTGCCTATAATCCCAGCTACTAGGGAGGCTGAGGCACAGAACTGCTTGAACCCAGGAGGTGGAGGCTGCAGTGAGCCAAGATCATACTACTGCACTCCAGCTTGGGTGGCACAGTGAGACTCCGTCTCAAAAAAAAAAAAAAAAAGAAAGAAAAGGACAGGGTCTCACTCTGTCACCCAGGCTGGAGTGTAGTGGCACAATCTCGGCTCACTGCAGCCTCTGCCTCCTGGGCCCAAGCGATTCTCCCACCTCAGTCTCTTGAGTAGCTGGAACTACAGGCATGCACCACCACACCTGACTAATTTCTGTATTTTTTTTGTAGAGATGGGGTTTCATCACATTGCCCAGGCCAGTCTTGAACTCCTGGCTCAAGTGATCCACCCATCATGGCCTCCCAAAGTGCTGAGATTAGAGGCATGAGCCACCGCACCTGGCCCCCTGCTTTATTTTCATTTTGTTTTTTTTTTGAGATGGAGTCTTGCTCTGTTGCCCAGGCAGGAGTACAGTGGCACGATCTCGGCTGACTGCAACCTCGGCCTCCCAGGTTCAAGCGATTCTTCTGCCTCAGTCTTCTGAGTAGCTGGGATTACAGGCATACGCCACCATGCCTGGCTAATTTTTTGTATTTTTAGTAAAGACGGGTTTTACCATCTTGGCCAGGCTGGTCTTAAACTCCTGACCTCATGATCTACCCGCCTCAGCCTCCCAAAGTGCTGGGATTATAGGCGTGAGCTATCGCGCCCAGCCTTATTTTCATTTTTTTTAAGAGACAGGGTCTTGCTATGTTGCCCAGGCTAGAGTGCAGTGGCTATTCACAGGCACAATCACACTACTGATCAGCATGGGAGTTTTGGCCTACTAGGCCAGTTCATCCTTCCTTAGGCAACCTGGTAGTCCCCCGCTCCTGGGAGGTCATCATATTGATGCTGACCTTAGTATAGACACCTGACTGGCACAGTGCATGACAGCCCAAAACTCCTGAGCTCAAGTGATCCTCCCACCTCAGCCTTCCAAGTAGCTAGGAGCTCCTGAGTAGCTTTATTTTAATACAGCACTTGTACTATCTAAAATTATATAAAATTTTTATATGTGGCCAGGCGCGGTAGCTCAAGCCTGTAATCCCAGCATTTTGGGAGGCCGAGGCAGGCAGATCATGAGATTAGGAGATTGAGACCATCCTGGCTAACATGGTGAAACCCCATCTCTACTGAAAATACAAAACCTTAGCCAGGCGTGGTGGCACACACCTGTAGTCTCAGCTACTTGGGAGGCTGAGGCAGCAGGAGAATTGCTTGAACCCAAGAAGCAGAGGTTGCAGTGAGCCAACATGGTGCCATTCACTGCAGCCTGGGTGACAGAGTGAGACTCCATCTCAAAAAAAATTTTTTTATATGTTTCTCCAGTAATAATGTAAGATTCATGAAAGCAGAAACCTTGCCTGCTTTGCTCTGCATGTTACCCCCAGCACTAAGAGAGCACCAGATATTTAGGTAATGTGCTCTAAAAGCTTACGAAAATAGGCCAGGTGTGGTGGCTCATGCCTATAATCCCAGCACTTTGGGAGGCTGAGGCAGGTGGATCACCTGAGGTCAGGAGTTCAAGACTAGCCCGGCCAACATGGCGAAATCCTATCTCTACTAAAAATACAAAACGTTAGTCAGGCACGGTGGTGCGCACCTGTAATCCCAGCTACTCAGGAGGCTGAGGCAGGAGAATCGCTGGAACCTAGGAGGCAGAGGTTTCAGTGAACTGAGATCGTGCCGCTACACTCCAGCCTGGGCAACAGAGTGAGACTCCATCTCAAAACCAAACAAAAAAAAAAGAAAAGAAATTACGTGCTTGCCACATACCAAGCACTGTGTCAGTTGCTGGGATGGGGGTACTCCCTCACCTCATAAAGCAAGGTTTAGACTGGGCACAGTGGCTCATGCTTGTAATCCCAGCACTTTGGGAGGCCAAGGTGGGCAGATCACTTAAGGAAAGGAGTTTGAGATCAGGCTGACCAACATATTTCCATCTCTACTAAAAATACAAGAATAAGCCAGGTGTGGTGGTATGTCCTATAATCCTAGCTACTTGGGAGGCTGAGCCAGGAGGATCACTTGAACCCAGAAGTGGAGATTGCAGTGAGCCAAGATTGTACAACTGCATTCCAGCCTGGGTGAGAGGGCGAGACCGGTCTCAAAAATGAAATAAAATAAAATAAAGCAAGGTTCAGACAATTTTTCCAAAATCACATACCTCCTCCCACAGAAAGGCTCTGACTCCTATGAAAATGCCCTTGGAATGTCTCCCCTCTCATGGGAATAAGGGTCCAAACTGAAGAAGAGCTCTTGAATGAGCTAAAAACTTGGGCTTGGTGCTAAGCCAGGAGAATTCTTTTTTTTTTCTTTGTTTGTTTGTTTGTTTGTTTTCAAAATTCTCTGTCTCTAGTAGTGAGAATATTTTCCCAACAGCTGGAAAAACCCCACAACAAGAGCTTCCTCTATTTTACTCATCTGTTCAACAAATATTTGCTGATGTACTAGAGCAACATCAATGGATAAAGCAGATTTCCATCCCTATCTTCAGGGAGCTTATGTTCTAGTGAGAGAGAAGGGGGACAGACAATAAACAAGCCAAATAAGTAAGTAAGATGGTGATTTTTTTTCTTTTTTCTTTTTTTTTTTTTTTT
>NW_016107386.1:1511743-1515915 GCF_001604975.1 Cebus imitator
GAGACTTTGTCTCTTAAAAAAAAAAAAAGAAAAGAAAAGAAAAAGAAGAATTAGGCTGGGTGTGGTGGCTCATGTCTATAATCTTGCCACTTTAGGAGGCAAGACAAGAGGATCACTTGAGTCCAGGAGTTCAAGACCAGCCTGGGTAACATAGTGAGACCCTGATTATAGTACAAATATGTATAAATTTTTAAAAAGAATTAGGCAGGAGAGTGGGATACTGCTTTGTGATGGGATGGAGGGGTACAGGATTTCCTTTTTAAATAAGGAGGTCAGAGAAGGCCTGATTGAGAGGAGATATTTAAGGAAGGGTCTAAGGAAGTGAGGCAGTAAGGTATGAAGCTATCAGCAGGCAGAACTTTTCAGGCATAGGGAGGGTAAGTGCAAAGGCCCTGAGGTGGAAGAATGCTTGGCACTTCAAAGGAAAAGCAAGGGGGGCAGAGTAGGAAGAGCAGAGCAGCAGGAGATAAGGCCGACTGAAGTAGAGTGCAAAGGACCTTAAAGGTGATGGCCTCTGGCCTTTACTCAAGTGAGACAGGAAGCCACTGGATGGTTCTGAGCAGTGACTCATGAGATGAGTGTCCACTGCCCCCACCTGAAGAAGTTCTAACTCCGAAGGCTCCCTGCTCAGCTACCGCCTTCCTTCTGGGCCTTTTATCTACGTAAAAACCCTGGTTACAGAATAAGAAATTATCAGCTTGGCTCAAGGAGGGTGGGAATCCCGCATGTCTGCAACCTGTTATATAGGAAAAGCTACAGCAAAAAGATAAGAGAGTTAGGGCAAGCCATGGTGTTGCCTGTCGGTTTTCATTACGTTTTTTCTCTAACCAACCAAGTTTTTTCAGAAGCCTTTGAGAGTCAACTCTAACACAGGCTGAAAGCACAGCCAGCTAGTTCAACCCCCTGGGACTGGGAGCAGGGGCCAGGCCCCATTCTCCAGCAGTTACTCCTCCCCACAGCCATGGCCCCAAGCGGCCTGACATCATGTTGCAAGGCCTGAGGTTAGAGTAAGGGAAACAGTGGTCAGAGGCGGGGCTCCACAAGGCCCCAGGTATCATATGAGGGTTAGTACTAGAAAAACAAAAACATCTTTTTGATTGGCCTTCCTGTGGCTAAGCAGATTCTATGACCAGGGTCTCCAAGACCCTGAGTAACACAGGAGGGAGTAGAAAGGAAAGGGATCTTTGAGGGTCACTATCTTTTACTAACATGCTGGTACAGGGCCTGGAGTCCAATGAACCATTCCTCTCTGAGAAGCTGCTGTGAAGCCATGATCTCACTGACAAATGGGCAACTGTCCCAGCCTCAAACTCAGACCTGGCCACAATTCTGAGCCTCAGGACTCCTGCTTGCCAAGAGCCCTCCACTAAGCCTCAAGCCACGAACTGCAGAAAAGGAGACAAGGAGGTTCCAGGAGATGATAACGTAAAGCTCTAAAGCTATCAGGCCCACCTCCCCACAATGTCTTCCAGCTCAAAGACCCTTCAGCCCCATGAAGACCAGGACCAGGTTTATGTTGCTTGTTACTACAAACCTCATGCCCAACAAACTGTGTCCCAACAATGACAATCTAGGTAGCAGATGAAGGTCTGGCCTTCCAAAGAAGAGAGGCCAGTGATTAACGATGGATGGGAACTAAGTGTGTCTGCCTACCCATGACCCAGTGATCTAGTCCTGCTGCAAACATACAGTATTATTTATTTGACTTCCTGTGTGACAGAAGGTCTCTCATAAGCCCTAAATGGTAGCCCATTTGTTTCAGGCAATTACCTGAAAAGGAACTCTGGGAATTTGTGCTTATGCCTGTGAACCTTCTGTGTCCCTCAAGTATGAGGATCCTGGGGCACTCTGTAAGCCAGTCTCAGTCTTCTGTACCCATGTACCCAAGAAAAGGAGCAAGGAGGAGGCTCATGGTATTTATTTCCAGGTGACACTGATCACCAAATCTTGACTGTTCTAAGGGGAAAATAACAATAAAAGCAACATCAGGAACAACACAGCCCCTCAGGACAACTACCACCATGTGTGATGGTAAAGTTGTGATCTGAGAAGTAGGCAAACAGCACAGTTAGTACGTATACTGCCTAAAGCCCTCTTGACTGCTGTAAGACGTCAAGGATGAAAAACAGAAATATCGGTAATGTAGCATGGCAGTGGGTAAGAGCCATCTTCCCAAGCAAATGTGCTGTTTTCAGAATCTAGAAACCCTCGCAGCAGTGGGCAAGCTGAATTCAGACTACAGTGTTAACCCGGTAGCAGGGAAGCCTCAGAAGATGTTAAGTCACACTAAGAAGGCCAGATGCATGCAACGCAAAAGCCCTGCACACAACTAGGACAGCATCACTTGGAACTGTTTATAGAAATCATCATAAGAACAGATATAGAATTGCAAACAAAAGGTGATAGGATTATAATTGTTTTCTTCCATTTCTAATTCCCAACATTTTTAGTAAAATGATTCAACTGTCTTTACAAGTGAAAAAGCAAATTTACAACTAAGAAGTTGGATAACAATAATGAATTTAACAGCAAAAGTCCAGGCAGGAAAGTTTTAGATTTTGTCTTCTTAATGCTGGTTCAACTATGGGAGTTTGAGATCTGGCTAGGCCTTCAAAGGAGCATGGTGTACGCATCAAAGGCAAGGTTAAGCCCAGTAGGGTATGGAATGGACATGTTTGCATACCAGTCTTTCTATAGTCTGTACTGAAGGGCAGAATCAATCTCAAACCTTGGGATTGAGGTTGCAGATCTCAATACCAGCTACACTTTATAGAACACACCATCATTGAAGAATATAAGGCAGAGAAGTCATGAGCCAGCCCCGTTAAAACCAACAGTGGCTGAGGAATTCAGAGATAGGCCCAGCATCTACTCAGGGGATCTAACTCATTTAATGGTTTGAGAAGTGACCAAAAGGAAAATATGCCAGAAAACATAATTAGCCCCACGGTCTGAACCCATTATTTGAGAAAAAGGTATGTATGCGCCAGGGTAGAATGAGGAGTGGCGGGAGGATAGGAAGAAAAACAAAGATTTGTCACCAAAGAAGATATACAGATGGCACACAAGCATATGAAAAGATGCTCAATGGCATATGTCATGAGGGAACTGCAAATTAAAACAATTAGATACCTTTCCACATCTTTTAGAATGGTTAAAATCCAAAAAATAGACAGTATCAAATTCTGGTGAGGACAACACAGGAACTCTCATTCATTGCCAGTAGGAGTCAAAAATGGTACAGCCACTTTGGAAAACGGTTTGGCAGCTTCTCACAAAGCTAACATAGTCTTACCATACGATCCAGCAATTACACTCCCAGGTATTTACCCAAATGAGTGAAAATGTATGTCCACACAAAAACCTGCATAGAAATGTTTATAGCAGCTTAATTAAAAATCGCCAAAAACTACTGGAATCAATCAAGATGTTCTTCAGTAGATGAAAGGATAAACTGTGGTACATAACAAACAATGGAATATTATCAAGTGATAAAAGGAAATGAGCTATCAAGCCACCAAAGGGCATGGAGGAACCTTAAGTGCATATTGCTCAGTGAAAGAAGTTAGTCTGCAAAGGTTACATACTATAGAGTGAACCCTAAGGTAAACTATGGACTTAAGGTAGTAGTAAGTATCAATATTGGTTCCTCAACTTTAAAAAATATACCACACTAACGCAAGGTGTTAATAATAGGGGAAACCATAAGTAAAGAGAGAGGGGGACATAGAGAAACTCTTTGTACTATCGGCTCAATTTTCTGAGCCTAAAACTACTCTAAAACATAAAGTCGGCCGGGCGCAATGGCTCACACTTATAATCCAAACACTCTGGGAGGCCGAGGTAGGCAGATCACCTGAGGTCAGGAGTTCAAGACCAGTCTGGCCAACATGGGGAAGCTCCCTCTCTACTACGAATACAAAAATTAGCTGGGCATGGTGGCGGGCATCTGTAATCCCAGCTACCCAGGAGGCTGAGACAGGAGAATGGCTTGAACCCAGGAGACAGAGGTTGCAGTGAGCTGAGACCATGCCACTGCATTCCAGCCTGAGCAACAGAGCAAAACTCTGTCTTAAAAAACAAAAAACAAACAAAAAGAACAAGCTCTATTGATTAAAAAAATAAAGCATTAAAGGAATTTCAAAAATTTTAAATAACTATCTGCATTGATA
>NW_016107386.1:1519640-1534954 GCF_001604975.1 Cebus imitator
AAAGAAAGAAAAAAATTCTCTTCTACTTTTAAAAATTCAGAATTCAGAGATCTGGGGCCTGAACTCCAACCCTAAGTGAGAGCTTTGGCCTCAGGAAGAGTTCTAGAGAGCCCCTGCAGGGCCCTGGCCCATACTGGGCCAAGATCATGGGTGCCTCACTTTTGCTTAGTGGTCCAGATCCCCTGTTCTTAGCAGGGAGCTCCACCATCTAATGCAAATAGTCATCCTGACACTGAACATCCCTGACAGGAAAGGCACAGGGACCAGACTTCGGGGAGATGTGCCCTGCAACAAGCCTGTATAACGCTTCTTTTAGCCTGCTAAACTCAGCCAGGGCTGGGCCCAGTAGCTTAGGGAGGCATTCTGGTTGCCAGCCTCGTAAGAGCTCTAGGAGGAAAGCAAAGACCCAACCAAAGGAGGGGCCAAGCTCCCAGTACAGGTGTGTATGGCAAAGGAAGGATCTCTCTTAGAAACAGGCATGTTAAAAAGTTCCTGCAGGCTGGGCGCGATGGCTCACACCTATAATCCCAGCACTTTGGGAGGCTCAGGTGGGTAGATCACCTGAGGTCAGGAGTTTGAAACCAGCCCGGCCAACATGGTGAAACCCTGCTTCTACTAAAAATACAAAAGTTAGCCAGGGCGTCTATAGTCCCAGCTACTTGGGAGGCTGAGGCAGGAGAATTGCTTGAACCTGGGAGGCGGAGGTTGTAGGGAGCTAAGATCATGCCATTGTACTCCAGTTTGGGCAACAGAGTGAGACTCCATCTCAAAAAAAAGAAAAAGTTCCTATAAACTAAGCTTTGAGGAGGAAAAACTAGCATTTCTCAACTGCAGGAGACTAAGGCCACACTAAACAACAAGTAGAAAAGTTAATCTGTATCCAGTGTCTTAATAAATAACTCATGCGGGTGCAGAGCCCAGCTAAAAAAAAGAGGGAAAGAGAGGCTCTCTACCAATCAGGTGGAGGCGGCCCCAGAAAGCCAGTCAGCGGCAGTTCCAACCCCCACAGTGGGTACAGAACAGCTCCAAACTCCACTGGACATGCCCGCCAAGAAGTCACATTTGTGGGACAGAGCCTAGATTTCCTATGGTGGTGAGGCGTGGGTATGACCCATGGGACTACCAGCTTTTGGGCCAACTCCACACAAAGGCTATCTCTAGAACCAGCCCGACATATACAGCAAATGACCTACCCTGGAAAAACCCCAACAGGGAAGTCTGCCTGAGTTCTCAAACGCACCCTCCAACTTGCCAGCCTCTCTAGCCTCAGTTAGGGCCCTGTAGGCTCTGTCTAACCACAGCTGTTGGTGGTACCAGGGGCAACCAGAAAATCCTCACAGAGAACAATGCTGAAGCCACCTCTTCCACAGCCCCATAGATCTCCACAGCCCCACAGATCCCCACATTCCAGTCCACAGCTGCCTGGCCATAAAGGGAAAGGCCAGAGCTGCAAGTTCTAACAGCACTTGGCAGCTGAGGCTCAGCTGTCTGACACCTCCCAAATCCCAGGAAAAGCCCCACAAGACAGTCTCTCCACTGAAGTCAGTTAAAAGCAGCCTTGGGGTTCCTAGAAAAGCACTCCATTCTCTCCTGTGGCTGCCCAGACCTGGAACTTGTTCCACCTCTCCAACTTCAGAAATGGCCTCTTAAGAACCTTTTGACTGAAACAAGTGCTCTCTTGACCAGTTTCCTTTAGTGAATGTGAATAAGGAAAGAACCTGAGTGAAAATGGGCATCCCAGGGCTTATCCAATCAGCATACTCTTCACCCCTTTTAGGGTTACCAGGGTGGGTGTCCCTTCTGCCCCTGAAGCATGCCTGCCAGGAGCAAGAAGAAATGCAAAGGACCCCTTGCTTCTGCCTCTCCCTACCTTCAACAGGCTATGAGGAGAAGGAAAGATCCTCATAGGAGGAGGTTCACAGCAGGCGTTTAATAAATGCTGTTGCCAGAAGCAATGGCTATCACCTGTAATCCCAGCACTTTGGGAGGACAAGGCAGGAGGATTGCTTGAGTCCAGTAGTTTGAGACCAGCCTGGACAAAATAGTGAGACCTCGTGTCAAAAATAAAAAAAAAAATTAGCAGGGTGTGGTGGTGCATGCCTGTGGTCCCAGCTACTTGGGAGGCTGAGGTGGGAGGATCACTTGAGCCAGGGCAGTTAAGACTGCAGTGAGCCATGACTGTGCCACTGTCCTCCAGCCTGGGAAACAGAGCGAGACCGTCTCAAAAATAAAAATAAAAATAAAAATAAATTCCTATCAGTTTAAAAAAGGAGAGGATCACTTAAAAATAACATGAAGTAAATAATACCACAAGAGGCAACAATTATGAAAGTGGTACTAGAAGTTTTGGAAACTCTGAGCTAGAAGGTTTTTCAAGTCCCTCTCACTTCTAAAAGTGATGTTGGTACCACGGAGCGTGAGGCTGCAGATGGCATCTCAGGCCCTTTCCTTCAGGGTTCCTCTCGAACTTTACCTCCTCCCTGCAGCTTCTAGCAATCCAGCAGCCTGACTAGAAGTTACTCCCTCTGCTCTGCTCCCAGATCATGTTCTCCACCCATGGACTGTAGCATTTATTACTCAATACTATAACACTCTTTTTTTGTTTATCTCCCCTCTAGAACATGAGTACCTTCAGACAAGAATTATGTCTTGCTATTTCATCCCCAAGACATTGACTATTATATTCTGTGTGTGATACAAAGTAGGTGCTTGATGAATGTGTGCTGAAAAAATGAACCAATGTTTCTGCTCCTTTCTTGCTGAAGAGAAGATGCAAGACAGTGGAAGAAGAATTGTTGCCAGAGATCTAATGGCCATCATTCCAACCTAGCACCTCTTAGCACTTCAGCTGGATGGCAGGACACTCACCTTTCTGACCTCACCTTTGAATACTAAGTTAAATGAGGATTTGTTAAGTCATTTTAAAGAGGCCTCACCATATGAAATGTTGGGAAAAATCAAATTTTTCTTCAAGAAACTTAACATGATCAAAAAGAAACCAGTCATGCCAGTGTAAGACCAAATATATAGGTATCTATTTGAATTTTATTATTTTTCTTTATTTTTTGAGACAGGGTCTCGCTCTGTCACCCAAACTGGAGTGCAGTGGCACAATCAGAGCTCACTGTAGCCTCGAACTCCTGGGCTCTAGTGATCCTCCCACCTCCGCCCCCACAAGTAGCTAGAGCTACAGATGCACACCACCGTGTCTGCCTAATTTCTGTATTTTTTGTAGAGATGACGGGGGGCCTCAGTATGTTGCCCAGACTAGTGTCAAACTCCTGGGCTCTGGCAATCCTTCTGCCTCAACCTCCCAAAGTGCTGGGACTATAGGCATGAGGCACCGTGCCCAGCCTGTAAAGGTACTTTTGACTTCTGCAACATAGATCAGAACTGGGTAAATACCTAAGAACATTCCTTCCATATCCTTCTAGTGGCAGGATGTAATACTGGAAAATACTAGGTTTGATTGGTGACATGAAAACCCAAACAGACATTCCACTCTTGTCATAAATGACATATAAATACAAAGTACTGTATCATGCAGAAGTGAAACACATGTAAGAGGATAGTATTAAGCCCCCCCAAAAAAAAAACAAAAAAAAAAACAATAAGAAAGCTCTCATTTCAAATTAAGAGGTTGCTCCTTCTGAAATATGAGGCTTGCTCAATTACAGTCTTCATGTTATTTTGAGCCTTGGGCCTATACCTGATAAGCAGGAAGACTAGAAGAATCCTTAAGCCACAAAGGAAATGATATTCTTTTAACCAGAATAAATCTGTCAACAAAAAGGTACAGACTAGCTGCACTAAATACTCTCTGCAGGTTCTTATTAAAAATATAAATTAAATTCCAGCACAGTCCCTTTACTGCCTACATCTGTTTGCTATTCTATCTCCATTATTAATATTGTAATGCAGGGTCCCCATTCAGGCAAGATTAATTCCCTGTTCCCAAAGCCTTCTGCTGACACTGCAATGAATCCATTTGGAAGGCTGTAAAGGCAGCCATAGACATTGCTCCCAACACGTGACCAGTGAGGAGGTGAAACCTGGGCCTCTGGGCTTAAAAAGAGAGAAAAGGAAGTTGGGTTAGGCCTGTGTTCAGAGAGGTGGAATAGCCCAGTGATTAAAAGCTCAAACTCTGAGGCTGAATGCAGTGGTTCACAGCTGTAATCCCAACACTTTGGGAGGCCCAAGGCAGGAGGATCACTTCAGTCCAGGCATCTGAGACCAGCCTGAGCAACACAGTGAGACCTCATATCTACAGAAAATTTGAAAAATTAGCCAGGTGTGGTGGTGCATGCCTGTAGTCCTGGCTACTTGGGAGGCTGAAGTGGGAGAACTGCTTGAGTCCAGGAGGCTGAGGCTGCAGTGAGCCATGACTGTGCCACCACACTCCTGCCTGGGTGGCACAGCATGACCCTGTCTCAAAAAACAAAACAAAAGGCTGGGCGCGGTGGCTCGTGCCTGTAATCTCAGCACTTTGGGAGGCCGAGGTGGGCAGATCATGAGGTCAAGAGATCGAGACCATCCTGGCCAACATGGTGAAACCTCATCTCTACTAAAAATGCAAAAAAATTAGCTGGGTATGGTGGTGTTTCTATGGTCCCAGTTACTCAGGAGGCTGAGGCAGGAGAATCACTTGAACCCAAGAGGTGGAGGTGACAGTGAGCTGAGATCAAGCCACTGCTCTCCAGCCTGGCGACAGGGCAAGACTCCATCAAAAAAAAAAAAAAAGCTCAAACTTTGGACTCAAATAGCCCAATCCAATCCCAGCTCTTTCACACCTAGATGTAAAAGAGCATCTTTGAGCAATTCATTAACCCCTCAAGAGACTCACTTCTTATCTATAAAATAGAAGTAATGAGAACCTGGTAAGACTGTAAAGCATTTAACACAATGACATGAAGAGAGTAAGTACTAAACAAAGGGAATAAAGGTTATCATCATCTTCATGATACCATCATCATCATCTCCAGGATCGATCTCTATGCTAAGGCAGAACAGGAGGAGTCCTGCTACTCTTTCAACCTGCCCAGGTTAAGCAGCTACAACTAAGATAGAAAAGACATGGTATAAGAGGCAAAAAAAGTGCAAAAAGCAAAAAGAACAGAAGAGGATATGACAAAATAGGGTCTTGATTACCATGCTAATGAGGGGGAGGGAAGACTACATTTATTTTATTTTTAATTGAAAGAAGAATAAGAACACAAAAGATTACATTTAAATTGAAGAAAAGAAACTCTCCATCAAAAGATATCAATAGAAAAAATTATTTTTATTATTTATTTATTATTATTATTGTTATTTGAGACACAGTTTCACTCTGTTGCCCAAGTTGGAGTGCAATGGCACGATCTCGGCTCACTGCAATCTCTGCTTTCCAGGTGCAAGCGATTCTCGTGCCTCAGCCTCCAGAGTAGTTGGGATTACAGGTGCATGCCACCATGCCTGGCTAATTTTTTGTGTTTTTTAGTAGAGATAGAGTTTCACCACATTGGTCAGGCTGGTCTTGAACATGTGACCTCAAGTGATCCACCACCTGCCTCAGCCTCCTGCTGGGATTACAGGCGTGAGGCACTGCGCCCAGCCAAAAAAAGCCTTTTTAAAGCATAAATGGTAGCTTATTGGAGTACCAGACATAATTGCTCAAGAAGAGAATACGGTCATTAAGAGTATGAACTCTGAGTTGGGCATGGTGGTTCACACCCATAATCCTGACACTTTGGGAGGCTGAGGTGGGAGAACTGCTTGAGCCTAGGAGTTTGAGACCAGCCTGGGCAACATGGTAAAACCCTGTCTCTACCAAAAAAATACAACAATTAGCTGGGCATGGTGGTACTTGCCTGTTATCCCAGCTACTCGGGAGGCTGAAGCTGAAGGATCACTTGAGCCTAGGGAGGTCGAGGCTACAGTGAGCCATGACACACCACTGTACTCCAGCCTCGATGACAGAGTGAGACCCTATCTCAAAAAAAAAGGAAAAAAAAAGCATACACGGCAACAGATGAAAGCAGACTAGGATAAAAAAAAAATACAAGTTAAAAGGAAGTAAGTAAGACGGATAAAGGGATGAGAGATGACAGATTTGTGATAAAGTATAAAGTTAATAGTAGAATCTGGGTTGTGGGTATATGTGTGTTCACTGTAAAATCCTTCCAACTTTGCTGTATGTTTAAAATGTTTCATAAGAAGCTTGGGGGAGGGGCATAAGTAGACATAGAGGCATCAGCCCAAGTTCTGAATCATAACCATGTTACCTGTCCTTTGGGCCCAAACTTCAAGGCAAGCTTAGAAAAACCTGATCTGGGAACTCCTGCTCATCAACACCTGCCTGCGCCAGACAAACAGGAATCAGGTGCTAATGAGGACCACCTTGGCATGAGTAGCTATAGTCAGAGGGCAAAAATGTAGAGGGTCCACTGAGAAGTATCAAGTTCACAGCACTATGACATTGTCACCCCTGCTCAGGAAATCCTCAGAAATAAGGCTCTGGATAAAGAACAGGTGGCATACACTCACTCATGGACTCTGTTGTCGCCATAGAGATCACTCAGGCCAAAGCTGACGTAGTGCCAGTGCTCGGGGATGTTGGCAGAAGGGCTCCCCACATTCCTGTACATGCTAACATAGTCCAAGGGGTCTGGGCCGCCCAACCTGCAAAAAACAAAACACAGGGGTGTCAGTGTGAGCCTGGACATCAGAAAATGTCAAGCTAAGGCACTCTACTTCGTAAACCTACAGGTCCCGTCCTAGAGGGTGAAAGGTAACTTAAAAACAGGTCACACCTTTCCAGGTTGAGACCAAGGGTTGCACAGCTGAGGCTGCCCAACTCTACAAGCAAAAGAGGCTCCCTTCTCCTAACCCGTAGAAGAGTGGGCCTCTTTTAGAAATGAAACAGGCTGAGTGGTTGTCCATTTTGCTTCTGTTTCAAATTACCGATCCCAATGAGATCAGCAGGGATTATCTCTATTCTGTGGTGCCTGTACATGCCAAGCTTCAAGGCAAGAGGTGCATCAGTCAATCAATTGGCCTCTGTTGAAAGACCATCCCAAGCATCCCAAATGGGCATTGTTCCCGGAAGCAGAGGCTCTACTCCACTCCAGCCTCTTAGACAGCTAATTCCTGAAAGACTATATTGTGCCCTAAGTTAATTACAGTTTGTTCTAAACAAACCCAAACCTTTAGTCTATGCAGACACCAGCCTGCACCCCATAAACCAAAGCTGGTCTTTTATCATTGCAAGTGACAAAGGCCAAACTTAGGCTTAGCTCAGTTCTAGACAGAGAACTGCAGCAAGAGCCAAACTGAGCCCTGTGAGCATGTGCACCCAGAAAATGATCCCAGGAGAGACTGCCACCTCAAAGGTTGAGCTAGGACAGCAAATGATTTGGGGCCTCTGAGGAGCACATTAAATTTCTCCCACCATTCAACTAAGAAGGAGTTGTGGAAGAAATTCAGTTATTATATCACTCTGAGGATTTAACACAATAAGAGTTCCCTTTACTAATTAGTGCTTTTAAAAAAATCCTGTTTTGGCGAGGCACAGTGGCTCACACCTGTAATCTCTGCACTTTGGGAGGCTGAAGCAGGTGGATCACTTAAGATCAGGAGTTCGAGACCAGCCTAGCCAAAATGGTGAAACCCCATCTCTACTAAAGATACAAAAAATTAGCCGGGTATGGTGGCAGGTTCCTGTAATCCCAGCTACTCCAGAGCTGAGACAGGAAAATCACGTGAACCCAAGAGGCGGAGGTTGCAGGGAGCCGAGATCACACCATTGCACTCCAGCCTGGGTGACAGAGCAACACTCTGTCTCAAAAAAAGAAAAAAAATAAACAAATAATTCTGTTTTCCTTTAGAATGGATAGGAAAATTTGGTAGCTAGATAAACAGACTAAATAGAAACCATCATTGGAAGGAAGTCTGCATTTAGCCCACAAACACGGCATTTGAGCTGCCTCAAACATCTGACAATTCCACAGACTGCAAGAGCTTTACCAGCCCCTGAGACATCAATGGAGTACACTTTGCAACTGGGATAGTATGCAACCAAGTAAAAGACATGTGACAAGTGATCCCAGCAAATGGTGCCAGCACCAGGCAATTTAAACACTATTTAAAACTAGTAGGTCTTGTTTCATCCTCTTTTAATTATTTGCCTTTGTAGAAATCCCTGCTCTCTGCTAGGAAATGCTAAGTTATTTATAGAACTAAGTTGCTACAAATAGCTTAGAATCTTAACTGAGGAAAAGGGACAAATCTCCCTGTCTGCCTTAACTCTGATTTCACCAAGTCTGCCTTAACTCTGATTTCACCAAATCATCTGACTAATTCTACAACAAGTTGGGTTTAGAAAAGTTTGTGGGGCAAAGGAAGAAAGGAAAGACTAGAGATCCCTGGAAAGACCCCAGTAGAGCTACAGAACTCCAGAGCAGATGGAAGCCACTACAGGTCCCATATCTGCTCCAATTTCCTGCTGCAAATTTCCAAATCTGTTCCCCTATAGCCTAGGTCCAAGCCGCACCAAGCTGCAAAACTGTGTTCACCATTCCCTGCTCCATCTGCCGCATCCCTGCAGCCCTCCTTCTCACCATCTCTCCCACGACGTGTCAGATCAAGTTTAAGTTTTTGCCTTAAAACTCCAACTGCGAGGAACTACCAAGAGTCAGACAAAACTAACCTTGTCCCCAAGCACAGAGTATTCTGTTCTACTACTCAGAGGCCAGACGAATATGTGGAAAAAAATCATATTTTACACTTAGCAAACAATGTTATCCAAAGTCCCAGGGCATCCCTCAACTTAATTCCTTGAACACCCAACTTCTCTCCACAGGGCAGTTGCAGGACTGAAGTGGGCCTTGACTACAGGTTCTGCCGCTCTGCTTTGATCCTTGCTCACCAAAGTCTCACCTTTTTGTCAGAATGTCCCCACTACTCAGGGATCACTAGCCAAAGAGCCACCCTGCTATTGCAAAATGAATCCCAAGCTACCTTGGGCCACAGACAGACCCAGACAGCCTAGGCCAGTCATCCTGCTAGAAAACTCGTGGGATCCCAAATGTGAGGAACATAAATGAATTTCAGGATCTCACTTTTGCAAACTCCTCTGGATCTTAGAAAGTACCAGTCACTATTATGCTGAAGCCAGGCACAGTGGCTCACACCTGTAATCCCAGCACTTTAGGAGGCCAAGGCGGGCAGATTACAAGGTCAGGAGATCAAGACAATCCTGGCCAACATGGAGAAACCTGTCTCTCCTAAAAAAACACAAAAATTAGCTGGGTGTGGTGACACATGCCTGTAATCCCAGCTACTTGGGAGGCTGAGGCACAAGAATCACTTGAACCCAGGAGATTGCAGCCAGCTGAAATCGTGCTACTGCACTACAGCCTGGTGATAGAGTGAGACGCCATCTCAAAAAAAAAAAAAGAAGTACCGGTTACTGATGGCTGGGTGCAGTGGCTCACGCCTGTAATCCCAACACTTTGAGAGGCTGAGGCGGGTGGATCACTTGAGGTCAGGAGTTTGAGACCATCCTGGCCAACATGTTGAAACCCTGCCTCTACTAAAAATACAAAAATTAACTAGGCATGGTGGTATGTGCCTGTAATACCAGCTACTTGGGAAGCTGAGGCACGAGAATTGCTTGAAACCGGGAGACAGAGGTTGCAGTGAGCCAAGATTATGCCACTGCACTCCAGCCTGGGCGACAGAGCAAAACCCCGTCTCAAAAAAAAGAAAAAAAAAAAGAAAGTACCAGTCATTGTGCTGTTTCTCTTTATATTTCTCTGCATCTAGGCAGGGCTTTCACAAAGTGCTGTACAATCCCTTTTCTTCATTATCATGTGTTGGCCCATCTCTGTAGATATGGTCTGATTAACAAGCTTGCAACAAGAAGAAAAAAAATTGCCCTTAATCCTTTGTACATGCTGTCATACCTTTTACATACAATTCTATCCTTTACGGCAATTTGGGTGACATAAAAAGTTGCCTGAATCTGTGCAGGGATTTCTCCTTACACTCAAATGAGGCCTGAACAAACAGCATAGCAGAGCCAGGCCCACTTCTCTTTTTTTTTTCAAATAACAGAGACAGAGTCTAGCTGTTACCCATGCTGGTCTCGAACGCTCAAGGGATCCTCAAGGCCTCCCCAAATGGTGGGAAGATGGGCATGAGCCACCTCGCCCAGCACAGGCCCACTTTTCTCATGACACATGACAACAGGTTCATCACAACACATAGTTAAACATAGAGGCACAATGAGAATGGGTCATTAAGCTAGCAAGAGCCACTTTCCACTCGGAAGCGCTCCTCAACAACTCCTCTAAACCAGAGAACAGTTCGAGGGCCAGAGAGGACTATGACACCAGTCCCACCTCCTCCTGGCTACTTGGACAGAGGAGCCTGCTCCCTATGACCCTCCCTAGACAGCAGGTGGCTGGTCCCCAGGCCCTCCATGCTGTTGGCCTTTTGGCATCCTCCCTTTGACGCAGGCAGCTGGCCTCAGCCCGGCACAGCCTACTGACAACCATGTCCAGGGGAAGTAAGAGATTTTCATGAGGAGGGAGACTTGGTCCTAACGGGAGAGGTAACCAACAAAGATATCCACTTGCCCCTTCAGGTCTACCCTTTGGCTACACCCCAAGCAGCTGCCAAACCATGTTTCAGGACTCATTGAAGGAGATCATCTAACACAACGCCTGCATGAATGTGGTCCCGAACAGTTTCAACCAATATCTCGGTTTTTGGTCCAGCAAGACCATGAGGACAGGTTCTTTTTCTAGAGTCCCCATAACATCTGTTTTCCCCAAAGGCTGCAGGAAGAAACAGGTTGCAAATAGGAATGGGAAACCAGAAAAGACCATTCCTACTCTAAAGCTACTTGAGGGTTACTTTCAACTCCCTGGAAGAACTGCAGGCCATGGCCAGGAAGCTCCTCTTAATGTCCCACTGCACAATTCCTCCCTGCTGGGATCCCAGGGTCTCCAACATTTATTTCCTACTGGAGGTGGGAAGCTGTGGTCCCCTTCAATCCTAAGCCAAACCATACTTCTCTCTGCCTAATGTCCTAAAGCAAAGCAGCTGCAGAGCTAGGAGGAGGCTCTGCAGGGAGAAGGAGAGCAGTGTAGAATAAGCAAAAAGTTTATCAGGAAAAGCTGCTCCGTCAAACTTCAAAAGCAAAAGCTTTGCCCTGATGCGACGTCTTGAGCTCATTGGAAAAGTATCAAAAGGAGACCTCTTCCTCATCTCTCCACAAGCACCAGGCCCTCATCTTTGGCCCTCCTAACCCCAAAGGACAGCTCCGGGCTCCCAGCCGGCCCTATCCTAAGCAGTCTCGTGCCCTCTGAGCTTCTCTGGCCTCGCTCCTCCAAAGCCCTCTCAAATGCTCCCCAGGCCCCGCCTCGCCTCCCCACCTCACTTCAGCAGCCCCCCCCCTTGGCTTCCCCTCGCCCACTAATGACCCCCTACAGGCGCCCCCTCTTTTCACCACGTTTACAGTTTCCTCGCTCAAGCCATTCCCCCCTCTGCTCCTACAAACACCCCCAGTCCTCACTCTATTCTCCTAATCCGGGTTAACCCTTCACTACTCACGGCTCCGTTAACCCCTTTGTCCCCACTCCCAACTTCAGCCTTAACTCCTTCCCTCGCAGCAGGAAGCCCTCCTTCCAAGCGCTTTAACCGTTCTCCCCTCCTCCCTGCCTCCCACAAATTACTTCGCCCTCGGCGCTTTAACCGTTCCCAGCCCGCGCCTGTCCGTCTCCCAGCGGCCCAGGGCATACCAGTACTTCACGATAGCGGTAACCTGGAGCGGGTTCGGCTGGTCAGGGTAAAGGCGGCGGCACTCTCCGTAGATGGCGTGCAGTCCCGGGGGGAAGAGCGAGGCGAAGGCCGGGGGGGCAGTTGGGCCAGGGGCCGGGGGCGCGGTGGGGCCGGGGGCGCCGCTAGGCCGCAGCTCCGCCATCCGGGCGCGTAGAGCAGGCACTGGAGGAACTAGGGAGGGCAAACGAGGGGACAGCACTGACGGGCCAGCGGGTGGACTCGGTGCGTGAGACTCCCCGAGGCGATGGGGGCTGCAGCGAGGTCTAGCTCCGCGCCTGCGCACGGCACACTGTCCGCCCAGGCTGTCGCCGCCGCTTAGGCTGCCAGAGGGTGCCTCGGAGCGGCGGGGCGTTCAGGGAGGCGGGGCGCCAGCGCGCCCTATCCAAGCACCCATTGGCTAATGTCTGTGCCAGTCACAAGCGGGGAAGGCGGGAGTTGACAATAGGCCCCGCCTTCCCCCCCGTGTTGGGAGTATTCCAAGGCTCTTGGTCTCCCCCTAGTGTTAGGAGGAACCCAAGTTTAGAGATGTTGAGGCATCCCTCTGAGGTGCCAGGGTCCCACGAAAGCACTGAGAAGTGCGCCAACAAAGGGTTTGTTACTATTTTGCTGACGCTCTGCTAACTAGGATTTAAACATAAATCTGACAATGGATTGATTCATTCATCTGTGGGGCGTTAGTTTTAACAGATTATAATAAAGCTAATATTTTCTAGGACTATTGACAAAAAGGTTCCTGCAATTTGAAGGGGGCGGGGGGAGAAAATAATCCGGAGAAAAAAATGCACTGGGCTCATTTGAAAGCAGTGACACATAACCTCTCTTCACCTCCATTTTCTCAGCTGTCGATGTCAATTCTAGCTCCTCAAGAAAATTAAAGAGATACTAGAACAGTTCCTGAAACCCTTAGATAATGTTTTAATGACCAAAAGATTACCTATACTAGTAGTTCCAATTGCCAATCTTCGGATCAATGTAGCCTGTTACAAAGTTTACACCTATGCAGAAAAAAAGAAAATGCAAAAAGCAACGACAATGTACAGGTTTTTTCATTAAAACTAATTTTATGCAACTCAAATTGTTTTCCTTTGTTGTAGGACTATGTCCTCTCGCGTGTGTAACATCTCCTTGTTGTTTGGGTGTGAGGTGCTAGGAGATGTTTATTCGAGTCTTATAGACCCAAATAAAAACATGAGAACCTCACATTGTCTAAGGGAACATTGTGGGGAGTGGCAGGACTGATCTGCAAAATCCAAACATCCATTTATTATGACCAATCCAAACCGAACTACAGACAAGTACTCGAGAAGACTACATACCTCAGCATGCACTGCGAACTTCTTCAAAGTAACTACAGATCCAGGCAAGCAACGTGACCATCAACCTGTGTCTCTGTCTATTTAATCTAGGGAGACCACAAACCCCAGGGTACTGTGCATCGGAAATGCGACTCCCAGTCTTAAACTAGGCGGTCACCAAAGCAAGCGAGCCCGCTAACATAGGCGCAAGGCGTGCTGGGAATTGTAGTTCTTCAGAGGCGAGGTCGGGCCGCTCCCTCGCCGCCCTGAACCGGCGGCTAGACTGCGCATGCGTGACAGTGGCGCTAGCGGCGGACCCGGCTGGCAGTTCCTTCTCCAGAAGGAGAGATTCCTCTGCCATGGAGTCCTACGATGTGATCGCCAACCAGCCTGTCGTGATCGACAACGTGAGTTGCGTCTTTCCTATCTATAGGGGGACTTGGGCTCTCCTTGAAAGGATCGCTTCCCGGGGTTCACCCTGAGCAGCCGGCTCTTTGTCACTGGCCCCGGCCTGTCAGGCGGGTTCAGCCACCGCCGCCTCCTTCCTCCCCTCATCATAGTTTGCAAGCAAGGCGACCAGCCAGCAAAAGTGGGATGGAGAACTCTGGAGTGGATAAAGGAAAGGGTTATGGTCCAAGCCGGTTCTTGGGCCCTTGGCTGTAGGGGCCTTAACCGCTGTGTGAGAACCTGTCGCCCGCCCTCTCCCAATCGCTCTATTGGCTGCTCTGGCTGTCCATCTTAGCCGATGATCCCGCCTCTGGGCCTAGCCGGATGAGGCTAGGCGTCTGTGGTGGTTGGCTCGCGCCCCTGTCGTTCTTTCTGGCCGCCATATTGTTTTCCCTCTCGAAGGGGCGGGGCAGTGCTCCAGGGTTTTGGGGATTGGCTTCTGGGACTCCGGGTGGTGGGGCCTAAAGGCGAGGTCCCGCCCGCGGGTGGAGAGCTGCTAAGTTTTTCCTTCTGTCTCAGGCCGGCGGGGCGGCTTGGTAGTGTGGATCTGGGTGGGGCCCGAAAATCTGGTGCCAGAAACTGCTGTAGGATGTCAGCTATTACTGTGATTGTAAATTACAAAGTTGATAAAGGTCGAGAAGAAAGGAGGGTGACAAAGCAAGCAGAGAGGTTGTCTTCCTCTTCGGAACGCCTAGTTCTTAGGGAGAAAAAAATTACCAAACTTAATACTTGCCTGGCGCTCTAGCGCTTCCAGGGCGTTTTCACATACATTCGAGTTGGATTTTCACTAAAACTGGACTCATAGTTTAAAAGGAATTTTGATCCTCGTGTTACCGCTGAGAAAACCGAAGCGCGAAGACATAACGTGAGCCCAAGGTCACACAGCAGAGGTGCCATAAATACAGTGTTTTATTCGTCATTCCTTTTACCAGCACCCCCACGCAGAAGCATCAGTAATGACCAATAGAATCTAAATACTACTCTTATGTTGAGGGGAAAGGAGAAAATTGTAAAACGACTGCATTTCTGCCTTTGATTCAAAGCTTTGGTCCCACTCAGACTGACTGATCCCTTTCTGTGTCCCTTGTAGGTCCCTCCATTGAGGGAAAACCAACAGTTCCCTCTGTCGTAAGCTCTGTCAGATTCTCTCTGTTGATTCAGCTCTTCGGACCTTAGGCATATTACAATGTTTTTTCCCGTTTAAGCTTCAGCTCTGTTAGGTAGATAGGAATTACTATCCCCAGTGTATGCAGGGATGTTAAATAACAGTATTCAAGCCACCCACCCAGTTTAGGAATTGAGGAGCCAGTCATCAGACTGACATCCAGTTCCAGGTTGCTCGCTTTTTCCAAGTAAGATGTTTTTGTTGTTGTTTTCGTTACCTTCTCCTCTCCAGGGGTATGGCTTCCTCCTCGAAAGGGGCAGAATTGAGCTCAATGAGACACTTTATTTTTTTCTTTTCTTTATTTTGGAGACAGGGTCTCAGTCTGTTGCAGAGTCTGAAATGCAGTGGCGCAATCACAGCTCACTGTAGGCTCAACTTCCCGGGTTCGAGTGATCCGTGATCCTCCCCCTTCAGCCTCCCAAGTAGCTGGGACTGCAGGCATGCACCACCATGCCCAGCTAATTTTTGTAAATTTTTTGTAGACGGCATATCACCATGCTGGCCAGGCCGCTGCGATTCTCCCACCTTGGCCTCCCAAAGTGCTGGGATTACAGGCCTGAGCCACTGTGCCTATCGACACC